>NC_079564.1:5879932-6206599 GCF_015846415.1 Triplophysa dalaica
GGCCATCGCAGGAATTTTGAAGCTTTAGCATCGCGATGCTACCGTAGCACCGCTAGACCGTTCATCCCAACTAGTAAGTGGTGCACAGGCATGAGTACTTGCTGTTGCAAAATGCAACGCGCTACTGTATAGACTCCCAGATTGCAAAACCAAACCTCTTCAATGGACCGAAGAGAGCACACTCTTTTCATTAAGTTACATTGGTTCCCTATTGTCTCTCGCATTAAATTGAAAGCTCTGCGCTTGACCCCCACTGATTTGGCACCCACATATCTTCACTCGCTATTACAGACTAATGTACCCGCCAGATCCCTACAATCAACAAACAACGTCTTGAAGTGCCATCCCAAAAAAGGGAAAAGATCATTCTCACATACCTTCTCCGTATCTGTTCCACATTTGTGGAATGATCTGCCCGCTGCTACAAGATCAGCAGATTCTGTAGCCATCCTCATGAATCGGCTATAAATACATATCTTCTGTCAACACCTGACCGATTAATAGAGACTTCTATTTCATTTATTCCCTTTCTATCCTCAAAAACTAACCTTGCGTTGTATACTGTGGTAGGCTATATTTGACAAATTTTACTCAACTTATGCTTTTGTTTACCTTATGTTGTTTCAATTGCTTCTATTATTTACCTAATTTGTAAGTCGCTTTGGAAAAAAGTAATGCAATGTAAATGTAGTGATGAATGTCTGTGTTATGTCACAGGTATGACCTCTACCTCATGGCAAAAGGATTCCTCTGACTGTATGAAAAGGACTTTAAACTACACCATCACCATTAATAATCCCCTTGTGGGCAAATTCTCCACTGCCACAGAGTACCAGGTTAGTGGGTCAACAGCTGTATATCCCTGATTTCTGAGAGCATGTTACATGTTTGTTGATGATTGATATTCAAATAATTATTTGTTTATGTGCTTTAATAATTTGCTTAAAGGGGGGATGCAATGGCGTTTCATGTATTCTGACTTCTTTACAATGTTAAACGTGCTGTCTTTGCATGCTTGACATGGTAAGTTGTCAAAAAAAAGAGTTAGACGTATAACGTAGTATTTCGGATCTTGATACACTCCCCAAGCGTTCATGCAGAACATGAATATCTGTGTCGTAACAACTTTTCTTTGTCCCTTATTGGGCAATTATCCTGGAAAAGCACGCCCATGGCTAGGCGAAAGAAATATCCCACATGACAAGGGATAAGAACTGCATTCCATCAAAATTGGCTGCGATGCGTCAAGATTGGCCGCGCTGTGGGCCTGCAGCTGCAGCTTGTTACTCTTAAGTTTAAGTTTTGGAGCTGTCCATGTTTATCTGACTTACTGTGCTTTCACTCCGCCAGCAACAACCAACAACAAATCGAGGCGATGTCATTCATTTTAAAGGAGTCATATGACACGGCTAAAATAAATATCATCATTTGTTTGAGATGTAATGCAATGTGTATACATTATAGGTTTAAAAACGCTGTATTTTCCATATACCGTGCTTGTTTGAAGCGCGACAGTCATCGTTGAAGACAGGAAATGGGTGTGTCTAGCGACAAAGTTGAGATTTGCTCAACTTTATGTGAATGATGAGCGACTTTCGGAAGCGACTACTTATAGGAGTACAGCTCTCAGCTGTGCTTTATCCACATTGTGACTTGTCAGCTTTGTCACATACAATAATTTTAACAATAAAAGAAAGAGTTTAAAAAAATGTACTATATATAAGAAATGTAACTGTGCAATAGAAAGCTTTTGGGTCCCGTTATAAGTATTAATCTATTCAATGTGATTTTTTTAAACTGATCATAATTTTGTAATTCAAATTCCAAAAAATAGTAGCTTTTACATAAAAAATGCACTCAGGTAATACTGTAAATGTATTTAAATTATTTGTGGCTCGCTCAATGATTGTATGCGGCATATATTTTGTTGTCTTTGTGTTGTAGACACTATATAAAGAATCAAGGGAAGGTCAATACTACATGGTGGGTGCTGAGGTCTACACTCACGATGTTCCATATCATGATTACTTTTACACGCAGAATCGCTTCTGCATCATCAGTAACTCCAAACACAAGTGCAGACTCAGGTGAGCAGTATGTTTATATCTCTTAATCTGACTTCTTTCGCATTGACTCAAGTCCTGTATGTAATAGAGTCTGTGGAAGCAACTCTTGATTGTAATCCCCTATGTGCAGGATTTACACTGACGTGATATACAAGAAGCAGCCCTGGGGTCTTGTGAAGTCCTTTATTTCTAAAAACTCATGGAGTGGGATAGAAGACTACTTCAAACATCTTGGTTGGTATAATGTTTTTTATTCCGTGTAAAGGTGCAGTCACACTAGATTTAGGTGTTTTATTTGCTTCCATTTATTTAGGTTTGTGCAAAGAAAGTAGGTTGTATACCACTAATAGCATATGTCAGTTGGTTATTAAAATGCAGCTTTTGGATCCATTCCTAGCAAAGCTATCTTCTCCGTATAATTACCTAATTACAGCCAAGCCCCTGACCAGGGCTCTCAGATTAATGCCTTTTCCTCAATGCACATCCCAGAAGCGGAGCTTCTTGAGGAAGAGGCAGAGCTGATTCAAGGAAGTGGAGATGCTGGGAAGACGGGTGCTTTGCGTCGAAGGCGAAGGACCTACAGTCGCTCCCTACAGGAAATGAAACCGGGCAAGCAGTACAGCACAGACTCGGAACAGCAGAGAGGGGGCACCATGGGTATACATGTTTTTTAATACCTGAATTGATATCAAGTATGCATTGATGATGTTTGAATAATGATCTTCGAAATACTAATAACCAGGTTCTCATGAAGTCTGTAAATCTGACTGATTCACTTCAACATCTAACGTGCAGTTTATTTTCCAAGCATGCAAAAATGATACATTAAACTAACATCAAGAATATCTAAATTCATTTTATTTTATAGGTGCAGTGGATATGAAGAATGCACAAAGATGGAACATCACAACTATTGTCATTGGGATGAGTTTAATGTAAGGTTTCATTTAGTCGTTGTTAACTACGGTGGTGTCGAATTATCAAATACAACAAATATATAATGTGCTTGCCTTGAATGTGAATGTTTCATTGAAATAATGTGGTATTGTTTTTGGTCCTTTCAGTCTTTTTGTTCTGACGGCTCTAAACTTGGGGCTGTTCTTTAAACTTTGGGCCATGGAGGATGTTGCCCACCGTATGTATCTGAGCACCAAACACAGAATGAGGGAGAGAGCAGAATCCAGGTACCATTTTGTTTTATTTTGATAAAATGTGTTTCCCTTTCAGCCTAGCACTCACTGTTGTCTTCTTGCAGTTTGGAGTCTGACCTTGGGACAAGACAAGGTATGCCACACAGAGGTCGAGAGGAAGTTCGCTTATTGAGGACAGTGCTGCAAGATTCCATTAACCTTCTTGAACAGGTATGTTTGGGTAGCATGATGGGTTTTGCGATGCAATACAAAGTAAGATAAAGTAGGGCAGTTTAAAATGTAAAAATGTACATCATGTGTAGTGTCAAGTTTGGTCTAAGAGGTTTTGCTAACTCCTGTCTGCTTGTCCACAGCTACGTAGTTCTCTTGTGATGCTTCAACAGAACTTCCAGGTCTACAACAGAACTTCCTCTCAGCTTTAAATGGCATTTGGCATGATGACCTGGGAACACAAGGGTGTTCCTCCCCTGAGACCTGCCCTCCCTGTGGAGTGTTGTCATAGAGACTGTGCCCAAGAGCAGACACGTAACCATGTTCTATGTCTCTTTGCGCTTTAATGTTGTTGGTTGGATGTTTTTTTTTTCAAAGCTGGGAGGGGATCTTCACGCTGGCACACTGAAAGTTTTCTCCAGGATTTGTTCACTTTACCCTGGTGGCCTTAAAAGTGAGGGAGAAAAGCTATTCTGTGACTTTATATTGAACTGTAACGGCAAAACAGCAGACTAAAACAAACTCTGAGGATCATATTCTGTTTTTTAATTCTAATTTGTAGAATTGAGGATTTTATTGTGTAACGTGGGTTTTTATGGAGAATGTCAAAAAAGTAAGAATGGGTTTGAATGATGTGTAGTGAGATTTCAACAAGAAATTGTTTAAACTGCTTTCATACCACTTATGGTTCTTTTCAGGGACTGGATTTTCACTGTGGATAAAGTTTATTTATGGTGCGACCATGTTAATTCTGCACAGTGGGCACAGGGAAATTGTGTTAATTTATTGTAAGCGAATGTATATTCCAGCACAGATATGTTGTATATATTATTTCATATTGATTTAAGTTTTTCTTCTGAAATGTTTAATGCATTTTCCTGATACTATTTATAAATAAAATCCTTTGTTATAATTTTGTGAAGCTTGTTATTTTAGGGAAAATCTTTATGTAATTTTTACCTAATACTTGCAATCTTAATTTTGGATAAAATGGGGAATTTGGAGAAATTTCACAATATGGGTCAACTTTGTTCATCATTTTCACCATCACGTTATCCCAAACTGACACGAACTTTGATGAAAGTTACCCTTTTGTATTCTTTAAGGATTTTATTATGGGTCAAGCCCATATATTTATGAACTTGCCACAAATACAAATAGTCAGCATATATGTGGAGTTATCAATGATGCATGCGATCACGCAGAACACAGTGAAAACAGACACAATGTTACAGTTCGACCCCCTCCCGGCAGGTGCTTCCTCGCTCCGTATAAGTCCATACATGTGTCCTAGTAGAAGTCTGTTCATTGTAAATTGATTGGAAAAAGTCAGGTTGCATAAAGAAGGTAATACAGTAATTAGTTGTACCTGATATTTTTTAAACCTGTGTTAAAACGTATTTGCATGTATTGAAATGTAATTCAACAAACTTAACTTGTCTACATTGTTTCTGACTCACAATATGCATCACATCTATTTTTAAAAGACTATATAATATTTTGCAAGCCTTCTTTTTGTCATAGAAGCAGGTATTTTTGAGAAGGCTTGATTTAAAACTCAAACATGTGGACTGTAAAACATGTTGATATCGGATGGTCAGGGTATGAACAGCTTGTGAGGATTAATGAACAAATAACTTGTTATAAAATGTCAAACTATGAAACTGTTCTTGAGTTCATTATGTTCTGTTCATTGAATTTGAATCGTAAATGCAGGATTTTGCAGAAGTTAAATTTACAGAAATAGCTTAACTTATGGGCAACTTCAATGGGCCACATAATAGTATTAGGTTTTGAAAACAAGCTGTCACTTGTTTGTTTATTTTACTTGTTTAGTTGAAAGTTTTACCAGTAAAGTTTTATGATTGGAGCGTGTCCGTCATTGATAAATCCACATTTAGCATACTGTGGTCATATTGTGCATATTTGTGGCATAAAAAAGAAGACAACATGCGCATAACACACTATCTGAGCACATTCTGAAAAGCTTAATATGTGATTTTATTAATAAATAGAGGGGGTTGGTGTTTGGCACTGTTCTGAGCCTCGGCTGGAACTGGCCTATCTGAGGTATCATGTTCTCCCTGTGTCAGCGTGGGTGGGTTACCCCGGGTTCTCCAGTTTCCTCCCACAGCCTAAAAACATGCAGATTAGGTTAATTGAAGATTCTATATTGTCCCCCCAATTTATATATTAAATAGACTTGTGTATAGTAAATTATATTATCGTCATATACAATGGATTGTCTTTTCTTAAAGCATGCAATTGTTGTTCTAATGTGTGTCCGTTTCTTAAAGTTATTCAAATTTGATCTTGTTGTCATAATTTCAGTCATCTTTTCATTTAAGATTCAATTTTACAGACACTAACAGTTAAGTAGCAGCTAAGTAATAAACTAAATTTTATTTTAAAATGCATCGTTGTCGTCAAACAAGAGTTTTCGGCTTTATGCGTCGCTGCGCAGACCGAATAAGTGTATGACATCCAAGTACCGCGAGAGGGTTTCCTTCGCGCAACTCTCGCGGTACTCCGAAGTTAAAAACATCGGTCTGCGCAGCCGCAGCGAGCGCATTTCTCTTCGGGACTCGCAAACAGAAGTCACGAATTAACTTCCTGTCTACCTTCTTAGTTAATTTCGCAGATCTGGACCTGTATTGTATTGCGCTTTCGGTACAACAGGTCGTCCAGACTGTTGACTTAAAAGTAACATGTCATGGGGAAATGGGAACTTGAGCATCGAATGTTCCAGTACTGTTAATGAACTGATCATTGATGATCACCACAACAGTATGTCCGAAAGGAATTAGTTACTATTAACTTAACCAGGTAGGTTTGGTAGTTTTGTTGTGTTTTAAGTGTAAAACCTCGCATGCAAAACCACGTGTGAAGTATTAAACGTGTTTTATTTCCTGTTTTTTTTCCATTCAGTGAAGTCTAGGTTTATGTACACATGCAAAAAGTATTTAATCTTTGTTTTAGTTTGTCTTGTCTTACAGCACATTTATCTAAAAGCTTCAAAACGAGATCCATAGCAAACTTACGTATGATGTTATGTTTTGGTTTCTGAGAAATTAACAGATTTGTGATGCTATGAACAAGAAAAGGTTGTTTGGCCGTGGAAGAGATGTTGGAAAAAATATAATCTAAATCAGAAAGAAAGAGAGAACCCCATTGGTAAGATTTCTCTAAAACCAAGACACACATGTTTGCCTTAATTTGCTTATGATTTTAATACACATTACTTCTGAAAACGTTTTTCTGGATTGCACATCCTGCATTTAATAATGATTTCCTGTTCACAAAAGGACACTTGTTATTAGAAAAGTGTATCATCTGATACGGTTCCCTCACAGGAATGTGACGTCTGCTTTCAACTTCATTTATTGGTGTCCAACATGAAGAAACAATCCCATAAAGCTCTAGATCAGGAGGACCCTCTGTGCTGCTGTGAGTATGTGGACCGTCATGGAAGGCGGAGTCACATGGCAGCATGCTGTTGTGACTGTGAGGATTTGGATGATGCTTTTGACAGGTGAGGGAGGGGCTGTATTAATAACACTTTTTTTATTTGTGTAGTGGGCATCACAAATCTAGGAAAATACGTTTTCTTAATTAACCTAACCAAGAATTTCTTAGTATTTTATTAGTTGCCCTAATGAATCTGCATCGTCTGTCTTGATTTCACAAGTTATTTAAACAAATGTAAGTTTTTTAATTGGTCTGAGATCTTTGGTGCTGACTTAATGCTTTATCTTAAACCCAGAGCACACATAGAATCTGACAGATAAAATATGTTGAACTTTTCTGCAGGCACAGATTACACAGGGGCCAGTTCAAAACTCTGTTTTGTCATGTGATCTTATTAAAACACATTTTTTCATTTGTCCAGGTGGATAAAGAAGGAACCTCTAAAGGCAGATTCTCTGACCCGGTTGGTGGCCACCATCAATGATCGTCTGCGGTTGCCGTGGATATCAGGTGCCAGACGATTTGACCACTCGTTGATCCCTCCCCTTATACTGCTTCCTGTTTTTTTGCACATTGCATCTTGGCACATCCTGCTGGGTATTATAGTTCTAACAACTTTACCTGTATTAGTTATTTTGTACTACTATTTCACCCACCGCAAGAAAGGTCGCACGCTGTTCTTCCTCAGCCTTGCCGTATTCTCACTCTTCTACATGTTCTACCTTTTCGTCGCTGAAGTTGTTCCTCGAGGTGATGTGAATCATATTCAGTTGGGTGCCGTGACGACTGGTGTTGCTCTCACAGTCATTTCCCTCATAAACACCAAGAGGGGGCCGGGTTATGTCAGGCCACTTCCCACTGACACTCATAGCACGGTGACCTATCACAACCCACCGTCGGACATAGATGCTGCATATTTAAACGGAGCACGTCACCAGGTGGTGATAGCCAATCGTGTGAGTGCTCCCGATCGGACTGGTGAATCTGGGACGGCAAGCGTGGAACCCAGGGAGGGTCAAAAGAGGGACTGGTGCTCAGTATGCAAGGTGGTTCGGCCCCCCAGAGCAGGACACTGTCGGATCTGTGGAGTCTGCATCCTACGTCTAGACCACCACTGTGTCTGGTGGGTTTCTATAAAAACGCTGATTTATTCCAGAGGGTCTTAGCCTATTTTTATTTCCACAACATTGTCATTAATCACACAGCAAAGCCATGACCAAAAACTAGAGACATCTGTTACTATTTCTTATAGTAAGACATAGTCCTGCACCATTGAAAAAACATAAATTTGGGCAGACTCTTAAAGAAACAGTTCACTCCAAAATTAAATTTCTTTCTTCATTTATTCATCCTCAAAACCTAGAGTATATTTGTTTCTTATTTGGAACACAAAAGAAGATATTTAGAAAAATGTCTGTGGTTTTGTGTTCATACAGTGGAAGTTAATAGGGGCCAGTGTGTTTTCACCCAAATTCTTTGATTGTTTTGTAAGGTCTTTATACACCTCTGAAAAGACATTTTTGTGTATTATATTGCATTTCCGTCAATAGATCCTCCAACAAATTACACACAGCACCTTTAAAATATAATCTATTGTGTTCCGCAGAAGATAAAAGTCAGTATGGTTTACTCTCACCAGCATTCTCATTTAACCTTTAACATCTTTACTCAGTGATTCAAAGAATCCACACAGGTCGTGTGAATGTATCTGTAATGTGTCTATCTCACCCCGAGTCTGAATATACATCAGCATTTGTTCTGTTCTGTGTTTCTTTATAACTCATATGTGTAAGTGAATGTCCATGTCTCAGTGTCTTGTTTGTCATTTTGTCTTTGTTAGGATCAACAGTTGTGTGGGGCAGGCCAATCACAGCAGTTTCCTTCTGACACTCGTTCTCTTTGTGTTGACGTCACTGTATGGCATCAGTTTGGTCCTTCGCAGTGTGTGTCCCCAGCAGAGTTTGATAATCGCTCTCTTCTACTGTCCTGATGTGTACAACCAGTACAGGTGTGGATTAATGCAAATACTGAAGATAGCATTACTCTTAAATCATAAATGCTTTGTTTAGATGTTGACACACATTGTCATAAATTCATTAAAGGCCTCTACTGCTTTCAGTTCATTAGTTATCCATTAATCATCTGTATGAACGGTTTACTACATTTGATCTATTAACTTATCTGTTTACTTTCTATTTAATGGGATATTATTGTTTTTTCACTTATTAAAATTCCCATATTTATACTATATAAATATTTATTCTACGAGTTTCTTCAGACTCTTATTCTGTTATTGGTCTTAGGACAGAAATATACAGTTAAACATACAGTTTAACAAACACATGTAGATAATTAAACATAGTATTTGAGCACAGAATGCCACACTGACATTAAACATTTAGGAAAGCCCTGTAATTGGACAAAGTGCATATTTACATTACATATTTGTTGTTGGAAGGTAAACAGGAAGATATTTTTGACATTCAAGTGATAGTTCACCCAAAAATGAAAATTCTGTTATCAGTTACTCACTCTTGTCATTTAAAACCTGTATGATAAAAATAGATGAAAGTTGGTAACCAAACAGCACTGGCCACCATTAACTTTCAATGTATGGACACAAAATCAATGCAAGTGAATGGGGCCAGGTAACAACATTCTTCAAAATATCTTCTTTTGTGTTCAATGGAGAACGGAAAGTCATACAGGTTTGAAATAACAAGAGGCTGAGTAAACGATGACAGAATGTTTATTTTTGGGTGAACTATCACTTTTATATTTTCTAATAAAGGAAGTGACCCAATTAATTCTTCATCTTGAGACATTTAACCTGTACATGGAACCTTAGGGAAGAATTAACCTATTTATGTCTGTGTTTGTCAGCACTGCTCTGTGTTTCACGTGTGCCTGGTACAGCAGTATTGTGACCGGAGGTTTGCTAGTCCTTCTGGTTCTCCAGCTCATTAACGTCAGCTACAACACGACACAACGAGAGGTACGTCTTGCGCTGAGAGAGAAAACCGGTCGGACCCTTCTATGGGGCCTGATTGTCGACACAGGCGTCTACTGTCGAGGCTTCATTAGCAATTGGGAGGAATTTTTGACCATGAGCAATGCTCTGGAGCCGCCGAATCCCAAACCAACAGACTTGGTTTAGAAATTAAATCGTCACTCACTGATGACTAACGGACCTTCAGGGGATTACTGCTGAATAGCAGGGGATCAAAGTGATTACTCGCTCATATACTAATGTGAAGCATAAATCTGTGGTATTCAATCCATTCAACAGCTGTTGTAGAGTCAGTTTTATGGCTCTGAGCAGCATGGTCAAGGTCTCAACAACGGTCATAATTCTTGACTATGAAATATGAGATGAACGCTTGTTTTTTGTGGACCATTAGATGGCAGTGTCGTGTGATACATTTTAAGAATTGTATTTCATCAAGTACAACCTTGTCAGGTGTGATCTGATGACAGAACCAGTAAACATGCATGATGTGGCCCTGTTTATTAAAACAATTAATAATTAGAATAATTTTATGCTTTGTTTATTAGCCCATTTGTTTTTGTCTGTCATTACTTATGTCATTTATCAGAAGGATACTTTTTATTCATAATTCTTATTCTATAATAAACATTCACTAAACCAGCACCAGTGTGGCTGTAGACAGATTAAACACAGTTGGTCTAGTCAAAAACAATTTGAACTTTGTCCGTATAAAAAATGGTCATGATATGCTATTGTTATTCATTTCATTTCTGTTTATACATTTATCCCTGTTGAATTGAGCATTTAATATTTGTCTTGTAGTTTTGTATTATAGTTGTTTGTATTAACTTATAGTTGTGTGAATTGACATTAAATTTTAAGCCTTATTTGGTGCCTTTATTATATCATAAGTGATGCTACAGTGCATCCAAACAACTTTCCATCTCATGTAAGCCTAATGAACGTTTTATGTGCGGGTTTGAGTGCTGTTTGTGTGCTTCTTTTCTTGTTGTTGTTCAACTGGGGAGTCTGCATAACTTAGCATTCAGTTAAATTATGAATTAGCGAAATATCTTCTGTATTGCAGCGGGTTTCATTTCATTAATTTCCTTCAGAGCACGAAATCATTCTCAGAATTGAATACATTAAGTGCTTCAAAATCCGGATGTTTATTTCTATTTTTCTCCATTATGTTCTGCTTTTTACATCGAAATGCATTTCATTCAACAAGTTGTTCAATTAAACCACATCCTTCAAAAAATAAACAAGATTAAAATGTGGAAACTCATTAAGCTTCACGGATGTTAATAACATCTCTTGAAGATGTCTTATATGAACGTGTTTTTTGACTGACATTCACAGTCTGTGTGTTCTGGTTAAAGAGGATTTACAGAGCACCGCAGGGAGTCAACAGGAGAAAAGCGGAAGTCGGGCAGAATCTCTGCCACTTTACGTCTAAGTTGTTCTCTTCTAGCTTCTCTTTCCTTCTCTTCTCGTAAGACAGCTGGAAGACGCCTCCAGCCGGCAAAACATCTTTTGACTGCTTTCCTACAAAACCAAGAGAACCAAGTTACTGCATATAATGTATGTAAATATTCTTGCACTGCTACTATATATCTCACTACATCTCTCTTTAAGCAGGATTCATAAGGATGCTGAAAACCCTAAAAAAAGCATAGATTTTTAAAGCAATGTTTACAAGGTTTTAAAAATGACCTGGATTTGGGATAAATGTGACAATAGTTCACTTTGTAGATTAAATAACTGAAAAGTTCCTATTTTATTTGCCGTTCCCATGAAAATAATTGTCCTCAAGTCTCGTTTGCCGTAATTCTGCGCATGTGGCAGGAGGCTACATATGAAAAGTTCAGATGCAAAATCCTCTAAAAGGAACCTCCGCCAAAACTGAGATTATGATCAGTTGGGAATGTCTTTTTAGGATCTTTCTTAGCACAATATCATCACTTATTGCGATTAAGTATTTATACTAGAAAGGGATGAAAACACATATTGAAAGTACTTGAAAAGTGCTGAAATTAGACTTTGTAAAATATGTACGAAGCCTGTTTAAGGAAAAAGTTACAAAATGCACATGGACCCAAACACAGACTTCAAATTAGACATGGGGAAGAGATGCAAAGGTTTACCTGCCGTTGTGCTCCTCTGCACGCTGGTTGTTGTCCCAGGCTGTCAGTCGCTGTTTAGTGGCATGATTCAGCAGAGCCATAAAGACCTTTCTCTGTGTCTGAGTTCTGTAATACCGTTCAGCTCTTGCTTCCAGTATAAACTGCATATCTTTAAACTGTGACAAGCAATGGAATCAGAGATAGACAAGGACTTCAGTAGAGGTGCTTGCTAATACTGCATATTACTAAGGTTTGCTTTAACTCAAATGATTGTTTTTGTGACGTTTTACCGTTTTCCAGTTACTCATGGCCCTCTGAAGCAGGATCTGCTGATATAGCTGAATAGCACTGGCTTCTCTCTCTGCATGAGCCTCATCCACAGCTCGTACCCAGGAGCAGAAGCAGCGTCTCTGAAGCGAGACTGTGTAATGATCTGCCGCTCTCTGGAGGAGAGAGAGGATGCAAAGCCACCCGGAACATAAATAACCGTCTCCTTTAATTAACATTGTCATCATGTCAGACAGTCCCACCGTTCATCTGGATCGATAGCAAACTTCCCTGCTGACTTCCTGTTGGTTGGCTACCTGTGTCAGGGTGTACAGATAGTCTATAAGAGGATTAAAGGACCAACTGCTATAGAAATTAATTGGACGTAGTGCTTTCTTCTTTCGTGGGTATGGATCAATATCTAAACAATACAATATCTCTTTCCTGAATTGCTTTAAAGGGTAGAGTTTAAAAATAAGCTTGTCTGTGGAACACAAAAGATGCTATTCTGGGAAATTCCTCAGTGGTTTTGTGTTTGTATATTGGAAGTCAATGTTACCAACATTCTTCGATATCTTCAGACTAGCAGAAGAATGTCATACAGGTTTGGAATGACATGACGATGAGTAAATAATAACAGAATAAAAATGTTTGAGTGAACTATTGCTTTAAGAGACAAAAATAACAATTGACAAGACACCTCTATAAAAGTAGTCTTTTTATAAAACTACAAAAAAATTTTTTGTGAGGAACAGATTTAAAATGAATTATTCAGATATAATCTCCCTTTTGAGACTTACTTGCTGTGGCTGGATTGTTGAGTAAGTGAAATGACCTCCGATTCGGTACAGATTCCTTATACTGATTCAGTTCTAGAGTTCAATCTACTTTCATTCTGGTCACAACAGTTTTCATTTTAAAAGCTCACGGAAGTGTATAGAATAACCAAATATCACCCAGAAGATCATACAAAATTTGCCACCTTCTGAAAGCTCTACGCACATGTCTATTTTAAGGTGCTTTACTGGTGTTTTAACAGACACTGAACTGACATATGAACTGTCATATCTATGTGAACATCATACATAAATTCTCTTGTGAAACGTGCGCCACATTAAAAATATCAGCAAACGTGTTTAATCAGATTTTCTCATTTTTGGGTGAACTGTTTCTTTAAATCCCTGTCTTTGTCCTTGTCCATCGTTCCCTCTCAATCATTCCTCCCTGTCTGTTAATTCATTTTGATGCCAGGTGGAAGGGCAACAGTATACTGTACACATCATTCAAATTTGGGGACCTGACCAAGAATTTTATACAAGGTAACAGCTGGTCTTTCTGACTGTGTGTGTGAGTTGGCTATAACTCTTCGGATGAATAATTGAGTGTGTGTCTAGAAAGCAGGTGAATTAGCTGCATTGTTCCTGTAGGCTGTGAGAAAGTGTGTCTATGCTGTGATGCTTCAAACCTGTTTATTGATATGGCTTTGCTCCAGTAGACGTTTCCATGGCGCCAGGCCTCGATGGTGTAACAGGGTTCTGAGGTAGTGCTGGGTTGCACGCTGTAACATTTCCTTTTCCTGTTCTACTCTCTTCTGCTTCTCGAGCTCTCTCTAAATCCGAATACACATGTGTTTACTTGGTTGAACATACCATAGATTTGCGTTTTCATATAATATAATAATAATTAAAACAAAGCATTTTCGCATTTATTAATTAAAAAAGCACACGCACCATCCTCTGCTGTCTCTTCTCTTCCCTCTTAGTCTCAGCCTCTTTCTGCTTCTCCGCTTCCTCCAATCTTAGTTTTTCTTCTTCAGCCGCCTTCATTTGAGCCTAAAAGACAAAAAAGAAACACTGGATGTCTCTCAATGTATACGTTCGTAGCGACAGAGTATTTCATCTCAAACAGCTTTGTAGTTATGTGTAGTGATACGATAAAAGTGATAGTTCTCAAAACTTTTACATTTTACAATTTTACATCTTATTTACTCATGATGGTCATTATAAACCTGTATGACTTTTCTTCTTCTACAGAGCTCAAAAAATATATTGTGAAGAATGTCGGTAACCAAACAACATTGACCCCCATTGACATCCATTGTGTTGACACAAACAACTGAGACATTTGACAAAATAGTTTCATGTGTGTTCCACAGATTAAAAAAAGAGTAATTTACAGGTTTTGAAGAGGGTAAATTAAATCAATTTACTGAACTGTTATTTTTGGGATGAACTGTGCCTTTAAGAGAGCTAATGTGCCACAATATCTCTCACATTTCATTCTGCACAAGAGGAAACTCTTACCAGCTTTTCTTCTTCCCGTTTCCTTCTCTGCTCCTCCATCTCTCTCCTGCGTTCTGCACGCTGGCTTGCTCGCTCTTCCATGCCTGAAAGACAGACAGAGAGCGAGAAAGAAAAGAACATGACAGACTGAGACATCTATGGGCACTAGAATGGTGACAGGTTAAATAATTGCATGTTTAGCAGTTTTGACATCAAATCAGTGTAACGTGTCCCTAAAATAATTCAAATAAACATATTGCAAATACGTTTATACGCAGCTTCATTTCATTTTCACAAGTACAAGAAATGTTTGGTTACACAATCCCTGTAGACAACAGACAGCGTCTGCCTTATGTTGCTTTGTGTTTGCTTTAAGAAAAGTTTGGATCGTATCTGAGCAAGACAATGGCTTGTTAATTCTTCAGTGTGAGAAGAATGTCATTGGTCACTGCAAAGGCCCCAAGAATCTGTCCCATCGACTGCCAACGATAATATTTAACAAAGAACAACCCAGCAGGGAGCCGAGTCACAAGGGCTTTTGTTAACACCCACCTTCTGATAGCTGTGGCCGTGTATACTATAACAAATCTCTCTGAATCTCCAACAATTTTGTAAATAACAGCTTTACACAACACTACCACTCATAGGGTTGAATACATACAAGAGCTATTGTGTGGGTGTGATGTGGTTCCGGGCTTACACGATGTTCGCACAAGTGATTTATAAGTGTTTGTCCACATTACTGAGCCTCTGCGTTCAATGCATTCAGTCCGTGAGGATTTCAAACTAGGACATTGCCATGAAATGTATTTTCTATGCTCGGCACAGCCGCAGTAACAGTTTTTCTAATTGGTTGATTGTCTGTGTGAGACTGACCTTGTACAGAAGGATGAGGAAGTGCCGAGCGTCCCAAAGCTGTTTTGCAGGTGCTATGGTTGTTGCCGTTTTCTCCTGAGGCAGTCTTCGCTCTGAGATCATAAGGGGCATGAATATCTTTGTGATTAATGATGCAAACATTCCTTATTTTCTTATGTGCTTCATTTACTCTGGCTCCCACACACAGATACAGCAACAATGTGAGCTTTAGTGACCCTTTGATCAAATCTGCATGATAATGAGCATGTGGTGACAGAAATATTTTATTTGTTCCCTTCCCCCAAAACCTAAGGTGGTACCTTGTTTTTTTCTTCATACTTCCTCTTCCCCTGTCTGTACCTGCGTCAGGTGTAGAACATATGCTTAAAGCTCCAGGTGGCCCGACAGTTGCCAACAGTGTCGTTTTTTCCACCGTGTGTCGCAACTCAAGCATGTTCTGTCTTTGTTGCAGTTGCAGAATCTGCTCCTGTTGCTCTTTCAGGAGGCGTCTTTGCTCGCCTACGGTTTGCTGCAGGGCCGCATGGCGGTGTTTGAATTGTTCACCAGTCAGTTCTGCACCTCTAGTTCGGAGAACGCACTGCTGCACTTTTTGCCCCTCACGGGCCTGTTGTAGCTCCGATGGTGAGAGGGCAGTGTGGCGACGCGTCACCTGCCAGGCCTGAGTGGACGGGGCATCAGATGGGGCAGTGTTGTCAGTGGCTGGTCCAGCCGGTGAATTGATTTCTGGAGGTGCTGATGTGTCCTGCGGGAGAAAAGGTTGTTATAGCTCATAAAAAAATTCTAAGTCTGACATATTTCATTGTGCTATCATTTTATCCGAATAAAAATAATCTCCTCACTTGTTGACTGATGTTCTCTGAATGAATGAGTTTGTCAGGAGAGCTAGTGATTGGAGGAAATGTGATAGTCTCCGCCCCCAATTTCCCAGAAGCTGCTGCACGTATCAGGGCAGCCATTTTACACCTAGTTTCTTCTTGTTGTTTAAGAAGCTCCTTTCGCTCGCGTTCTACCCGACACCACACATGCCAGTCACTGAGACAACGCCTCAGAAGCCTCCTGCGGTCACTGTCCACCGCCTGCTTGGAGCGCCTGTGGAAATTACAGATATTATTCAAAACCCTCAGGATGAATTTAACCTTTGAATAATATTCATCATTTTTGGAGCATATATAGACGCTCAGATGGCAGATCCACAGACCACCTGCAGTCCATATGCTACTTTCCTGCTGCATATTTCAACACAGCCAATATAATAAACTGTTATCTCAATGTCTGAGCTTAGAAGCACATAAAAAACGATCTTTGATTGGTCACTTTACAAATCAATCAGACATCCTGTCTATATGGGTGGTTCTTAGTCAATTCACTTCCAATGTCCACAAATAAGTTATCTTACCTATGCTCCCGTCTCAGCTCTTCTTCAGTTCTCTTGGCTTCGCTCTCCTCTCTTCTGGCCCAAACCAGAGCTCGCCATGCCCGCCACGCCCTCAGTTGCCTCCTCCAATCACACAGCGCCGCTGCCTTTCCCATGCGCACCCTTCTCTCCAAAACCGTAGAGTACCATGCAGAGAAATGCCTCTGAATGCACTGTGAAAAACATACATAGAACCGGTCAAAACCATGTAGGCGTTTAGTAAACAAAATATAATTATAGTGATTTCTAAAGATCTAACTTTTAACTTGAGAAGCTCAACTTTGGCTTCTAGCTTCATCTTTCTGGGTTGAAGGTCTTTGTCCCGTTTCTTTTGTTTGATTGAATTGGGAGGTTTTGGAATGACAGAGCACTCAGTGGAGCCTTTTCTTTGTTTCTGAAGCCTGTCTCTCTCCCTGTTCAACACAAATGTCAATTGATACATAAAAGAATGAGAAAATCATTGCTATATTGTGGAAGTTTTATACATTTGTACAGTTTCGAGCTTAAAAAAGTTTAGAAAGGAGTAGCGATGTAACAATATCAAAATCTAACTGTACGGTAAAACCTCGGAATAAAGTCCACGGTGTGATTTTTATTGCTATATTTAAAATCACAAATGATGACTAGGAAACGTGCCGTAAGCATCCTCTTTTCTTTATCCTCTTATCATAACGGTTGCTTAGAGGTATGAGTTTTAACATGAGTTGGGTCAAATGACCTATTATTCTCTTTTTTGAATCAAAATAATTGCACCAGATGGACCTCCCCAAAGGTAACATCTATTATTTTTTCAAACATTCTCTATGTTAGGCTCGGAAGACCTATGGTTTCATACAGTCATGTGACCAGGATAATATTGAGACAATTTTGCAATTTATTATTGATCTGTACAGCACTTTGCTCCACTTAGGTGGTTGTAAAATGCTTTATAAATAAACTTTACTTGCATGCTTGCTACTGCGATAACACGATATCTATAATATTGTTACATCCCTAGAAAGGAGCCTTAGCTCAATCTAAATACTTGTCTAGACCAATGTATTTCATGAATAATCAAAACTTATATTTATTAAGTCTATTGCTATTAAATAATCAGAATTTATTGCAAATAAATGGGGGGTGCAAATGTTGTATTTATACATGTTTCGTGCAAGCAGGTCCACATTCCTCTTCTCCTTCATCTCCCTCCGCAAACGAATCATCTCCTGCTGTATCATCTCCTCCTGTTTGCAAGCCTCCTGTCTCTTCCTTGCCTGCTTTCCCTGTTCCAGCCGCCACGCCTCCTCTCGCGCCTCCCTCAACACTTCCTTCTCTTTGCGCATTTTGTCTCGCTCTGCATCTCTTCGTGCACGATTCTCCTTCACTTGTTTGTGGCGCATCTCTATGGTGACGTTGGGGTCTCTCCATGTCTTTTTAGTTTCGTCGGAGTTCACTTTGAGATTCTCAGCCATTCCAAAGTCCAACACCTCAGTTTCCATCAGGCCCTGGAGAAAGTTCTCTACCACAGAGTTCTCCTCTTCCTGTGATAGGAGAGAGTACATCTCTAAAAAGAGAGAGAATAAATTAAAGGATTTTGATTATTAAAAAAATAAAGAACTGTGAGTTAAAGAATAAAAAACAGGTAAAGCCTATATAAATACCATCAAAGTTAATATAGCTGGGCTGTGTGGTTTTAACTAATTGTTTGGTTTTTGAATTCTCCATTTTACTCATCTCCTCTTCTTCTTCCTCATCGTCCATTTCAAGCTCCAGACGTAACTTCTGGTTCATCCACTCGCTCAGAATAGACCGAGCTGTAGAATATGAAGATTAAAGGACATGTTCATTTATTAATCTTCGTGATTTGATTCTTTCTTCAACAGAACATAAAATAAGACAGTAGTTTTATGTGCATGCATTGGAAATCAATGGAGGAAAGTGTTGTTTAATTACAAAAGTTATTTAGCATAAGAAACTCAAAAAAGGTCTAAAATGACACGAGGGTGAATAAAAGATGAAACATTTTTCATTTTGGGGTAAACTATCCCCGTAAGTACAGAATTTTAACAAGTGCACCTTCACTGTATGCATCATCGTGATCCTGTAGCTGCTCTATGCTCTGCAGTGCCTCACTATGTTTACCACTGTGTGCTTTCTTTAAAGAAAACACCTCAGCTACGGCATACTCTGAAGCCATTTCCACCTTCTGTGAATGATAACGCAAAAGAAAGTATGATTATGAAAATAAATAATGGCAAAACATAATGGTTTATTTTGCATAATATCATGACTTAAATGTACTTACCTTCATCCACTGCTTTATATCATCCTCATTCAGCTGCGCCTGAAACATCAGAGAGATAATTTAGCTCCGCACACTGTATCAAATAAGTTGAAACTACAACATATATTATTGCATTCTCTACAGTCATAAACTAATGAGAAAATACATTTATATGAATAATATATGGCACGTCTGATCCCTGGATTAATGTCATTGTATTATCATGGACCAGCTTTATTGTGAATACACCTGTTGGTTTGCATTGCACATTTAAGATAAAGCCCAATGCTTAGTCACAGATCCATTCATTACATGTGCATGACCAAACAACCCGAGTTTGAAATGTACTAACTTTAGATGAATATAATACACCTGGATGAATATTTAAAACAGGGGGTTGAAATGTCGAACAATACCCATGCTTATAACATATTATACGATTTAATCCAATCATATGTTAATTAAATGAATTGTATTTAAATGTGACCAAAGGTGCGTTAAATAGAGAAAGTGCCAAGACGAAAGAGTCACACTTGCCTTATTTCTGCCCGTTTTGCTCTTATCAAATGTTTTCCAACGAAATATATCCGGTCTGTGCATGGAATACGCCATAATCGCCAATAGACATTCGTCTGGGTAGCAATAAATAGTTTTCAGAGTTTACTTATCATTTAAAGTATATATTATACAAACATTAACTTGAGCTTCCCAACAAAACACAAACACAGGGAACTTTTTACCTTGCTGAGGATTTATGGGACTTGCAGTTTGCACAGTCAAGCGTAGTATGAGCGTCAAGCAATCCTGACCGAAAAAGAACTACAACTTCTCAGAAGCTGCTTCCCTGTAACCATGGAAACCGTTGCTACGCCATCATACGTTTATGAATGGGCTTCTAGCGCCGGATAAAATAAATATGTTTTAGTCTATTGATATCTGTCAGCTAGATAGACCGAAAATAATTATACATTTAAATACATACATGTATAAAATCCATGACTGCGCTTTAGGCGCTGTAGTGACGTAGTAAATGTGAGACGCTACTCCAAGCAGCAACGTTACGCTGTTATACTGCGACGGGGGTCCTCACGTGTTCTGCTTTCTAAAGCAATTTTACACGAAATAGGTAATAATAAGTGGATTTTACAACTTTTTATTTATTTCCACATTGAAAATGTTGTATTTTAGACACAGCAGTAATCATGTTGTTGGTGTAGTGTGTACTTTTATCACTCTTAATAAGATAAGTTTGAAAACTACAGAGTAGTGTTTTTCTATTAGTTTTATTATTAAATGTGTCGATATTTGCATTTTATAAACTCTATATGTCTCTTAAAATCAGAGCTGACAAGAGAAATGTTGTCATCTTTCTAGATCTCAATTGCATCCATTTTAAGACAAGCTACAGTTGTACAGGTATGATGAAGCTGGAATTGTCACGAGTGGTTCAGGGATGTCGCTTGGGTGTTTTGACCGGATTGGGGAAGACAGGGCAGCACTGCCTAGAGGTGCCCGGCTGTCTCCTCTACACCCGATGTGCAACTGTACCCCATCTGACACAGGACACATTACACACACTAAGTGATCTACCCTCAGTCACCCAAGTGACTGTGGAAAGCCTGTAAGTTATTCATATTCATCTAAATATTGATAGAGTGTTGCATCTTTCCAGTATTTTTTCGAGCAAAAAGTGGTGGAATGTTATTTAATAATTAGTTAAGTTCACAGTAATTGTCCATTATCGATGGAAAAGTAATACCAGACATTCTGGAAAAGAGGATGTCAACATATAATATTATTTATGTACTATTTTGTTTAGATTTTATGGCCACATCAAGAAACTCTGCAATTCATTTCGAAATTTTGGTTTTCATCTGTTTTCTAAACAAAAAATAAATTTTAATATTTGTTTTTTTATGAGGTAATGTTCTTTTAATCTGATCCTGTGATCAGGATTATTATTATACTATTCTTGACTGTTTCCTCAGTACCATGAACCATTTAAAATGATTTGGACAAGTATGTAAACCTAAACTATTGGACCATAAAATCGATTTCTGTTTGTTTGTTTTTCAGTGCAGAACATCAGGAGGTGCTTGAAGAATGTAAAGAGGGTGTAAGAAAATTTGCAGGTTAGCAGTCCAACTGTTACTTCTGTACCTTGGTATTTGTTTTGACTTATTTTAAGTCTATCAGTGATGTTAAGTAGTCAGAAACGTCTAAATTGACTTCAGACGGTAAGCAATTTTTTCATGGGGACAAACAAATTAGTGCTTTTATCTTTGTGGGAACATATTTGGTCCTCACACTGTAGGGTTTACAAGGACATACACATACACATATATACATACAATATGTGTGTGTATATTATACATTTATAATGATGATCATTGGCCATTGTAAATGAATAAGATAAGAGCCCTATTCCACTTAGTGCTGCTAGTATAAGTTTAACAATATCTAAAATGCTATGCAACTGATTAATAAAGATGATTATTAAATTATTACGTGGAAAAAATACATCGTCAACCAGTCAACTTTGCAGTGGAGCATTGTGTCAATGTAACGTCTGTCTCACTCTTACAACCTCTTTTTCTCAATGACTAATAATTGCCTCCTTAAAAATCATAATGAGTTCATGTTTGGGTGCATGTGACAGATACATTTTTTTAAAATAGGTTTTCATTTTACAAACATGATGGAAAGGTCTCTGACTCTGTTTCGGTTGTTGCCTTCAGCAATTCAACAAGTAATGAGAGATGTAATTGCATTCACAACATAACATTTAGAAACTCTAAAAATAGTTCAGACAATGTCTTAAGGCAGCAAAAGGGTCAAATGGTTAATTACGAAGAGGAAACCTGGGCTTAAAGACTACTGCTGTTGCTCACTTCTGTTATTTTTTTCATATAATCAGCTCCACTTAACCATTATCTCTAGACCTTTTCGTCTTTCATACAAGTTCACTAATCTTCAGCATGAGCTCCTGCATTAAAGTTAAATCAGTTTGGACGCGTTATGCAAATGTACACTTTTCTCCTCGACAGCACTCAACGGTGCCCCAATTTGTTGTAATCTCCATATAAATGCATTTTCATGTCTTGCGAAAAGCAAGTTTATTTTGCCAGTAAACAGTGTTGTTATAATGAGCAAGTGTTCAGCCTGATTGCATATAACCGTGCTCAGGCATTCCGGCACTAAGCATCTGTCAAATATATTTTGCATTTCTCGACTTTCACTTTAGGATGGATTGTTACAATCTTAGAAATCTTCGATTTATATGTTAATGTTTGTTGGTTAGAGCTGTGCTAGTTATGATTGATCAACATTTACATCAAAATAATTCATTTGATGATGATGGTGTCTTTATGCAGGTCTTCATAATACTGTGCTCTTCTGCTCTCTGCACGATTCTGTGAACCCCAACCCTGCTGGCCACGTCACCAACAAGGTTAGATAACCGAGTCTTAAGGAATTTTTGGGTAGAATACGTGTCCCTTTTTTGTCAGCCGGTCTTATAGCTAATGTAATGAGACCTGTTATAAGAGCTGTGTGTTGGTTTAACAGACAGTATCCGTGTGGGGAAGCGGTGGCCGGATAGAGCTGACGGCGGCCCGGTTCATGGCTATTCAGGCAGCTATCCAGCCCGACTTTTATCAGAGCATGGCAGACGGAGAGACCTGGCAGGCCAATTCATCTCGCAAGAGAGTCCGTAAAGCAGTGGACAGAACTCTGGCCCATCTGGATGAGTGTCTGATGTTGCACCAGAAGACCCAGGTCTGTGCACAAAAGCACCGGTTGAAATTTAGAGTCCTGAATACTTTCTCAATACCTCTGGCTGCACGGAGAACTGACATATACAACCTCAGTCACATGACAGAGTCCGTTATTTAATACCTGTAGTGAATTATTGCGATTACTCTTTGGTGGCAATCTCATTGTTTCTATTACATTTTACTTACAGATGCTTTGTGTCAGGATCTATTGAGATAAATGCAATATGAAATACATAAATATGCTTTCAGACGTGTATAAATATCTTACATTATGAAGTCTTTTTTTATAAACTTAGAATGAGTTATTTCTATCGACATACAGTGCGGGGACCCTTACAGTGAATTCGTCATGTTGTTTCTACAGTAGCCCTAAACGGACAAACTGCTCTACAGAGCGTATTTTATAAACATGTTATCTCCTTAAGCAAAGAAGCGAAAACATGATGACATCTTTGTCCTGTGCAGCCACCATAGTGCTTCGAAAGGGAGGGGTGGAGCAAGGCGTTGGTTGCAATTCGCAACCTCACCAGTAGATGCCGCTAAATTTCATACACTTAAATATCAGCAGATTACGATCCTGCTTTTTAATTTTTGTGATTCTGTACTTAATAGCATAAAGTATTTTTTTATCTTGTTTGTTACAGGTATTTGTAAACTCTTTGGCTTTGTCCGCAGGAATTGAAGCAGGCTGAAATATTTGGAGTTTTGGAAGGCGGAGATATAATGGAGGAGAGGCTTCGCTCAACTCGAGAGACTGCAAAGCGTCCTGTGGGTGGATTTGTCCTAGATGGATTTCATTCAGCTGCCATGAACCAGGACGTGAGGGGTCAGTTGATTCAAGCGATAACTGCAGAGCTTCCACATGAAAAGCCAAGGTATGCCACACGCACAGGCTTACGTCAGATAGAAATTGAATAGATATATCTCCTCTTTTGTATTTCCTTCTTGATATGCACCTCTGATTCTCAGCAACCGTAGAAACGCTTCATCCCTCCTAAAGCAATAGACACCACCTCCCCTCACTGGGGAACTGGGAGTGATGGAGTGGTTCTGTGAAGAAAGTTCATCTGAGTTCCTGGTGATGTAATGAGTGATTTCTGTCATTTCTCCAGTCTCAGACAGTGACTCAAATGTTCAAGAATTACAAAAAACATGCATAATAGCATTTGTGGAGAAACGCTAATTTGAACATGTTTTCGACTTCTCATCGCATTTACTCTCTTCTATTGATTTCTTGTCTCAGAACATATAAACAAAACTTTTGTGAATATTAACAGTTTTATTGTGTCTTATATTATGTCTCAGTCTGTACATTTGTACATGCCACAATGTATTAGTGAGCTCAATTTGATTTATATCTAACATTTGTTATTTGAGTTTCATTTTTGTGTTTCACGGTATGATTCGATCGATAAGTTTATGAAATAGCTTTGAATCTGCATTGAACAGAACCAAACAAAAAACTGCAGATCCGCTGGCTTTGTATTAATACTTAATGATTTACCCTGGGCTGAAGCTTAATCTAGTTTTGATTAATCACTTGAGTTCAGTGTAATCTGTCTTTCTGGGGCACCCTGGGAGAAGTATTCCCGAAACAACAGCAAAAATGCATTGTAAGATCCCAAGCTTCGGAGTTGCTTCTGAACTGCACACAATAGCATAATGATCTTTCATGTTATGGCATCACAATGTAGCAGTCTGTTATATACAAATCAGTTGTGTATAATCCTAATGTGTAAAAACAAGTTATTATATGTGGATTGTCTGCTGCTGTCATATAATGAGATATTATGATTATTATATATACAGTATGTATAAAAAAATCTCCATTTGTGGACCACAGAGGAGAAAATGCTAAAGTATGATGTGACGTCTTTAAAGGGATAGTTCATTAGACATTAACCATTGAACAATATTGTAAAAGAGCTTTGTAACAGATACCCGTTTGCTTAGTAATATCTAGGGCTGTCACAATATCAGATTTTCACTACACGGTTATTGTGGCCAAAAAATGTCATGACAACAATATTATTCATCTTTAATTTAGTTTTTTTTCTGTTTTGTCTTTGATTCAATGAATTTCGATAAAAATACAAGTGTATACAATACATGATATATGTGGAATGAACACGATATTAATAATGTGTTTTAATATTACGATTTTTGTCAATACTGGTATGTTGTGACACCCCCAGCTTCAACAAAGCATAATTTGTAAAGTATTTGGTGTATTGACAGATGTGTTTTCTCTCTTTGTATGTGGGTGTCAGGTTGATTTTGGGGGTCGGTTGTCCTGACCAGGTGATCAGCTGTGCTGAAGCAGGAGTCGACCTGTTTGAAAGCTTCTTCCCCTTTCAAGTGACCGAACGAGGCTGTGCATTGAACTTCAACTACAATATTAATCCTGACCCTGAGACAGCAGGTACATCATCACCTAAAGGTGTGGAAAAGTCAGTAGTCATAATAGTGGACATTCTTAAGATTAGTTATGTTTGCAGAACAAGCTTAACCAAACAGAATCATGGCAAAAAGTTTTTTCAAAGGCCCCTGCTACCTTTTCTTCCTGCCATATCTTACATTATTACAGGTAGTCCCGCCCTCAAATTCACGCTAATTTCTGTGTCAATTTAGTTACATTATGGCTTGTTTTTTATTTTTGTGTTTTGGGACTATTTTTAAAAAACAAAAAGGTTCTATCTACAAAATCGAATTATAATTTGGTGCTTTAAGGTTATAATTCACACATGAGGACCAATCAGGATCAGCTTTCTTTTTCATGTGAGGGAATATCTGAGGACACAGTGCAACACAAAACAATGTTTAAAAGAATCCTCAAGGTTGACTGTTTTATTGATACTACAACAAGAGCAGCTCGAACGACAGTATTTTTTGTTTTACGTTTTGTTGAGATACACTTTTTTTATGATTGTAGGCACAACTCTAGCCAGCAACGCTAGCTTTCTTATACCTGTGTTCACAAAGACTCTCATAATGCAGTTAATGCCAAATTGTCAACAACGTCAAGAGTCTTCATTACAACAATAAAAAATATTAATCATCTCTAAAAAGTAATTTGATCTGTCCCACCTTCTGTGGATAAAACATTGATACAATGGCCTTTTGAACAAGAAAAAAACATCCTAAAATATGAAAACAGAGTCATAAAAACCATGCAAATGTTGCTTTTTTACACATTAATATACAATAATTTTATGTTTTAACAAAAGTTATAAGTAAATTGTTTGTTTTGCTTGAAAATGTATTGCTTTAATGAATGTTTTTCCAGATATAACCTAACAATTCTAAACCGAAAGGGTTTTTCAGAATCTTTCTTTTTCATGTGTAAAAGAGATTTGTTCCTTGTATCATTTATACTGCAAAAACTTTAAAGCTCCATGTCTCAAAACTACTCAGACCACAGAAAGAACCTTATAATTCTGAGGCGACGACGTATTAGCCCGGTTTCATAGACAAGGCTTAGTCTAAGCCAAGACTATGCCTTAGTAAATTTCGGCTATTTAAGTCGCTCTTATTAAAATGCCTTAAAAAGTATTACTGGTGTGCATCTTGAGACAAAACAATGACACTGACTAATTTTTAGATATGTCAGGGCAAGTTATTTTCAGTTAAGACAGCTAATTAATTCAGGTCTTAAGCCTTGTGTATGAAACCATGCATTATGTGTTTCATGAGCTCAATGGGTAGATTTATTGCTTTAGCAACACAAAGGTTAACAGTTTGATTATCGGGGTGCACACTGAGTGCACTGTAACTCTCTTGCAGCATCCGCCAAATAGGCCTACGTAAATTTAAAATCATTTTTTTGTCTTTGAGAAGGCGTTTGAGATTATGTAAGCCTATGATCGATAAAGGTGCTGCTTTTTGCCATAACAATGAATTAATAAAGATTTTTTGAGTTTTAGCCGCCACTGCTTTGCCAGTAGGGACAATAACAAAATAAAGACCAGCATTCAAGTCGATTTTTCACACTTTGTGTTGGTGGGAGGCCTTCTCAAAGCTGTCATAGATAATTATGTTGTAGTTTAGAGAGTTTTGGAGAGATTGTGTGTTTGTTCAGGCTCCATTCAAATGAAATAATTAGCTTGTTAGAGAGAATTACAGCCCTAGGCAACAGACTTGCTATCTTTACTTCAAGAAACACCTAATTTCTCAAATGTATACCTCATTATGGTTTGCAATGTTTTAATATGCCTTTTACTTTTCTTTGAGAATAGATAAAGCACATTTACCTTATGTATCCAGATCAGGAGGCATGGTTTATTCACTATTGGAAATAAATAATTGATTTGTGTTGTGTGGTGCGCAGCGGTCTGTTCTGAGAGCGAGGAAATCGATGTGTTAGGATGGTAATAGAGTTCAGGAAAAGCCCTTGCAGAATGAAGGAAGAAGGGCCATATCCCCTTATCCAATTAGAGAGCGCTGTGGGGAAAGCAGCTATAGCCTCATTCCTGTCTGCCTCCTGTAACACCAGGTTACAGGTGTTCAAATCCAATCTACTTTTGTTCTTTTTTGCTTACTTTATAACAATGAAAGGGATACTTCAGCCAAGAATCAAAATTTCCCCATGTTTTACTCGCCCTCAAGGCATCCTAACTGAATATGACTTTCTTCTTGAAGAATAATGCAGTTGGAGTTATAATACCACGTATAATTTTTTTGGGAGTGAATGGGGCAATTTTTTGAAGCTCCAAAATGTGCATCCATCGATCAAAGAACTGCTCGACACGGCGCCTAAACTCAGACAGTTTCTTCATATCTCATGTTAATTTTGATAACTTAAGGAATAGTATCGCACTCTTTAAATATCCGTAGAGGCTTTTGTTTGATAACATTTATAAAAGACAGAGACAGAGTCCTGCACGCATGATGGGACTAAAGCACCAAAACACAGACATAAGACTCAGTTTCACTTACCCTGTGCGGTTAATATTCAACATCCTTTAAGTGGTGGGACCGCTCCATCTATCAGTTTAAAACGATCTATACGATTTATATAACATTCCTCACCAAAATGCAGTGAACAAACACACACCTGAACTTTGCAAACGCAGTGCTCTCTCTCTCTGGCTCCAACTGGTTGACGTGTACCCATGCTCTTTCTCCCGCTCTCTCTTGGTTGAGGCGTTGGCGTGCAATTCTTCTCGCTCTGGCGGGTTGACGTGTTGGCATGATTTTCCGGGAGAATCGTCCAATAAAGGACAATGAAAACTTGTAAGGAAAAACTTTCCGAAACCTATACAAACGCTGGGGGGGTGAATCGAGCGCAGAAATACTATGTCATGTGTCCAACTCTTTTTTTTGACAAGTTGACCATGTCAAGCATGAGAAGCACGATTAACATTGTAAAGAAGTAAGAATGCATGAAACACCGTTCCACATCCCCTTCAATAAAGGTCTTCTGAAGTGAGAAAAACAAGCATCTGGTTCGAGCCCAGCCGAGGGATAACAGAAATTAGACATTATCGTTAATAGTGTTTTCAATATGGATCAATTACGCATCGATTCGCTTCAGAAGACGAGCAGTTCTTTGATCGATGGATGTGCTTTTTGGAGCTTCAAAAATTTGCCTCCCATTCTAACGCTTGGAAGGAAAATAATATGTGGTATTATGACTCTAACTGCATTATTCTTCAAGAAGAAAGAAATATTCAGTTAGGATGCCTTGAGGGTGAGTAAAACATGGAACAATTTAGTTTCTTGGCTGAAGAATCCCTTCAAGACGAGTAATGTACAATTAATAGCAGTAATGTAATTTATCATGATATATCATTTAACCTAATCATGGAGTTTAAGGATTAAGTCACAGAAGATGGCATAATTTATTGCCTTTGGTGTATGAGTATAACACATTAATGGGATTTGTCTCAAGATTAATAGTTATTTATGTATGTGTGGCACAGTGCTGGAACTAAATGGAGAGACGCCCGCTGTCACAAAGCCCAGCAAAAATGGAGATGAAAGTATGACGACTTTCGAAATCAATCTCAAGGATAAAAGGTATGTGTGTATGAAGGCATACAAGGACATGTTCCTTAACCTCCAAACTGCTCCTCTCTTATCGCATGAGGGTTAGGAATTCACATGCATCACTATCTCATTCACCCCAGCTGGGAGGCAAAAAGAATGAATCTAATATGGCAATAAATTCATGGGCATTATCACAGCATTGCCCCCATCACTGGAGTCAGATTAGATTTGTGGTTGAAGGGGTGAGATATTAAAAAAGATATTTACAGCACTCCCATGCATATAAACAAGTGCTTAATAAAACTGTATACATACTCTCAACTGTGTATAAAAATCGCATTTGTAACGTTGCATTTAACGTTTTAGGTATCAGGATGATTTTCGCCCACTTGTGGAGGGATGTGACTGCTACTGTTGTCAGAAGCACATGAGAGCGTATATTCATCATTTACTGGTGACCAATGAGCTGCTCGCCGGCGTTTTACTCATGCTGCACAATATGGCACACTACCTCGGCTTCTTCAGAGCGCTGCGGGAGGCAATCGCCAACGACCGTCTGCAGGACTTTAAAAATAGAGTTCTCAGTTGAAGAGAGCGAGATGTGTCATTGAAGTGATTGAAGGACATGGGGCCAGAACTTCTACTTCAAGCTATGGAGGAGCCATACGAGTGCTCTGATTTCAGATTATGCGTGTTTACGTGAATATAAAGCTGTATTCTCATGTCCTTGGCATGTAAAATGCAGTGATCTCCTCTTTTCCCCTGGCTCATTTCAGAGGGAGCGTATGGATTTGCATTTGTCATTCGTTTTACTCAATGAACAAATTGTCCTAGGAGGGGTATTGATAACAGAGAAATTACCTTTTTAATAGGGTAGGACCAAATTCACTCCCTATAGCTCTCTAGTACATTTTCTTGTTGTTGTATTACTCTATTACTGCATAATAATCTTTATGTTTGTTAAATAATACACTTATTTATATAACATAGTTTTAAAACAGTATTGTCAAACAACAGTTTTACTTACCAAATTACTATTATGGTAGATTTGGGCATTTTCATATTTTTTTGTCACAAAGCACATCTAGCTCACTGTTTGTAAAAACGGATAAGGTGCCTTTTGTATGGTTTGGTCCTGAATTGTTTTGTATTTATATTCCTCAGATAACTACACAATAAATGATGGATCTAATGAGATTCACCAGAATTTAGACCTTCAAGCGATAGGAGATTTAAATAATGATGGTGATAATTATTAAATATTCAATTTACTGCAGATTACTGCTGCGTATTATTCGTATCAATTCTTTCATTTTTGCTTTAATGACATCATGCGCTTGAGCTGTTATGTACTACACGAGTTCCAAAACATCTTACTGCCAATAGGTTTCTAATGTTCAATGTTGTGGTACAGTTTTGGATCTAGTAAGTGTATATGTGGGACAATTGAATATGCAGATTCACTTTTGAGAATTTACTTTAGTTTTCGGGTTTTGGTGCTCTAGGAGTGGCAGCAGGTTGCATTTCCATTTAAAATATGTTCCCTGACACTTTCTCAGCAGGTGGGTTCTTCCCAACGTTTTACCCAATTACCTTTTCCGCAAGAGCCAGGAGAGATTGTTAAAGAAAGTCCCTGGATCACTTTCCCATGTGCTTGATTCTGCTCTGACTTTCAATAATAAACCGTCCTGAGAAATATGACATTAAATTAAATGTTACATCCGACTCCGCTCTCCTCTATTAATCCTAAACTTGACACAGACCTGTAAGCCACTAACTGCTGAGCTTTGTGTAATTAAATTAAGATTTACTTCGTTTTACCTCTTGGTGATTCGCTTTCATGAAGCTTTGTTAATTCTGCCTTTCATTTTGTATACTCTTGCTTTATTCATATTCTTGCATCTGACCTAGAGTATTTATGCACACAGGAGTGCTTGAAATGACTTTGAAAACCCACACTTGACTAACCCTACACATTTCCTTTGAGATTTCTGATTGCAATGGATTTTCTGTTCTGTATAAGACCCAAGGTGATATTTCATGAAAAATGTCGTTCTTATGAGGGTTTCTCAAATATGCACGTTGTATGAATGAAGTGCTGGTGAAGGCATTAGGGTATCAGTCCAGTGGCATCTCAACACATTTGAATTTCCCTCTGGATCCATTGGATCTCAGATGTCAGTGATCTGACACAGTATAAGAAATGTCTCAGTAATGCTGTTCTGTGCTGTATAATATGAATTTTAATTTCAGCTGAATGTCATGGGTGTTCCCTTGCCTCCTTTGCATTCAAAGAAGAGGGACGGCTATATCAGTGGAGGGTTGTTCTTGTGAGAGAGCTTGACCTTTTGGTCCCTTTAGAAGTCATTTAAATCCATTTTAAGGTCGAATCCTTTTTCGTTTATTGCGTTCAACAAGTGTCAATTCTAATTGATATAGAGAGACCTATTCAATACATTAGTTTATTGACTCATATTGTGGTTTTCATTATTTTCAAATATGGCAAAGCATTCTGAGAGCTGGACAGTTTGTTGTTTGACCTAGAACAAGTTATTAAAGAAGTCTGAAATCCCTGTGGAGACTGTTTCCCAAAAATATATTTTTGAACCAAGGATGCTCAATAGGTGGACACTTATTGTTGCTCTTCTCAGAAATTCATGGCAATGCTAGTTCCAAAGGGCCTAAAGCGTTGTACATTTTCTCAGGTGCTGTTCCATTTATGCCTGGCCTACTTTCTTTAGTATTTTGTCCGTTTTATGAAAGGTTGGGGAAAGTTGAGTTAAAGGTTATTGATGTCGGTTGCAGTGGTTAGATTTGCGTCTGAATAGGTCAAACAGGAAGTAGTGCCCTTTTCTCGAGTCCCATCTTTCACCTGTTATCTTTCTTTGGTGCAAACTGATTTCTCTCATGCACCCAGTTACTTTTGATTAAATGATTCAAGGAGCTGGATGCTGAACTTCTGCGGTGACAAATGTGTCTCATGTTCTTTGTTAAGTTTAATAAAGTTCAAGGCAAATTGTCCCATGATGTTCTGATGTTGTTTTTCTGTAAGCATGAAATTATAATTATAGTTCTGCGGAGGATGAGATTGGCAGAGAGGTCTTGTGAGGTCTTGTGAATTCAAATATAAGACCCAGGGCCAAACTTCATTTTATAGAGATTTCTGCTAAATTTTCCAGGTTATACAGGGTTGATTTTCGAAGGACATAGCGTACAAGTATAACAAATGGCATGGTGTTCACACTAACACTGCAGCAGTCTGTGACTATGACTATGTGACTATGGGTAGCACATCTCATTTTTTAAACTTGTTGTTAGAAGTGCAGAGAATATGAATGATATGCTTACAAGATCAGCAGATTCTGTTACCTATCTGTCGCCATCTTTAAGAATCGGCTGAAAACACATCTTTTCCGTCTGCACCTTACTGATCATTTCTGATTTCTGTATCTTTTCTACAATATTAAAAAAAAGCATGCTTATTTAAGCTTAGATAAACTAAACTTGGCTCTGTACACTGTTTTAAGCTTTGTGAGACATGTTTGTATTGCTCTATGCTTTTTGTTGTCCTAATGGTTGACCCTATTAAAACAAATTCAACACAGTTTAGTTATGTTAAAAAAGCTTTAGTCTTTTTCCCTATGAGAGAACTGGGACTAGGGATTCAGCCGCTAGTGTTAGTCATTTAGGATTCTACACAGAAGACTTCAAGTGTAGGTGAAATTTGGGTGAAGGGCACATTCTTGTGAGACAGAAGTGGGGCGGAATATGTAATATTGTTACCGGGGCTTTGGAGAAAATGTCCCATTTGTATAAGAGTGTAGATCTGCAAAGAAATGGGACAGCTAGTCCATCTCGCATTCTGTCCTCTTTACATTCTTTCTCCTCAAAAGAGAAAATGTTTTGAAAGGATATGAAGAATTCATGAGTTTTGTTCAATAAGAGGAATCTTGTTGTGTAATCCCAAGTTTATCTGACTGAATCGAAAAGGAGTTTGAAAAAAGAACCCTCACTACTGTTATCTGAGTAGGTGAATGAATGTTATTCATAAGGGCTTATAGGCATAAGGATATTCACTAGGGCTTATGAGGGTCAATACGGGATTTAAAAAGATCAAAAACTGTATTTGGCAAAACTAGATCATGAATCCAATCGGGCTCGATATTAATATAACCAAGACCCTGAACTGAAGCCCCTTCAGAGTTTTTGTGAAGATACTGAAGATCGCTTTAAGTGTGTAGCATGCTCACATTCCCCTAAGGGATCAATAAAGAAACTCAGTCAGTCTGTGTGCATGGCATAATCTTTTCTTCATGACCTTAAGCCTACAAGTATTTCAAGTAGTTCACTTTTATGGTATATTTTAGATTTGATGCCCACTTGAAGCCTAATCTTCAAAACACCGCATTTTGTGATCCATTTGATGTTGATCTTCAAGAGAGCGAATGAAACAATTTTAGCCAAAATTTTCAAAATACCCATGTAAATACATGTATGTATTAATAGCTCTTAATGTCAGTTAATGGATGTCCCCCTGGTGGCTAGAATATATTCCTCATTCATCTTTCTGGGTATTGTTGGATGTCTGTCCTGCCCTCATTTCTGATCCTCACAATGACTGATGTACAGTACACAGGGTTGGAGGAGGGGTTTATTGCAGATGTTCTGAAGGCAGCATGATAGCCAGCCTCAGATCTTCACCTTCCAACAGCCTGATGTTCAGATGCTCAGGCGTGAATTGAATCTGAAATGTGTCTTTGAAAAAATCGAATGGAAAAGATTGGCTGTAGATGTCTCCTATTGATGTGTTTGGAGATCTGCATGTATGTCATGTATAGGCCCATGTTGCCAACTAACTAACTTTCATTCACTTCATAAAGATCAAATGTTATTTTGAATGGTTCCATGCAGGCAGATTGCATTATGGACATGTTTTCAATCATGTTTTTCCAAATCGTCCACTTTCTTTCTTGCAAGGTGCACAACATGATTTAACAGAATTTGTATTCTGTTAGAAATAACATCTACTATATTAACAAAGCTTGACATCTATGCCATGTTTTGAATCTCTTGCTATAATCCTTCTATCTGTGTCTATGTGCAATCTCTTCCTTCTATAGCATCATGTAATTTCTTGGAAGTGAATGACCTTTGTAACCTGATGTGGAGATACCATTTGTAAATTACAAAGAATAATGTAAATTTCCTGTAGTGATATGAAATTCCATTATCTGAGGAGAAGGAGCTTCTGTATTATTAGCTTTAATGTATAGGGGACTTCTGACTATAAGGATGGTAGATTGCACAGAAATGAGATTGAGACTGATAGCCGGCCAGTGTCAGTGAAAAAAACAGGTTAGGAGATGAAGTTACGCTTTAAAGGAAGATTCCTTTTGTATCGAATGTAACACTGTAACAATAATTAAAGAATGTCTTTGCAGAAGTTACAGCTGTGACACTGTCAAACATGAAACGCTCTATATATATTATTATTTTATATGGATTGGAGTTTTAATAGGTTTTACATGTTGTCTTGGCCATTTAATCACATTGTATTCCTCTTATTGTGTTAATTGTGTATGTCTTTAATTGACCTTGTCTGGTATCTCTTCTTGGATGAAAGAGCATCATCTACAACTCAACCTCTCCAAGACAGAACTCCTGGTTATACCGGCCCACCCATCAATTGCACACCACCTTACCATTCAGCTCATATCCTCAACTATAACACCCACCAAGTCTGGGAGAAATGGGGTTAATGTTCGACGACCAGCTGAAATTCATCTCTCACATCGCAACCTCTCGAACTTGCAGATATGTACTCTATAACATCAAAAAAATCAGGCTGTTCCTGTCGGAGCATGCCACTCAGCTGCTAGTCCAAGCTCTGGTCATACAAAGACTGGACTACTATAGCTGGTCGGTCTTCCAAACAATGCAGTCAGCCCTTGCAAATGATCCTGAAATGGTCCTGCACGTCTAGTTTTCAATCAGCCTAAAATAACCCATGTAACACCCCTCCTGATTTCACTTCACTGGCACGGCGAGTTCCATATAAAGCGACCCTGGGTGTATGTAGAGAAATAATCACCTCAGCTCATTCAAAGGTAATGAAAACACAACCCTTTAGTATGTAAGGTCACCTCTGAAGACATACTTATATATATTGCATTTCTGTCAATAGATCCTCCCTTATCTCACACATTGTGCACACAGGAATGATTCAGTATAGTGTGGGAAGATTGTATGTCAGGGTATGATGCACTGATCCACTAGACTGATAATTAAAGGACTTTAATCAAAGCCAGTCACCACATGATCTGCCTTCACCCTGTTATTGTCCTTATCTATAGCTTCTGTTAATAAGGATTGCTCCAAGAGTGTCTTCAAACGGAGAGGGACAGGAGAGAATGATAAAGCGGTCAGATCATCAATCAAGGTCATCAAAAACTCATTTTTTGTTTTTACTGTCTCTTCCAGTTATTCTATAAACTGGTGGTGCCCTGTGGACAGGCAACCTCATTTAACAGATGGGTCCAAAGTCAGGGCTGTCTGTCTAGACGGACTAAACTTATGCTTTGGCGTTACGCAGTTGTAGGTGAAAGCAGAATAGAAGGTCGATTTTTTTTGTTTATATTGCCTTTGAAAGGGCAATATTCTGATAGTACGAAATAATATATAAGCATGTTGGCTAAAGACGGAGAAATATATGAAACACTTTGACCTCTAATAACTTGCGATGCTGACCAAAAATATTTATACTGACAGACAGGTGAACGCGGTTCTTTTGAGGTCTGGGCACACCTCTTTATTAGACTTTTTTATAAAATAGCACAGTAAGAATAAAATTAAAACTGAATCTCAGCACACACTCTTATACTATAAGATGCCACCTGTAGATACAGAAGAGGTTCCCATGTTTTGTACCTGTTGTCCCATCTGATCCAACGTTTCCAATTAGAAAGTTCCGTAAAGAAATTCCTATAGGTTTAAGCGTTATGCTCGATTCTTCAAATAATGAGAAACATAAACCCAAGTGTGTCCAGACCTCGTACTTTTGGAGTGTGCTACTTGACTAAACGTGTGATCTCAGAGGCAGGATTTGTCAGCTTAAGGTGGGTGAGAAAATTAAAGTGACAGAACCTTGTGAGCTGCTTAGGGGCATGCATGCTTTTATATCCAAAAGCACATAATACACACGTTCATACCCTTTGTGACGCAGGTGCCCTACTTCTAGGAGGTGAGGTATTGACATACTGACAGAATAGGGTTTGCAGCTGCAATGAGAAACGTTTGAAGCACCTTAATGTGTGTTAACAGAGCGTCTATGTAAACACAAATCTTTCTTTGTATTAAAATTTTATCAAATGTATTGAGGTTTCTTAATACGAAGAACTTCGCCAATGGTGATAAAAAAAAATAAAAAAGATCTAAATATGGAATCCCCGATTAAATTTCTCCACCGATACAGAGTTTGTGGCTATTTACTTAATTCCAAAGGATAAATTAATAATTATTTAATAATTAAAGTTATTAAAGGGATAGTTCACCCAAAAATGAAAATTCTGTCAATGATGATGACAGAATTTTAATTTTTGGATGAAAAGTCCTGTATGGGAAAAAAACACTTTTAGCGACCGATACCATTATTGGCGATATTTTGTAAACTTTTTGGTATAAGATTTTGTTTTCTTGCTCATCTGAGTGTCGGCTTCCTAAATACTTCCGACACACCAGAGCAGTGGTCCTAAAAGACCTCAGCTGCTAATTCCAATGCAAATCCAATTCCAATGCAAATCTGTATGCTGGTCTCCTAAATGGACTTGCAAAGGTGGTTAACTGAAATGCAGAGAACCGCTGGGAGTTGAATTGTGTTTGACAGTCTATCACGGCTCTGACAGGGTGTCCTTTATCTCCTCTGTCAGAAAACAGCAGATGATGTCACCAGATAATAGTCCTGTAAAATGATAAGCAGCATCTACGTGTTATGGGCAGATATAAAATAGGAGTTTACTCTTTTATTTAAAATGCACCATTGTTTCAGCAGTGAAATCAAGGGCATACGTTATCCAGAACCTGCCGTCAGTACAGTTTGTCAGAGGAGACCTTGCGGGCCTCAGAGATAAATGGGCTCCCACATTTTTCTTTTCACTCGGCAACCAATAAATCACTTAAAATGCATTGTTTTTCAAACTTCATATGTTAGTCACGGCACAGGAGTAGTTTAGACGCTTTTAAATTTTTATCACACACAAACAAGAGGGGTGAGATTTTGGAAGAGAAGTTGTGACAGTGAAGGTGTCTCGAGAGTTAACAAGGGCATCTAAATGCTTGGATAAAAGCGTCAACTAGATGACTATATGTAAATAATTTATAGGCATTCGCGGTTTTGAAAAGGAAAGATTTGCATTCTTATCAGAAAGTGCACAACACTATGAGTAGGTAACCGAAGCAGAGAACCAGAGGTCTGTCTCTCGTTTTCACTATGTAAAAAGATTCACAATGTAAGTTGATGATGAGACCCATCGTGAAGGGAGTGCTTAAACCGCCTCTAGAGAAGCATTACCAGCCATGTGCAGGAATGATCTGAAAAAGGGGGAGGGACATATTATAAACCTTATCAGCTTGGCCAATTCATATTAATTAGGTGATGATGTAACACTTGCCCAATAGCCAGGATTTCATCAGTGCCATTGCTCTCCACCTGTAAATGGGTGACTTATCTTACTTCCCTTTGGTTGTCCTCCCCACAATGGGAATACATCCGGTGCTCATTAAGCTGCCACCAATAAGATAAATACACAGAGTTTATCTGTTTGAATGGTTGCCTAAATCAGGCCACTAGATTATGAAAAATGTAATCCTGCCTGTTATGGTGATTTTCTGCATAATGTAAAAGAAAATTCATAATATGAAAAATATTCTGTTAAAATATAGTCATTTATGTATCTTATATTGCCCAATCAAAGATTAAAATACATGTTCATAAAGCCAACTTCCAGTATTTTTTATGCAAAATAATGTTAGTATTTTTTAAATGGGAATTTGAGTCTCTTGAAATAAATCATATAATTATTTACAGCATTAAACACACACGCCATACATTCATCTTTTTATGGCTATAAATACTTTGATGGTCTTATAATATCATAATTAGATTTTGAGACTTAAGCCTGGATTTCATAGACAGGGTCACATGCACCATATTGCCTTTAATTATTATTTCAAGCAAAACTGTTCCTTTAATGTTCATTCAAGTGCAGTGTACTTTTAATAATACGTTTATAATATTTATAATTTAATGTACGTCAAAGTAAATCCTTGGAGATCTGGCACAACACCACATCATTATGCTGGCAAGTATAAAAGAGACATGTATCATTGTTTCTGAAATAAACCAAAACAGTTGTGACAAATTTGTTCAATAAAAATAAAATAATTAAAAATTCTACACCGGAAACCGCTGTTTTGGCACAAATGTCTTCTTGGCTCTCATGGCCAGGATCATCTTTTCTCTGGTGTCAATGAATTAGCTTGTGCTGCTATATAATTGCTATATACTTCTATATAATAAGGGGCTAGTGGGTGGAAAGAAAGCATGAAATGAAAGAATCTTAAATTATTCACAAACGTCTTTCAGTCCAAACCCACTTCCATTTTGACATGGTTATTGAAACTAGCCTAGCCTATTTCTGTCAGGGCTTCGTAAATGCATGTATACACACCACACAAATTCTCACAGTCTTATATAAAACAACAATTAGGAAACTGACAGGACCCCATTACGTGCAAAAGTCGATCTACAATGCGCTGCAGATTAGGATCTGGAGCAAGACCGAGTGTGTCTGGCAGATACGACGTGGAACAGACAGACTGAAGGAGGCCCTGGAGAAAGCAGCGCCAATTCAAATTGATTAGCTGGCATTTGACGACAGCCACTAACGTCATAATTCTGTGTGTGTGTGGACCACACGCATTAAGCCTTAACATAGAGCTCTTAAGAGCACTGGAGTCAAGCCATAATTTAGTAATAAGAGAGTAGAGGCATCAGTCACTCACACCTTCGTTGTACACCCACTCATTACTGCACAGTCGCCCCAAGTGTGACCGGAAAAGAAATGAATTTGGTCGAGCTGCACTAGAGCGTGACACCTTTTCGCTCACTCACTCATTTAGTTTTCTCCATATAATCTTCTGGCTTCCGAGCTCTCTTTCAAATTGTGCTTGAAAGTCTCCTTTTTTCTATTCAAAGCGCGCGTGCGCTCTTTCCCGCACACCCAATCAACTCGCTTGCTTTAATTCACTCTGTCGCACCTCACTTTGTCAACAAACCGACTTATCTTTTTCCGCACACGCTTGTATCGTTTATGCCATTTCCTTTTGTGTTGTTTCCCATTAACTATCTCTCTTTGCACCCCATGTATTTTTGTGTGGGATCTGAATGGACATGATTTATTTTCAGGGGGCACGTTGTAGGCAAGGTTTTACGGTAATAAAAAACGACTGGAACAACACATTTAATTGCTTTTTTGAGGAAATTGTGAAAGGTGTGTTTATAGGAATATGTTTAGGATTATAGATTTGATTTATGGATGCAGTGAAGCATTAGTTTACATCACACACCTAGTTTCTCCAGATGGCAACATGCAATCAGATCACCAAACTCAACCTTGGGGGAGAAACAGTCGTTGTCTTGGATTTTTTACAACCCATTCTTTCTATTCGCCGGCTTTATGGTCCCTCTGACTGGGGACTAGCTTTTATCTCCATATAAATTGTTTCTCTTAGCTGCTTTAAATCCGAGGAGGTTCCAACAAATCTCTTGAAGGCGTGACACATGCGAACATGTGATGACCTGAGAATTTTAACAAGATGTCGAGATGAAGAATAAGCTCCAGGAAATGTTTGATGTTTTGCTGTTGAATGTTTTGACATTCTCATCCATAAGAAGCAGAATCTGGCTTTATTGGGGTCTTCACATAGGTCCAATCTTTCAAATCAAACTTCAGTGAACACTATTGCCCAGCATGTCGACTGCAGGTGTAGGACTTTGAAGTGAATGTAAAATCACATTGAAAATATTCTCACATTTCAAGTCCATTAATATTCCACAAAACAGAACCCATGATGTCTGAAAGCCGCATCCGTTGGGCATCATTTGTGCGCATGGATAAAGATTTAGCAGCTCAGGATTTTAATGAATGCTCTGCGGAATTCGATGTTGAAGGTGGTGTAGATGACTGGATTGAGAGCACTGTTGACGTAGCCCAACCAGGTAAAGGCGCTATAGAGCTCAGGTGGAACACGACATGAACTACAGTGAGTGTTGAGGATGTGAGTCACAAAGAACGGCAGCCAGCAAATAAGAAAGACCCCTGAAAAAACAGAAACGGTGAGAGAGGGGCATACAATAACACAGCAACGTTTATTTAGCCCATTTAAATAAATTATTATATATATATAGGAAAATATATTTTCTTTGCTCAAGGAAGATAACTAAGATAACCTTAGTCCAATGTTCTGTCTAAAAAACATCTTTCCACACGGGCAGCTTTACAATAGTAGCTATGACATCAACACTTGCAGGCAGTGTGTAGAGAAGTTCCTGTACATGACAAATGGTTGTGTGAGAACCCTGACCAACTGACTTTGAACTGAGGCAGCTGAGGCATTATCTCGATCCAAGAGTCTTACTCAACAAGAGTGATTTCATTTCCTGTTCAATTATGCAGACATTTTAGATTATCATCAATGTCATCTCTCGCTCTACACAACACAGACTCGGAGGCGGTTAAAACTAATTGACTCTGATTGGTTGCTTGGTGTTTCACACTACTAAGAGGTCTGACTGACTCTGCAGCTATTGGCATTCACCGTTCTTTGCGTTCCCCATGTGGCCTCATGACAGCAACCTGACAAACTGTGCCAGGCACATTCATAAAAATAATTTCTCACCTAGAACGATGGCCAACATCTGCGTGGCTTTCTTTTCCTTGGAGTGCATAGTCCTACAGCGGATCTGACTGGGGTACAGTATGACACGAGCAGGCCGCGATGCAGGCAGGGTGGTGTGTGTGCACCCGTTTGACAACTTCTGCACCTCACACCTCACCTGTTCCCCCTCACCGGCCTCCTCTTGCCCACGATTTCCATCTTGATCTGTGCGAGCAAAAGACGCTTGGCTCATGCTGCAATAGTTCAACATGACCACCGGGGGAAGCAGTGAGTTCTCGGCAGGGGCGGTTTGAGGCCGCTTGCGCCACAGGCAGCTGCCGAGGAGGCGGGGACGAGTCACCTGTTCTGTTTTTTCCTAAACAGAAAAATTGAACGTACAAGTTTTTGTTTAAGTAATAATATATAATTATATGAATGAATAAATTAACGTTTTTAATCAACACCAAAAACATATGTGAAGTTTTAACATTAAAGCATATTGGCATATGCTTTTATCCAAAGAGACTTAATTCTTGCTTACATGATACATTTTTTTTCTTCTTTATGTGTTCCATGGGAATCTTTGTAGTGCTTACAATAATAAAAAAAAATCACTGCTGCTTTTCTGCATCTCAGCCAATCAACATCTTTTCAAAAGCACCAGCCATACATTCAAGCTCACATCTTATTATGGGGCACGGGAACAGAAATGCACATGCTATATGCTTAAGAACAAAGGCGAAAGGCTGCCAGCAATCTGAAACGTTAGCAGAGACTGTTGCTATACATTTATGCAAGATTAGAGCAAGCGCAGGCATTTCAATACACACATTCAAGGAAAAAATGGTATACGCACACTTATCACGTTGATCTTGATTGGGGAAAGATCTCTTTTTTCTTTATGAATGACGTCTCGTAAACACGTCTCCTGTGGAGATATGTTAAAGACTTAGTGGGAGAAACCAAAGAAGTGAAAGCTGAAATGATAGAGAGAAGGATAAAAGTGCAAAAAATGGGCTGTGAATTTTTTTTTATATAACTAGAATGGATCAACTTTTCATTTCACTGATAACACTTCACAATAATATTTACTTAATTAACTTAGACCAGAGGAACATACTTTTCCAGCGAGTTTTAATTGTATAATTTATTTCTGCATGCATTCTAAAATAATGCATTTTTCACAAATTAACAATAGACAATATTATATTCATAAATGAACATATTTTGAAACCCTATAGATTAAAAAAATGAATATGCAATTATGAGAAATTATGGATTTAATGCTGATAAAATTTTATACATTGTAAATTCATATTAGCTGCAATGGTAATGTCAAAAATGTAATTTTGTAAAATGTCATCTGCTTAAAAATCTGAAAATTTGTTGAAAAATGTTCAACCTGATAACTGTCGAAGCCCTTTATGAACCTACACATGAAAACGCATGTGTTGGAGGTCTCGTTTGAAAAAAGAAAAGTAGCTGATTATTGCAACAACAATAAAAATCACACACGCACAATTTTTTTTTCTTTGACACACAAAAATATTTTTCTTTGATTAAAAAATACATTTAAACAATACGGGTCCCAAAAGGATAACAAGACATCTAAGCACACTATTTATAAAAAAGAATCAATTACTCTCCCAACATAAATGATTTAAAAAAACACCAAAGAAATGTGTATTCTAGAGTCTTAGACCTTTCCAATCATATATAGTTTGTCATGATTCGATTAGACATTACATGCACAATATTGACGCAAACTAGGTGTCCCGTATACGGAACGGGTGAAAGTTAACAGGCCACCGAGGGAAGTATATTCAGGGAAGCCATATTGAATTATGCACCAGTTGGCTGGAACTCCATCTTGCAATAAAATTCCTAGGGCACAGATCAGAATGGCTTGCTGGAGTTTTTCCTAATATATGCTTGTGTATCTTAATTTCAATTAAAAGCCATGATCCTGCTCTTTCCCCTGATTGAAAATGTTGTTTCACTCAGTAAAACCCAGTAATGTTTCCTAACAAAGGGAGACTGGATTTAAAAATTATTTGAATTCATGTGAAATTTAGTACGCCTACTATACACAACCATGACTTTCCAGGATAGCTCATTAATGATACTTCTTGAATCTTAGATTTTTTTCTAATCCATACCATCCGTAACAGATACTTCAAACACCTTTAGCAAGTATGCACTGTTATGGGTGTTATATAGTTTTACAATGAGAGTTGACTATTTAATCCTAAATAGTTTGAGGAGATTATGTTTGGATGGGTTTGTAAAATGTGAAAGTATTACCACTAGTGGCATGGATGCTGGCCGAACTTTGCCGCTTCCGTGACGGAAGGCAATTCTCTTCCTTCTCCTTTTGAGGAAGATGTAGATGCGCACGTACACCAAAAGGGTCACCATGAAAGGCAGGTAGAATGACACCACGGAGGAGTAGATCACAAAATTAGGATTTGAAATCGAGCACACAGTAGGATCATCTGCAATTTGGACACATGGAGCATATCAAAATAGTTTTGTTGACATATATAAAAAAAATTGTACACACTCTAACCTCTTAAAGGAACATTTCATCCAAAAATGAAAATTCTGTCTTAATTTACTAACCCTCAAGTTGTTCAAAATCTTTATACATTTCTTTGTTCTGATGAAATCGAAAGATAAGCTATTTTGAAGAACGTATAAAAGCAAACTGGGGCACTTTTGACTACCATTGTAATTTCTCCTATGGTAGTTGATGGTCGCCAGAACTGTTTGGTTACAAGCATTCTTCCAAATATCTTTTTCTGTGTTCATTGGAATGAAAAAATTTATACAGATTTAGAAGGGTGAGAAGTTCAGGGTGAGTAAATGCTGACAGAATTATTTTTGGCTGAACTGTCCCTTTAAACTCTTCCACCTCCCACGGACACATGGGAGATATTGCATCATCAAATCTATAAATTGTGAAGCATCTTTTGTGCTAGCATCATCTTTTTGTTACATAAAAGAACATAATACGGACTAAATACCCAAAACCCTCCCTCCTGTGAAAATCATATGAACAATATTAAATTTCATTTTTATATCCCAAACTCAGAAAACATAAATGAGTCATGTATCAAATAAAACGTTCACTCTCAAGAAAATCACTTGATATTTCACAGATCTACAATGTAATTTTAACGTAACAAAATAATTGTTTAATTTGTTGTTAAGTTTAAAGGGCTTTCTGTAAAATGACACCACATTTATCAATTTATTCCAATGTGGGTAGGGCACTGTGGTAAAAAAGTAAAATTTTGGTAAAAATGCTGAAGAGGTTCCAATAAATGTGTTCATCACAATGTTGCTATTAAAAACATTTTTATTCCCAAATAAAACTTTCAGTCAAAGGTTTCTAAAAGAAAAAAATATTTTATGTTGGTTTAATCTGTTGGTTTTGTATACAATAAAGGTTAATTATGGAACCATTCAGCCCGACAAAGAACCTTTTAAGAACCTTTGGTGCTAAGAGAAATTACATTACATTTAATCAATCTGATTCTATGGCATGTTATGATGTCATTTGAATAGATCTGTAAAAATTACTGAAAGGATATCAACTACTGTAAATTCAAATAATTCCTAATTCGTTGCATAATACCTTTGAACATAATCACAGAGATTCATAACAGTACAAATGCTTAAAATACAAAATATGACACTGCATTAGATATATTATTTTACTTCAATGTTGTGTCATTCTTTTGTCTACCATAACAAAACTATAGCAAAACATCCTATTGTGTAACATAAATTAAGATTGAATCAAAAGATATGGTAATAAATCAGTGCGAATGTACGCAATGCCACCAGCTGTGTATAAATCACAATCAATATTCTTATCACCGGTAATCTGTGACATGCACAGTTATTACAGCGGCAACATAATTAGATCCTCAAAGTCCTCCTCTCACATCTCCAGAACACAGAGCCGAGGCAGAACGAATCTCATCTAGAAGGCTTGTGTGTGTGTGAGAGAGATGCAACTTATTATTTCTCACCGTGACACTAATTAACTGATTACTATAATTAAATGGATGGTTAATTTCTTCTGCAAACTTATTTATCATCATCCGATAGAAAAGATGGTGAGCTGATATGAAATTACTGTTGAGGTAAAATCTGTAGCGCTCTATGTTTCTTAAATTTCAAAACTTTTTTGCAGTTAGTTAGGTCCTTAATAGTTTCACTGCAGCAGCGCTTATTCACAATGTAATTATTTTAGAGAAATAGAGAAATCAGACTGGATTTGCTTTGAAATGTATATTTCAGATAAGAAAGTGCTAAAACGGATAACAAAAGTAATGCGTGATTTGCCAAAAATTTGATTCACATCATATGAAATCAGATTAAGATGTCCAGATCTTTAGCAAGTACCTGTGCTATCTGGGAACATTTGTCAAAGCTCACCTGTTGTGTTGAATCCAAACAGTAGAGGGCAGGAGACTGCGAAGGCCAGGACCCAAACTGTCGCTATCATCATTGAAACTCTTTTTCGAGAGCTGTGGGTGGTGTTGTATAGCACAGGCATCACCACGGCCGTGTACCTTCACAGTTGAAAGAGTTAATCTCAGAGGAGTCCCAGAGAAGATGGGAATGCAGATCAGAAAAAGGTCATAACCACTGAAGCACAGAACGCCACAGTCGTGTAATTAGATCCAAAATCTCCATCAAGTAATTTTGGGTATGCCACCAATTTTGAAGGCCTTTTCAAAATCTGCTATAAGGTGTACCGATACAAGGAAAATATTTGATTAAAAAATAAAAGCCTTGTGTGTCCTAGGAACATTCACCTATTCAACATTGCCGTCGCATCATCCAGGTGGATGGTGCACATTAGTGGTAATTGAGGAAATCCCCCCTTCCATGTACAGCACTTTAAAGCGCTATATAAATTTAATCAAAATCAAACGATTAATTATTAATTCAATGGGCATGTGCGAGAAAGAGTTTTTTGTTATGACGAAGAATTGATTATTTTCAGATCTTAATCGATTCATCAGCCTTTGCTAGCATGATCTGTTTTTCTGTCATACTACCAAATACCACAGAGACAGGTCCAAAAGCATAATCTCTGATACATAATTAAACTAAATATATTCCTTTAAATTCTCTTGCTGAATACATGTATTTTTCTGGGTTTTTCAACTGCTGTTTTCCCTCTAAACCTAATCATTTCCTCTCTTTCCATTTAACAGACCATATGATCTCTTGCAGTCACTCCTTCCACCAACTTCCACGTGCCATGCAACCAAAATTAAAACAAAGACCCCTTCCTGCTATGTATAAAGGTGTTAATGATGCACCTGTCGTTGAGATCTGATTATACCTATCCACAGAATTTACAAGTTTGGCAAAATCATCTATACCACTCACAGTTGACTTTGCACTTTAAAGGGATAGTTCACCCCAAAATTAAAATTCTGTCATGTTATTTACTCACCCTTATGTTATTTCAAACCTGTATAACACAAAAAGAATGTTGGTAATCAAATGACAGCGGTTCCCGTTCACTTCTATTGTACGAACACACAAAACCAATGCAAGTCAATGTGAACCACCATCGTTTGGTTACCAGCATTCTTCAAAATATCTTCTTTTGTGGTCTGCATTAGACAGAAAGTCATACAGTTTCGAAATGACAAGAGGGCGAGTAAATGATGACAGAATTTTCATTTTTAGGTGAACTATCCGTTTAAGCTGTAAAAAGTGATTTACAAGACCAACATACCTGTCAATGCTAATGGCACACAGGTTGAGGATGCTGGCTGTGCACATCATCACATCAAGGGTTACAAACACATTACAGTATAAGCGACTGAAGAGCCAAGCTCCGCCCATCACCTGCACAGATAAACCAAAGAGACACAATCAATGCGCATTTGCATTAGCCTGTTTTCCCACAGTTTAAACTTAATGAAATAGAATTAATGGACAGGACATGGATAAAATCCGCTCAACTAAGTCCGGCTGGCATGTTTTCATTTCTCGCCACACTGCATCAGTGAATAGGTTTTTGCATTTTGAAAGTCACAGCTTTTATCTGCCTCACTCACTTTGCAAAAAATAAGCGTTCCACAGGCAAACAGCCCCTCAGTCTGTCTCTCAGGGGGTTGAGGCAGATAACACCCATCAGTGGAGAGGAAGTTAATAAGGAACAGGCAGAGATGAATGAACCGCATGCTCCAGAACCAGACTGCTAGGTGCATTGCTTCATGACAGACATAACGGCTTCTCACCCGTGCCGGCATTAATCAAAAGCAACACAATGCCTTCAACTTCGGGCATTCACGAGATGTGGGCTAAATGAATGGATGTTTTTGTTTAAACCACTTAAAACCGGCACTGGGAGTGGGAAATCTGATATTAGATCAGCAGTCAAATTCTGAGATGCCTTCTGAATGGCTTTAGAAATATGACTACTGGTTTTCATTCATGAAAAAGAAACAAGGATGACTAAAACGAGTGACTAAGAGAGCCTTTTATATCGCAACGGAGCATGATTTTATAGACCAGTGTGACTCACTCTTGGGTTTTAAACATTTCTAGTGTTTAAGCGTTCCAATGATATTGATTTTTAAACATAGCATTGGTTCAGGTCTTCTCGTGTCAATAAGATTGTCTAATCCCTTAATGGACAACAACACATTGGATTAGAGAACAGCTTTGTGAGTTCCCTTGAGAAATGGTGTCCTTGTGGCAGTATAGGAAGGACTGTGCTTTGTGACAAAACATAATTGATTTTGACCACTAAATTACACAAAGAATATAATCAAATAAAAAAAATAAGATTATAAAACCTTTTTTTTAAATAAGACTGCATCCTCAACAGCATCCGCAGTGTTAAACTAAAAGTAGCTCTGAATCATCCTCATTCATACATCAGGTTCACGTGTACTCACTTCTAAATAGACTGCCCAGGGCATGACCAGAGAGGCAACCAGAAGATCAGCTACTGCCAAGCTAACCACCAGGTAGTTGGTGGTGGTCTGGAGAGACCGCTCTCGGACCACAGCCATACAAACTAGAACGTTGCCAAACACAATAGCCAGAATAATAAGGGAGTACAGCATGGCATAGTAATTCCTCTTCGCTTCTTTGTCCAGTGTCAAGCTAGAGTTTGCCTGGATGAGAGAATGGTCTACGGAGTCATTCCAGAGCCACTCACTGCTGTTAAACAATACCATTGTGTTGAAGATCTGGGGAGAGAGAACATTTGGAGATTTGGATATCGAAAACCACAAACAACAGGGAAATATGAATTCACGAATTGGTGATGTCATGACTCATGAAGCTCTTTGAAGCTTATGGAAATGGGGATGTAAGTGAATGTTACACACCGTGGCAAGACCTGAGGTGTGTTTACACAGTCAGGTTAAGGCAGCTCTGAGCTGGATCTGTGGGAGTTACAAATTCTGTGTGTTCTGCAAACCATGCTGAATTCACGAATACAAAAATATACCAATTCTGACCCGCCTCAGCTTTAATATCTGTATTCTTGCTTTTGTCATTCCCACTTTTTGATATTTCTAATTGAATAGTTAAAAAATACACATTTGTGGGTATTCTGTGTTAAGGCATTTACCCTTTCTATACCTGCACATTCTTGTGGTAAACATGCCAACTCTGGTGCATCTTATTTGTTGTCTTTGTAATATACATAAAGTGGTGAGCAAATTTGCACTTTGTCTGACTCACAGTTGAGTCCTTTAATTTTGTTCTTATTAATCACAGCATTAAAGAAGGTTTTTTGATGGTGATCTTTGCATTTCTGCTCCTTTGATAATGTGTGTTTGTCATATTTGAATCCTTTTAAACGTCCTTATGCATATCATAACTGTGTATCATAACATAAAAAGTGTTTTTTTAGTACATTGATCCGAATGTAATTAAACACGAGTTGGAAAGCATGATCATCTTAGCCATAACAAAAATCAATTCGTATATTATTCAATTTTAAATAACAATCTAATAAATTAAAACAATAATTATAAAACATGACAGGACATAAATGATCATCACATGCATCCAGAAAGTAGCCTATGTAATAGCATGCATTCAATGAGACAACCATTTCTAGCCTATTTATCATTTCTATGCTCGAGCATTTCAGCAGTAGATGACACAATGTACTGTACCGCATGTCTACCTGTTAAGATTCTCCGGCGAAAAACAGATCCACCTTTGAAGTAACTTTCCCCGATTTTTCTGAGATTAAACTTCTGTGCCCAGTCGTTCTCTTTACGCACCGTTTAAGGAAAGGAAGGGACCCCATCCTTAGCGCGTAGCGGGCGAAACTTATTAATGCACATCCCCAGAAATACTTCCATTCGCTTTTGTGCATTGAATCATTCGATGCAGTGAGTTAGTACCCAACTGGATTCGCTCGAAGCTTTCACTCTCCCCGACGGTTAGAGGATACGTGAGGCGCGCTCTGTAGGCTACCCTATCTCCATCAGGTCTTTTACGCACGAGCATCTCTGGTCTCTTTAGTTCAATTGCTGATGTAAGATCATTCTTGACATCAAAATGTGGTTTGTACTAAGTACAGGTAGAGGAAAAACAATATGCAAATCATTTGATAACAACACGTTTTGGAAGATGTCTGCAGTCTGCTCACACTCAAGGGTCTGACAACATTCCTTGTTACCTGTGACGATAGATCCCTGTGAGAGAATCGTGTGAATTGTTGGAGCATGTTATCGCATTATTTGGCGATGTAGAAAGGATTTCGAGTCACGTGCAGTAAAATGTAAATTAAATATATTTATGACATGGGGAGTCAAAGAGGTAATGTAACATGGAAATAAATATATGGAACATGGAATAGAATTGAGATCAAATAACCAAACGCACATCAGATGGGCGCCTTAGGCATGTTTAGGTGCCCAGTGCCAAAAAAGAAATTACTTTTAGACTTTTTATTTTACAAACCAGCTCGGTGTCGTAGACCTCGTTATGGCTCAGGTGAAAATGACATTGTCCCATTCATCATAGTCGGTTCTCATCTTTCAAGAAAGAAACCATCACAGTATTAGACTGGACATAATCCACAGCTATAGCTATAGCTGACATTTGATGATAGACTACCATTTCAATCTTCTATTTACTCTAGTTGAAGAAAAAATCAGCTCTTAATGACAGTAAAGTAGCACCCTCCAAAATGGACCAGGAAAGGTCAGTTGATTTCATTGGAGTCCAATGAAAAATGTGCCAGACCTGTTCTCTGTTGAGCCTGATAGCTATTTACCAAGGTGCAGCCGACCGCATCTATACAGCCATCGGTTAAACATGAACATCTCAGCACCTGTGGCCATGAACCTGTGCCTTCCCTATAGTGTTCCATTGGTTTCCCTAATTGCATTGCTGCCACCTTGTGGTAATAATGCAAAATTGGTGGTAATTTTAAATATGAGCGTTCTTACAGATTTTAAATTACATTTCATCCCATTGTAAATTTTCTTCCATTTTCTTCCATTGTAAAAATTTTAAATATCTTTGTGTTCATCAGAAAAAAATCATACAGGGAAATAAATGTGTGTTTTTGGGTCAACTTCCCCTTTATTCTGTGTTTGTGAAATTATACCTTTATGTGGAGTAGCCGGTTAAGTAGAATCTTAATTCTGCACCAATAAAATAAGCTCAGTCTATCCTGAAATGTTTAATAAAACATGACTGACACAGCTGGTGTACAGTTACTGTATTGCAATTTATTTAACACTGTCTCATTGTTTTTGACATTAAAGAAGATTCTTAAATCATTTATTATTATTTACTGAGACAATATTTCATCTGCAATTTAATGACTTGTATCAGTCATGTTACTTCTTCTCATGCGCTTCCCAGTCGATGTATCCACCTGCGTAATGCCGTGCCCTGAGAAAAAAAAAACATGTAGTCCTTCTCAAAAATAATATATAACTTATTATATTATCCTCATTATTATCTATTCTGGGTGCATAACAACATTTATTTGTAAGAGTTTTCAGTTGCCTACTTAATGAATCCCAGTCGATGAGCAATTTCAAGAGCAGACAAACTCCTATTCCCACTCCGGCAATGAAAAACTATGTTTTCATCCTCTTTTCGTGGGGCCTTCACCTTAAACTGCAATTCAAACTGTTCTTGTGGGAGCTTCAGTGACTCCTCTAGCTGTCCCACTGAAAGAAAAAACACAGATTCAAAACAACACCGGTGAACATCACTTGTTTGGTGTATAGCATACTTTAAATTTTACTACAATAGACCCACATGGAATGTTGGTGGAATCTGGAATCCGGCCTGCCTGGAATTCATCTGGTTTGCGGACGTCAAACAGTTGTACACTGTGATTGGCCAGCATAGCTTTGAGCTGCTCGTAAGTCACAACTGAAGCTAAAAGTAGTTTAGACAGTTATACATGTTATGCATATGTAAGACCAAAGCAAAAGTATGCCATCAGAATATTTAAATGTCACTTAATGTTCATTACACAATAACACTGTAAACATAAAATATGAGAAATTTAGTAAAAGTTTCTTATCATCGGTTTTTAACACGTCACAAAAATGTTTAAGATTAATTGCAGATTTGGTTTGGCTAATGTTAAAAGAAAGAGTTGAACAAAAGATGTGCTAGGCTATAATAAGCACAAGCAAAAGAGTTAAAAGCATGAAGCAGTTTCTCTAATAATTGACAATCAAACTAGAAAATGCAAATCAAATCATTGGTTTTCCGGTATTACATAAACCTGACTGAAATAATAATAATTAAAAATTATATATTTACACATGGAGATGTTCTCTTTACAAGCCAGTCCTTATTGTCCGGTAGAAACAATTAATTGGAAATTGGACTTTGTTTTCTGAACAGAGTCCATCTCCTGTAATAAAAAAGGACTTTACCTGACATTGAGGACGTCAGTGGAACACAATCCAAAAATAAAAATGGTTCATATATTCTTAAAATATATGAAATCCAATTATTTGGAGAAAATATCAAGAGTTCACTTCAAGGCTGGCTCTACCTGGGTAAGGTTGTCTATCACTGTGATTGACGGAGGATGTCTTCAGTCTACATGCTGAGATCACCTAGCTTTGAAAAACCGGTTTAGGGACTGCAAAACTAGACACGCACCTTAAAACCTGATATGATATCATCTTTAAATTGTAGTGCTCTTTGTCAGTCATGCAAGGGTGACAGTGCAAAGTATAAAATTAGCGTCATCTCAGTTTCACTGGGTTCTCGATCCACTGCCCTCTGGTGGTAAACTTTATCTAGATCAAGCCTACAGTAGGATGAAACGATTATGAGTGTCAATAGCATGTATAGAATAGGACGCCCAACAAGATACCCTATTTAAGTGAAACTACTAATACAAAAATTCCGTTTATTATTATCTGTTTATGTAAAATGATCATTTCATTCCGTGAACTACTAACAATATTTCTACCAAATTTCGACAAAAATTATAAAACGAAAACTGGAGAAACAAGTCTTTTTTCAGACCTCAACTACGTAGAAAACAAGTTAATATTCACTTTCAAGCAATACAACAGTGTTTGTATTTAGGAAAAGTTGTGACAACCTCGATATTATTCGTAGTTGGACGTTGTTGTGTGTTGGATGACTTTGTGTCACTCCTGAGGTTTGGAAGAGCCACAACACATAGAAATGCTCATTTGAAATGAAATTTTGAAAAGATCTCTTAGTTTTCCCCGCGGCTGTATTTTACATAGGTCAAACATTAAAAGCACATCTGCGCAAAATGTTTTTTTTAACAAAAAAATCCTGTTGCACAAAACTGGCAACAGACATGCGCTCCGAACACGACGTCCTCTGCCAGCGCGCATGCGCAGTACCACCATACCGGCGGAGGCTGAACGATAGCAGCTTAAACGACACGGGGTAAACTAGACCATTTTGACAGGTCGGTATGTCCAATTTGACTTTTTTATGGTTGTGTAGTTTTATTCCACGTATGTGACGTTGAATTAGACAAATACTTATGTTTAAATGGGAATGAAAAACAACAGTCGAACAACCTTGTTGGGTAGGTTAGCAGGGGAGCTAACTGAGGCTGCTGCGCAGCAGATACTGGGAGGAGAAGGCGATTCTGGCATTAAGACATTTCCAGCAAATCTGTCTTTCGGTCGATGATCACTTCTTCGTTCACAATAAATATGACATTCTGTGTCTTTAATCGATCGTTGCTGCTTAATAGATGCGATGTAAGGCTAAATTAGTGTGTTTAGTGAGGTGATTTTAGGCGAAGATGGTTGGATGTGTCGCTCTTCTTCACTGCGGGCTGAAGCGCCGCTGCCCGTGGCGTGAGAAAAGCGTTCCAGGCACGTTGATAGATACGTACTGGACAAAGTTATTATTAGCATCGTATTCATTTTATAGTATTATTTTGTTTAGTCTGTTAGGAACCGATGGTTCCGGGGCAGTTATAACATTAACGTGACCCCTTGACCTAAGCGGTTTTTTACTTGCGTTTCTATGCGACATTGAAACACCAACTGAATATTTAGACGGTGGGTAAGTTATTGGTGGGGTTTGATACAGGTACTTAAAACTGCTTTTGGTCGACTGAATTGGTCGTTTAAGGTCTTACCGAGTCTGTATTTAACGTATTGTCAGTACGTGTCAAACGACAATGGATGGGAATATATTTGGCATTTATCATCATTGGTGTTTATCCACTGCTGGTGGAAACATCAGCGATCGATTGAATAAATCCGTCAAATCCTGACTTCAAAGGGAGATCAAGCTTCTTATTGAGTCTTATTGAGCCCTCTTGTGTTCATGTTTTGTTGCTTTTTCATTTGTGTCTTGTCAACAGTCAACACCATGAGTCAGGGGAAAGACAATGCACGTCTCAAAAGCTATAAAAACAAATCCCTCAACACAGATGAGATGAGAAGGAGGAGGGAAGAGGAAGGCCTGCAACTTCGCAAGCAAAAGAAAGATGAACAAGTAAGACAAATGAACATGAAAAATGTTATGACGAATCAGAAATTGATATTGGACGGTTGTAACTTTGGTTATGATTATGGTTAGGGATATATCAGTACTTGCTTACTTGTGACACATGTTGATATTTATTGAGCGCAATAAGCTGAAAGTGTCTTCTTACAGTTGTTCAAGCGCAGAAATGTGGCCACAGTGGAAGAAGATGGAGCACTGGAGGATGATGGAATGTCTGACAGTGGATACCTGGAGTCACAGGCCAACAACATGGACCAAATCACCGTGAGACACCTAAACATTATTTTATCATTGCGTTCCTATGAACTGTCTTGAGGAATGTGATTTACTTGACCGTGTTAACCTTTATGCTGTTAAAGCAACAATATGGAACTTTTGCTCATGACTCCCCCATGTGGTTGATGAGTGCAATTGTCTGTTACCAGTGTTGTCAATAATACCGCTGTATAAGCTTCCCCGTGGGTAGAGCAACACACGTGAATTTATTTATTAAGCTGATGAAACCAGCTAAGGCAGAATTTTAATTTGGAAACCATGTGGTACTCTTCGCGAACAGGGGATGGGCGGGGCTGTGTGTACCGACCCGAACACAGAACTTACAGAGTCTGGTTGTAGTGCTATGAGGCTGCTCAGGTAGTAGCGGGAGTAGAATTCGTCCAGTTAGGAGTTATTCTACCACTAAAATAATTTTAAAGATATTATTTTAAGGTCGAAAAACGACATAATGTTGCTTTAAACTGGAAGTTACGACATTAAATGGCTTGAAGTTTGTCACAACCGTGAACCATTATTTTCTTTTTTTATTGTCAACAAGCTTTCTATTAGACAAAATGAACCAGTGCGTTCCAAGTAATTCATATTTTTGGCATCTTTACCCAAAAAAGAAATGCTGAATGCTGCTATAAATTAAATTAAATACTTAACTTAAAAACTGTGTCCAGATATAATAGTGATGAAAATCCTTTTTTTCTCAATAGGGAAGTGTGATCTCTGAGGACATGATACAGATGATTTTCTCTAGCTCTCCCGAACAACAGCTCATAGGAACACAACGCTTTAGAAAACTCTTATCTAAAGGTAAAACACCCCTAAGATTAAAATTCAAGCACATATATAATCAATATATAACAATTCCATCCTTGCAACTCTCTATCAGAGCCAAATCCCCCCATTGATGAGGTCATTGCCACCCCGGGAGTTGTGGATCACTTCGTTGAGTTCTTGAAAAGAAGGGAGAACTGCACGCTACAGGTGAGCTCGATAAGCTTTATCTGGTTAAAACTGACCACAGTGCCAGAAGCACAGCCTGCTAGACTTAGCCCCCAAGACTCAGCAGTGAGTCATGCCGCATGGAACGCTCCCAGCACAAGCTCACAGTGTTGGAATGTGTATATTTTGCGAATCGCTCGTCTTCATTTAATCCGCTTGGCTGTTTAATGGTGCATTAGGAGATGCCTTTATGCAGTGTGGTGACAAATGTCCTGTCTCTGCAGTTTGAAGCAGCGTGGGTTCTGACGAACATCGCCTCAGGCACGTCCCACCAGACGCGCGTTGTCATCCAGGCCGGGGCGGTGCCTATCTTCATTGAGATGCTCTGCTCGGATTTTGATGATGTACAGGAACAGGTGTGTTCACGTTTACTATTAGTTTGAACTAAAAGTACACATAATTGGATGCATATAGAACCTCATAATGTATATTGTAGTGGGATCAGTTAAAGTCAGTATTGTAGTATAGAAAGACATTTTCACTGCATTTTCTTATACTTGTTAGTTTAAATACAATATCTCTTCTACCATGGAGTCCTAGTTATTACATTGCATTGTTGTATTTTCTTAAGAATAATGGGCACTGATGAATCATTTGCAATGAGACCAGGAACTCATATTAAGGTTGTATTCTGATGGTTAGAGGAAAGTTGTGCCATTTTTGGATTTTTTTTATGTCGGTGTTACCTGTTGGCTTGAAGTTAGTCTAAATTTTAAGAGTTTTTTGTGGTTGTATTGCAGGCGGTGTGGGCTTTAGGCAACATTGCAGGGGACAGCACCGAATGCAGGGATTATGTTCTAGACTGCAACATTTTGCCCTCTTTAGTACAGTAAGTCTTTCAGTCATTTATTTTGAAAGTGTATTGTTGAACGGTTGACCTAAAAAGGTGGATTCTTCCCGAAGGTTATTGGCTAAACAAAATCGCCTGACGATGATGAGGAACGCAGTTTGGGCTCTTTCTAACCTGTGTAGAGGGAAAAATCCACCCCCGGACTTCACCAAGGTAACAAACGCTTTTCTTATCATCATCTGAACATGAAGAGACGTTATCCTAGCGCTTTAAAGGAGTAGTTCCCCAAATATGAAAAATGATGTCTTCATTTACTCATCCTCCAGTTATTCCAAATCTGTTTACATTTTTTTATTCTGCTGAACACAGAGAAGGATATTTGAAATAATGTGTGGTATAAAACAGTTCTGGGGCACCATTGACTAACATAGTAGGGAAAATAACTTTATACATTTCTTTGTTCTTTTGAACTTAAAGGAAGATATTTTGAAGAATGTCGGAAACAAACAGTTCTGGGGCACTATTGACTAACATTTTTTCTCTATGGTAGTCAATGGTACCCTAGAACTGTTTGGTTACAAACATTCTTCCAGATATCGTTCTTTTTTTATTAGAACCAAGAAAATGGTAACAGATTTGGAACAATTGGAGGGTGAGCAAATGAAGACAGAATGTTCATTTTATTGGAACAAATGAGCTCCCTTGATAACCATTTTGGTTTGAGCTGTGTGAGTAGAACAGTTTCATTTATATTTCTTTGTAGTCCCCAAATATGAGTGGTTATGTTATTGCTGTAACTGTTAGTTTTTTTTTTTTTTGTACAAAAATCATGCTCATTTAAATAATAGTGCCTGCAAAATAAATGTAAATGAGGACAGGGGAAAGATGAAAAGGCCTTTTAAAAACCAACTAGACACATAAAACAACCATAATCAATTCTCTTTAGTAGCACTGGTTTTGTATTGTGAGTGGGCAGAGTGTGAGCGTTTTGTTGCAGTCACGTTTGGTCAGGCCAGAAAATGATGTAAATTTATGCTTAAGGGTGTGTGTGTGTGTACATTTGATAGTGTAAGACTGTATATTCAAGTTGGATTTGTTTTATGTAGGTGTCGCCGTGTCTCAGCGTTCTCTCGTGGCTGCTCTTTGTGAACGATACCGACATCCTGGCTGATGCATGCTGGGCTCTTTCTTATCTATCCGATGGACCCAACGAGAAGATACAGGCTGTTATTGACTCGGGAGTCTGTCGCAGACTGGTTGAGCTGCTCCTGTATGAGAAGAACATAGAGAATAGTTTTTTAAAAGTGAATTTGTGGGTTCTGAATTTTTTCTGTGTTTTAGGCATGCGGAATATAAAGTGGTGTCCCCTGCTCTAAGAGCCGTGGGGAATATTGTCACAGGAGATGATCTACAGACTCAGGTTAAATGATCAATTGAACGATTCCCTTTAAATCACCATCGGTTTGAAGCTAAGTTTAATATGGTATCTCACAAACAGGTGATTCTTAACTGCTCGGCTCTTCAAAGTCTCCTTCACCTGTTGAGCAGCCCGAAAGAGTCCATTAAGAAGGAAGCATGTTGGACTATCTCTAATATCACAGCTGGGAACCGTGCACAAATACAGGTTGGTTTTTGTTGGAATAGCTGGATGTTTAAGATTGATCTCAATGAAGGTTTTTCACTTATCCTTTTTTTTACTTCTAGATGGTGATAGATGCCGATTTGCTCCCCCCATTGATCCATATTCTGCAAGTAGCAGAGTTTCGTACAAGGAAAGAGGCTGCTTGGGCCATCACAAACGCTACATCTGGTGGTTCTGCCGAGCAGATCAGGTGAGTGAGCAGGAAAAAACGCAAACTGCCAAATGCGTGCAGCCAAAGAAGTTTTTAGATTTCAATACTTCAATACTGATCATCTTCTCAGGCATCTTGTTGAGCTTGGTTGCATCAAACCCCTCTGTGACCTCCTGACGCTGATGGATTCAAAGATTGTACAGGTGGCACTGAATGGTTTGGAGAACATCCTGCGACTTGGTGAGCTGGAGGCTAAACGTGGGGGAGGCATCAACCCCTACTGTGCCCTCATTGAGGAGGCATATGGTATGTTTTTATTGTCAAATATGACGATGAAAATCGAAGAGACATTGGAGCTTACTTTTTCTCTATTGTCTCCTGTCAGGGTTGGACAAACTTGAGTTTCTCCAAGGCCATGAAAACCAAGAGATCTACCAGAAGGCGTTCGACCTCATCGAGCGCTACTTCAGCACAGATGATGAAGATCCAGCTCTGGCACCTGCCGTGGATCTCCAGCAGCAGCAGTTCCTTTTCCAGCAGTGTGAGGCTCCCATGGAGGGTTTCCAGCTTTAACATCTCCCTCCCTCCATTTCTTCAAGTGTTCCACCCTGGAGGGTGAGAGATGCCCCTGACCCAACAGAGCAAAGGATTCAATGAATAACATTTTTATGTGTTATTTTACAAGAGCTTGTGTTGCCGGTCAACCCATTTCCCCCTCTTGTCCTGTTTGTCATTGGCCCAGTCCTGAAGGATGTGCTCCAGAACAATGACGACATCATGCCCAGATGCAGAAAACCTGATGACCTGTTGACCCCTAGGTATGTCCTCGATATACCACAAAGATACATCATTCACTCTGAATGTCCTGCATTAAATCTTAATTCAACCCTCAACGCTTGCATCACCTCAGCTCATAAAGAAGTTACAAGTGTATTCAGGAAAACTGCATCCAGCGATGAGTTGATAAAAGCTGGGAAAGCACAGCTTGTGTGATGTGACTGCAATACTGAATCTGACAAGGCATCTACATTTCACGTTGGTAAACACTGGACTTGACCGTGTGACTGTGTTGCATGATCTCAAATTTCCCCCTCAATAATAGCAACCAATCCGTGCTGAGGATCCGAAAGGACGTCTAATGAAGACAAGGAACTTTAATCTTCTGATTTGACCCAGACAAATCAAAGGCAGACAGATGAACCGAGAGGTCCAGACTTTTCTGACTGACGGTACCAGCCAGACAGTCTCTTGCTTTTCTCATTTAATGTGCATTCCGACAATGACCGAACTTTATAGGCTCCGCCTTTCTTTTGGGGTTACTCATTGCATCTTTGGAATTCTGGGAGTTTGGAGTCTTACCACTTACTGAGACTGCTGGACAGAGGAAAAAAAACAAGACAAACTTTTTTTGATTCTTTAGACTGTGCATTAACCATTTGATACTTCAAGAGGACAATTTCACACAAGCATCATCTTCATCTGCACTTTACTTTTAAAACAGACACCCTCGGTGAAAACTTCTACAGTCGGTTTTAGGCCCAAATCGCTGAGGATATTGAGGTGAAAATTCTGATGAATACCTTAAATTACAGGATGAATTTACCTAAAACACTAAGTATTTAAGAGCGCGATGTCATTGCCTCATCCTGCTGTGAAAACTCCACCCCATCAAAGCTTCCACCAAGTCAGAACATTTCAACTAGCTGTTAAAAATTGAGCTAAAGGCTTAGCTTCCTGACGTGTGTGTGTGAGACCAACTTTAATATTAATGTCTAATCATGCCGAATGCAAACACGTAGACATTTTCAGAATATTTAGAGAGGAAAATACATTGCAGAAAAAAAGTTAAATGAAAACAATTCTGTTTTGTTTTATTGTATTTTTGTGAGAGTAAAATCTTTTAAACCGAAGGTGCCATAGTCCACATTTTAAAATTGACGTGGAAAATGACGAAAGCAAAACACAAATGGACTTCAATGAAGACTATAAATATATCAGCAAAATTAAACTTTAAATTACTGCGTTTTAGCGCAAAATATATGATTGTTTACTGCATTTTTCTTATTTCGATGTCAGATTCTTCCCAAAAAATTACCAACTCTGTGTTCAATACTGCTGTCGTATTAAGATTGTGTAACTGTTCTTTGTTACGCCATTTGCATAAATGCTGTTTCATGAAGATGAGTGCTTTCATAATTTATGATTTGTTGATATTTCAAGAATTTCATTCACAAAGGGTCAGTTGTCACAATTTTATTACACTCAACCTACTTTTTGTCAACACATACCTTGTTGAACATATTGTATTGTCTGCTTTAGATCGTCTGGTTAATAACTTTCACCAGTCCTAGACAATAAATGTCTGCTTTATCCACCCATTTCACATAGTTTATGTTATCAGTTTTTATCAAATTGTAGCAATACAAAATAACTAACTGAGGGAAATAAGTGACGCAACATATTTTAATTTAAGTATATACAAAAAAACATAAATAAAAACTCACACCTTGTTATTTACCAGTAACTTTGACACTACTACGTTGACTGCTTGAAGGAAGATTAATACACCTTCAGTGAACCAATGTTGCATGGCATACAATATAACAGCTCGTTAATGAATGAGCCAGAGCTAAAACTATCAGACTTAAGAGCTCTGCCAAATCTCAATGAGCTTTCCCTGCAATGACAGCAGCTTCCTCTTTCTCTTTCTGTGCTTCTTCTCTCCATCTAGCCTTCTTCTCCATGTTCTGAGAAGTCAGGTTTTCATTCCGACCTGCCGCCTGTTATAGATGGCATGGGTTATACAATATCAAGGTAAAGTATATATTAGGCAAAGACAGTCTTACCTGTTTGCCCGAGATAACCGTAGCTAGGCAAGCCAAGATGGTCATTCCCATCATGACATAGCAGGCCTTCACACGCACTCTGTTCCGGGCAGCATCAATCATCTCAAATCTGTAAATGGCAACAGATTATTTTAGAAATAAAAACAAACATTGAGTGAACAATCAAGGGCCAGATTTAAAATAGGACTATATAACTAGTATGATAATATTGATAGACAGAAAATTTTAGAGCAGCTGCATATGTGTGGTATAGGTCATTGAGGACATGCCTGCTCTGTTTAGTGTCTAACCATAACAAGCAAAAAACCCACTCTGATCTTCCTCCAGATATCAGGAATTACACTAATTATCTGTATGTATACTGGTAGGAAATCTTATTTGAACCTCACAGCAGAAGGCTCAATGTAAACAGGGATAGCCTACTTACGACACAAAATCTGGAATCTGTTCTTTGGTTTTGAATCGCTTGGACCACAACAGCATCTTTTTATCCCACTCTGATGGGCGGTAGCCTGGCAATTTAAACCCAAGTCGTTGAGCTATGGGCAACATAGAGAAAATGTGTTAGTGAGCTCAGTGGTAAGAGCATGGCGCCAGCAATGCCAATGTCATGGGTTCGATCACAGGAGATTGCACGTACTCAGATACAATCTATAGTAGAATGCAATGCGAGTAGCTCTAGATAAAAGCGTATGCCAAATGCATAAATGTGAACATAAGAAACCCACAGTTCAGATCTTAGAAAAGTATTACCTGTATGGTATGGAGATTATACCGTGCTTGAGAGATCAGCTATACTGGTAAATACTACAATACAATCTACTTAACAGTTGAATTTAATAATCGACCACTTTTGTGCAATGATGTAACAGGATAATGGAAGTATTTCTCATATGTACTTCAACCAGTTAAAAAACAAAGAGACAGAGATATGTTGGTTTTGCGGGTTGTTCATTAATACCAGATTTGAAGCATCACAACAGGCTTAAGCAGTCACTCACGTCAAAGGAAAACAAGTGAACGGTGTCCCAATGAGAAGGGAGCCCGTGAACACGATAAACTGATTCACGATCTCGGGAGCAAGGGCTATCGAGACACGGGACATATACATGCCGTAACGTGCTCAACATATTATAAACGTAATCAACTATTGCGTAAAGTGTCACGTATGACTTCGCCGTATAAAGCAATCCCCAGGTAAAATGCATGGGTATTAAAAACAAATACTGACCCTGTTGGGGTACGGATGGCACCTGTTGGTGTACGGATGGCACCTGTTGGTGTACGGATGGCCCCTCCTGAGGTTTAGTACACAGTCTTCTGCTACCCGTGTTCATCATCACACCTCTCCGCGCGTGCGCTGCGAAACACGGATCAATATCAAAACATCAACGTCAGTCAGGTCGAGTTAATGTTTGAACAATATGTTTAAACAACACGAATGTGTTTGGTACATTTGCATTGATAGAACAACAAAAGATAATGCATTGATAGAAACAACGATATCATCATCCTGCTGGAGGTTTTGTGATGACGCATGAAAAAAGTATTACGTCAAACAATGAATGCAGGTAGTACAGAATGTGTTACTACCGTCAACCATCATGAATTAGCATTGCATCGTATTCAAACAGTGGTTTTAGCCCTTAATCCTTATTATTTTACAATACTAATAACATTAACTGTTTCATACTTTTCCAGAACTTCGCAATGAGTTTGTAACTACCAAGGAACAAATCAATTTGAAATCTGAATCTTTAAACAAACAAATCAAGCATCAAATGTGATAATATATCAACAGCTTCGTGAAAGCCATGACACGTTAACGTTTAGTCAGTAACGTTAACGTTTACGTTAATCCACCCGCGAAACTTCGACAGCGTTTTAAAATCAAGTGTGCGACTTAATATGTAAAGTTATGTTTGTGGCAAAAATACTTTCAAGTAACCCAATCCCCAGCTGAGATAACAACTGAAAATGCGTTCATACCCTTGATGCTTCCAAAACAAATATATTAAAAATACTGACCTATTAAATTGCCAAAGGCAATGCGAGGCCCTCTGATCATGTTGAATGTCATTCCTTTCCGAAGAAATAATAAGGTGTGACGTTAAGCTAAGGCACAGCTGTTACGTAAGCCATGAAAACGTGCCGAAATGACAACGGCAAGAAGTCTGAAAGTCGTCCAGCTGCAAGTGCGCAAACTGGATCCAAGCTGCCTCGAGGACCCTGACCTGACATAACACCTCAGCGCCTGTTCAATGTTATTATAAAATGCTTAAAAGCATGGTCACTACCAGTTTGTGCTTTTGTTAAAAATAATGTTATTTTACATAGCCGTATGATAATAATGAAATGTTACACAGAGAGATACACAATTTCAAATTTAACCCAAATAATGTTTTATCGTGAGGAAGTAAACGTTTGCTCTTTATTACTTCTATTGATTCACTGTGATATAACCATGCGGGAATGCTGAATAAATATCAGTATCATTTCTCGGTCCGTGTAAAAAAAATATGGTAGAAACAACGTTTCCTTTTAATTCAGGCAGTATTCGGGCACCTCAACACGCAGGGCCAACCTCAGTCAACTATGGCGGCGCCCAGTAGAACTCTGAACTGTGAGGACTTTTCAATGTTTCAGGTAAATCAAGTTGTTTGGGAAAAAATATGTCAAGTAGTCACCTAACTTTAACATGAACTGGTATTTTGTAACCCGTTATTGTAATTTCCGCATGACATGAAGGTTGAATGAAAGACTGGCCATTGGTGATGTAACGATAGTGCATGAAGTCGTTCTGTTCAACGTGTTGAGCAAACAAACGTGTGTGTCGATAACTCGCTGTGTGTTGTTCTTATTTTTAAAACCCACTGCAAGAATAAACATACACTTGTGATAATAGAAGACATTTATTGGCTATTGTGCAAATGAAGATCTTCCTAAATAGACAAATAAAACATGCTGGTATGTTTAATTAGTTGAAAAAGGTAATGAGTTATATTGTTTTTGTCTAAATTTACATGAACATTAAAGGAATAGGCCTAGTTCATACAAAAGGTCATTTGCTCATTCCATAGTCATGTAAAACCTGTGGGACATTTTGTGTGAAAGATATTTTGAAGAACGTTGGTTATTGAACAAAGGTGGCACCCAGTCACTACTATTTTATAACCGTTGTTCGGTTACCAACATTCTTCTAAATATCTTCATTTGTGTTCGGCAGAAGAAAGAAATTCATACATGTTTGAAATGCCAAGAGGACAGTAGCGGTATTAAGACAGAGTGACATGGCACTTAACGCTCAGAACACATCTGCACATTCCATTGTCTTAAACCACGTTTACACTGCCACCAAAATCCGATCCCAGATCTCTACACTGCATGACAGTGAACAGGACAAACCAGATGGAATCTGGTCTGAGCCACTTCCATATGTAGTCCTAAATGAGATTAAGGTCTAAAGTTTCGCACTGCTACCTCTGTCTGAACGGTCATATTTCATATTTCAGTCTGAATTCATGCGACCTTTGCGTCATTGTCAACTTGCGTCATAATTCTGCGCTTATTTGAAGCTTCATGCGCTATTCTGTTGACATAAGTGCACAGCTCGGTTGCCAAACATTAGGCATCAGATTATAAACATAAGGCCTTGCACTGACTAAGGCACGTGAGCCGCACGATGCGATGCAACAAATTACCATAGAATCCGTTATAATAAGAAATTTTGCCACTGGATATGGCGCGATGCAATGTCCAAACCTGCATGCGCACAGCCCGAGAGCGGACTGTTCCTGGAATGCTCTAAAATGCACCACGAGAGAACAGTCGACTCCGCAACGCTTTTTGTCAAACACACCCTCTGACTTGACCCTTTCTTAATTTTGTATGAAAGGGTGCTGCATGTTACTTGTTATTGTTGTTTTGCGCATGCGATTCAGTTTATAACCATCACCAGTTCACACTGGAATATGATGTTGACCACATTTAAAAAAAAGTGCGAACAGCCAAACAAAAAATCAGATCTGAGCAAAAATGAACGCAGAGTGAACGTGGCTTTACTGGAAGGTCTGGTGGCACGGACTCAATGGGTTTGGGTTAGCGGTAATGTACCAAGAGATCGTCCCGATGACCCATTCAAAAATAATTAATTTTATAGCTCTTTCCGTAATCTAGTCGATCACTTAATACAACAAGCAATCGCAACAACAAAATAAAAAACATATTTTGTCACAATTAGGCTGCAGTCATTCCCGGAGGTGCCACAACATGCGTCCTATTTGCGATTATCCATAGTCATCCACAACCACTACAAACCGGACGTGTCACTAAATATTGGGACGTGCCAGAGCCCTTGAGTAAGCATATGACGCTAAACTTAATGGCATGTGCCAATGGCTTCTGTGCGTGAGATGGCATGCCACCTAGTGTTAAAACTAAAGTAAATGATGACAGAATTTTTAATTTTTGGTTGATCTATTCCTTTAAGTAATGAAAGTACAATGCAATGCAGTCTTAATTTGTCTGTTGATTTATCTGTTAATCAAGTTTTCCTTATTGATTGACTCTACAAAAAGCACATGGGTCAGAAATACAGATGACGAATATGTTTGATTTGTACTTGCATTCTGCAGGTTTGCAGTACACTAACACTTTTCCCCCTGTGTCTTGTCTTAGGAAGTATTAAAAGTGATGCGCACTATAGATGACCGAGTTGTCCATGCACTTAATACCAGTGTGCCAACTGCATCCTTTTCAGACAAAGTGGATGGCAAAAAGACCTGCAAAAAGCTCTATGAATCTGTATGTGTTGTCTGAAGTTGATGTATGACTTGTTTTACTTATTAAAGAGGATTGTTATTATCCGTGACTAAATTCCATTCTGTTTGTCTTGCAGCTCATGGAGGCTCATCTTTCCAGAGACAAGGCAATAAAGGCATGTATTACAGAGACCTCTGCTGTCGTCGGGCAATTACGTGAAGAGCGGGCACAAAATAGTGACAACATGTCAATTGTAAAGCAACTTAGGAAAGAACAAACAAAGGTAAAGCCATTATTTGCTTTCACAGACCCCACACATTCCAGCAGATTTAAAAAAACATCTGGTTACTTCCGGATTTCTACCTTAAATTAGTTTGTTCTATTTACAAGTACTTATTTTTTTATTAATTTCTGTATGTTTTCTTTCCTTGCAGTTAAAACTAATGCAGTCTGAGCTAAATGTTGAAGAAGTGGTCAATGACCAGAGTTTGAAGGTGAGCTTGTGAGAATGTTCTGTTGAAAACAATGCTGTTCCATTCAGAAACATTCGTTATAAAGGAGCTTTCTTTGTCATTTTACCTCACAGGTTTTCAATGAAAGGTGTCGAATTCATTATACCCCACCCAGGACTAAGTGACTGCCATATCTACAGTTAAAAGTTCACACACAGTTGTTCTGAGGACCACATCTTGGGCTGAGCTGGAACATTCACCCATAAGTGTCTCTGCTGCTCGCGCCAGAAATCCCAGCCCCCCAGTGTTCTCTGTGGCTTTATGTTCCTACAGTGAAGGGACACTACTGTTATGTATTACTTTTCATATATTGTACAAAACTGATTTTATAAACAATGAAATGTTTTCCAATCACTGACATGTTGTTTGTTGTATACTTGGGTCACAGATAGATTGTGTAGTCTGTTCTTAATTGATAAAATATTGTGTTGGCAGTGTTAAGGTCATGGCTTCGATTCCCTGGGTAAAGGTCATTCTTTAAATATAGTCTGAATTTTCATATGAGTTTGAGTGCATTGCGTTGTTCAATCTAAGGGGACTCATTTAGTCATTTTTTTTTCTCTCTGACATGCGTGTGCCATGAACACTGAGTAGTTTGTTCATAAACCCCACAAAAAAAATACTAGACATTGACAGCTTGAGTATGTTAATGTTATCCAGTGCTGTATATGTAAAAATGAAAACCAAAAAATAGGGCAAAACAACTTTTCAGCTACATCGGTATCTCCATTTACAAAGCATAGAGAAATTGTGATGTACAGACCAAACGTTAATTTTGTTTTCTTGGGAAATTCAACTTAAAGAGTACCTAGCATGTGTTTTTTTAGCCCCTACTTTGGTTTATGGAGTGTCCAACAACAAGTTCATGTACATACAATGTGTTTAAACACTATAATATCGTAACAATAGGCAATTATTCGCACCTTACTTCTTGACTGACTCTCAAATGATTTGTTCCGCGATTCATCCGTCTAGGCCCCGCCTACCCGCTAACCTTGTGTCATGTGATTGGTCAGATGGTGTAGTCTGTTGTTATTGGTCAAACGCGTTCATCATTTGTCGCAAATGGAACCCCCCTACCATCATCAAATAAAATATTATTTTTTTCTTAAAATACTGTTAATACGTTAGTAATACTATTATTTCGTCGTAACTGTGCGTTGTCATGGTACATAGAGCATTTCGGAAAGTCGACGTTATTGAAAAAACAAGATTTTAGTTTCACCCAAATATATCTATATAGGTGCACGTGCGGCAAATGTGTCAAAATGCAAAGTTAGTAGCAAGATAAACAAACTGTAACACCCCAGAAATAACGGTACATGCTAATGTTAGCGTTATATGCATTAGCTAAACACAGACATAAGGTACAAAAATATTTCTTGAAGTTAAGACAAAAATGAAAAGTCACACTTGCAGGTTGGGATTCGGTGGAGCTAACAGGTTCGAATAGAGTTTGTATTCCCCCTCTTTCAAGGATCGTCGTTTGACATATCCTGCAGTGAACGCGCACTGATTATTAAACCAATGTTCGGTTAAATGACGCGCGCACAGTACAACACTGGGGTTATACTCCTTTGGTATCGTTAGAAAAATGAATTGTAACCATTTTTCCCTCAGACGTTATTCGTTTGGTAGTTGAAATAAGACCGACTGTGTCACTCTAGACATGATACACACGCATCACGAGCGAGCGACAGTGTTTGGGGGAGGAGAAATACATTTTCCCGGCAGTCTCAGCAAAACGTAGGCGGGGACTATGTATAGTGACGTAGATACGCAGGTGAACTATTCCACTTCTCGTTTGTGTGATTCAGAGTCGACTACCATTTTTACATGCAAATAACTTTGTTATTTATTCACCTTCGGACTTATAACTTGGCAGACAGCTTACTTTCAAACACGGTAACATAACAGACGGGATGAAATGTCATTTCCATGATCTTATGCTACCTACACTTTAAGCAAGATATTAATGTAAATTGCCAATTGTTTTATTCCCAGCCAGTTTCATTGCAGTTAGTTTTATGCTTGTAACCTCACTAACCAGCCCATCTTATCATAAAAACACTGTTAAATGTACAAATGTCTCTAGCTCTTACTAACGTTCCACTCGGTGTCATACGCATACAGTGTTGCGATCCCGTGGTTATTACTCATTGTTACTGGGGAACTATCTCAAGATTTTGCTCGAAATATTCAATTGGATCATGATGCGCCTTGGGTGTCAGCAGGCCGTGTAGAGTTAATGTTTCTCCATAACAGGGAAGGGTTTTATAAACACGTAGATGAATGAAGTCATCTCCACCTACATGCACCTTAAACAGGACAAAAAACAATGTAATTGAAACAGATTACAGTTTTGGTCTCAACACAGTATGTGTTTAATACAGTTAATTACCTTGATGAAGTAATTTCTCCCCGCCACAACCTGTGTTTTATAAGATTTGGCAACGAAAACCTCAAACGTCCGCCCAGCTTTATCTTCAGCATGAGCCTTGATCTGGATAATAAAGGCAGCGTTAGTTTATGACACACCCTTTCAATGTTTTTCATCTAAATATGACCAACCTCATCGCATATTTTTTGCACGTGTTCATCGGCATCTTTTTCCTCGCCAGTTCCGCCAAGACGCATTATCAACCTTGTATTAAAGCTGCTTTACTTTGGAAACTTTAAACTCCACTGGAATTTGTTCCTGTTATGACGAGATACTGGGAGAGACCACTTGACAGAACAAACGGGTTTTACTGCATCAAATACACGTTTATTTCTTTACTGCTATCTATACAGCTAATTTCTCTCTATACATGATTAATACTGAAGTTACCCCATATTTTTTAGAGAACAGAGAAATTATTTATTATATTATTATTTTTTAAACTCAGTATACACCCCTTTGAAATGGTTTGAGCCTCACATGTTCGGCTACATTATTAGCAAATTCTTACAACTCTTTGTAATGATTGTTTTTACAAATGGAAATTATTAATGCATAAATAATATTATTTAATAGCAAGTGAACCAACTCATTTTTGTACATGCTGATTTTAGTGATTTTTCAGTGAAACAAAAACAAGCAAAAACAAATGTACAACACAGACCAAACCAATTTGTCAATTCAAAGTTGCTTTGTAAAACATTGTTTATTGTTTTTATTTTCTACTCCTGTGACTTATTGACAGATCGTTGTGATGGCAGTGCAGTGCAAATGTCATGGGTTTGATTCCCAGGAACCACATACTGCCACTTTATACAATATGTTTGGTTGTCTATAGATCTGGGCCAAAATATTCAATGGCATCATGGTGCACCTTGGATGTCAGAAGACTGCGTAGCTTTAATTTTGCTCCACGACTAGGCTGGATTTATTAACACGTAGATGAATAAATCATCTCCACCCACATGAACCATAAAACAGTAAAATGAAAAGAGTGAATTTAAAACAGGCAGCAGTTACACATGGGGCTTTACCTAAGGAAAGGAGAGGTTGGTGTTTGACCCCATTCAATAAATTATCCGCTATATAAACATTACCAACCTCACTTCTTAATCTGCAACTTTCTCCTTGCCAGTTCCGTTAACACGGAAGGATCTACACATTTAGTATTTTTTTGTAAATCTGTTTCGACTCGAAACTCAGCTGAAAGCTTTTCCTTTTTATGACTGGACACTGGGAGAGACTACTTGTATGGGACGGAGGCTTTTGAATATAATGCACGTTAGTTCCTACAGCCTTTTCTCATGTATACCTAATAAATATTTACCACACCACAGATTTTGCAGAGAAAATTCAGAATTTAACTGTAATTTGTCAGCGTTTATTTTTTAAAGTCACCACACGTTACGCATATCTACCTCAATGTTCATACTTATATGTAAAAGGGGTTTATTTTTAGGTGACAAATCCCTACACCTTTAAAAGTGATTACACTGGCAATGCATTTTAACTCAAGAAATGGGAAAATCTTATACATTTGAGATTAATGACAAGATTCTTTTTATTCTGAGAAAATGAACTTAAAAGCTATGTGAAACAATACAGCTAATATTTAGAGAAAGTTATTTTCTAAACTAGTTTATTGCAGCTCTGGTTTCACTCCAGCATGGGACAGGGAGGGTCCTCTTTCGATTGTTATCAGGAAAAACATACTACACATTTTGACAAAAACTAGTACTACATGTTGTTACATGATGGTTATACACACAGTGTCATCATGAGTATAATGGATGTTGAGGTCCTGTGGGAAATACTCATTGGTCCTGTGGGAAATACTCATTGTGACTGGGGATCTATCTCGAGATTTGGCTCGAAATATTCAATTGGATCATGATGCGCCTTGGGTGTCAGCAGGCCGTGTAGAGTTAATGTTTCTCCATAACAGGGCAGGGTTTTATAAACACGTAGATGAATAAAGTCATCTCCACCTACATGCACCTTAAACAATCAGAGGAAAAAAATGTTTCTAATACAGATTACAGTGCTTTCAGGTGGCAATTTATGATTCAAGTCCTGATTTTACAGACACAATACAATTACCTTGATGAAGTAATTTGTCCCCGCAACAAGTTGTGTTTTATAAGATTTGGCGATAAAAACGTCACACTTCCGTCCAGCTTTACTCTCGGCGTCAGACTTTATCTGGGGAAATAAAGCAAGACCCGGTTACACTTGGCCCAGGACTATGCCTTAAGCCGAGCTGACACTTCGGGACTGTGAGACTACTTGAATTGCTATGACGCTTACACTACACAAGGTTTCTTGTCACTTTCATTTTTTTTAATTTGGAAATATACATTGTTTATAAAAAAAATCTTTACAAAATGTAAGAAATATCAGTGCACGTTGTTTTTGATTAAGTTATTACACCTCTAATATTTAAGGTAGTCTAGGACTTGGCTAAGCCATGTGTGGGAAAACACCCTATAAATGATCCACTATTTTCCCATTACCAACCTGATCGCATATTTTTTGCACTTCTTCATTGGCATCTATTGCTTCGCTAGTTCCGCCACAAATGAAAGACATTTCAAATGCAGAATGTTGTACAAAATGCTTTAAAACAGTTTGTGTTCGGAAGCCTCAAAACACCTGAAAAGAGACCGTGAAGTTTGTTTCCTGTTTATGACGACGTCACGAGACCGTTGAGACTTTGGGAGAGACCATTTGTATAAGACGTACCAAATTTAGTTCCGTAACAATAAGTTAATTTCTTCACAACTGGCGGGAAAAGTAAAAAGATTAGACTATATCTAATAAAATAACCATATTTCACTGTATTTCACAGTACGCTTTTTCCTTAGGGTAATGTTCATATAACCATCATTTCTTCACCCCACCTGACATGGTTTGATCCTCACGGTGCCTATTTCCCCTTGGTGTGGGCGCCGCCCATCACTTTTATTACTGATGAAAACAATGGAAGAGTTTGGTTCCAAAATGAGACAACTCGATTTTTATACTTTTCCAAAAATCATGTTTTTTATTATGTTATCATGTTGGTTTGGTGGTTCGAAATATTCAATTGCATCATAATGCGCCAGGTGTCAGCAGGCGTATCGAGTTAATGTTCCTCCATAACAGGGCAGGGTTTTTTAAACAGGTAGATGAATAAAGTCATCTCCACCCACATACACCTAAAACAGGAAAATGAAAACAATGTATTTAAAACAGGCAGCAGTTGTTAGAGCTTTGTAATCAGTGATTCAGATCCTGAAGTATGTTATACACTCACCTAAAGGATTATGAGGAACACCTGTTCAATTTCTCATTAATGCAATTATGGTGGTGGTGTAATGGTGTGGGGGATGTTTTCTTGGCACACTTTAGTGCCCTTAGTGCCAATTGGGCATCGTTTTAATGCCACGGCTTACCTGAGCATTGTTTCTGACCATGTCCATCCCTTTATGACCACCATGAACCCATCCTCTGATGGCTACTTACAGCAGGACAATGCACCATGTCACAAAGCTCGAATCATTTCAAATTGTTTTCTTGAACATGACAATGAGTTCACTGTACTAAAATGGCCCCCACAGTCACCAGATCTCAACCCAATAGAGCATCTTTGGGATGTGGTGGAACGGGAGCTTCGTGGATCTCACAAATCTCCATCAACTGCAAGATGCTATCCTATCAATATGGGCCAACATTTCTAAAGAATGCTTTCAGCAAATTGTTGAATCAATGCCACGTAGAATTAAGGCAGTTCTGAAGGAGAAAGGGGGTCAAACACAGTATTAGTATAGTGTTCCTAATAATCCTTTAGGTGAGTGTAGTACTACAGTAAATTACCTCGATGAAGTCATTTCTTAGCGCAACACCTTGTGATATGTAAGATTTAGCAATGAAAATGACGAACGTTCGACCGGCTTTATCTTCCACACGGGGCTTTATCTGGGTAAAGGTAAAATAGGCACCGTTTCAAAACGTTGCCAACCTCATTGCATATTTTTTGCACTTCTTTATCGCCAGTTCCGCCAAGACATATATTTAACACTGAAGGATCCATACATTTAATATGTTTTTCGTAGAACAGTTTAACTCTAAACTCGGCTGGAAGTCTTTCCAGTTTATAACGGGACAGTGGGAGATACCACTTGTATGGAACAGACCGTCACAGACTAAAGAGGCTTTTGACTATAATGCACTTCAGTTCCTGCAACTTTATCTCATGTATACCTAATAAACAATTACCACACCCCATATATTTCTGAGAAAAAAATGGTTATCAAAACCGGTTTATTGTCGCTCTAGATTCACTCCAACATGGGAGGGTCCTCTTTGGATCGTTAACAGAAGACACATACTAGACATGTATGACAGAATGTACCTTAAAACGGCAAAGGGAAGCAGTGTATTTAAAACAAATGAGTACTTTCAGGTTGTAATTTGTGATTCAAGTCTTGATTTTATGGACACAATTCAGTCCAACAACTGATGAAGTAATATCCCCTCAACAACAAGTTGTGTTTAAATAAGATTTGAATATCAAAATGTCAAACTTCAGTCCAGCTTTATCCTCAACATCAGGCTTTAATGTGGGATAATAAAGTGAAATTTAGTCCATCGTTTCGGAAGGCTGCGTTCTCCGGAGGTCTCATTCGAAGCCTGTTACGTCACACTGTATGTTCCATTTATTGCAACATACTTTTTACGAGAATTCGGAGGACACATGAGGTGAATCCTTCGGTGCTAGAGATAACACACATGCTGCACATTCAATCAAATGTATGGTGTTTAAATGTTAACAGTTTACAATTTGTGTCACGTTTTCGATTCTTAGCAAGCATATGTAGTAAATAGATTTACAAGTGTACAGTGATTTTTAAACGTAAACAGTAAGGCAACAAATATTACATTTGATTAACTCGTTTGGCATTGTTTAGGGTAAAAAGTAACCAACAATCTTTTAAAATCATGTAGAGATCATTTTAATTGAGGTGTGCGATTGCAACGTGTTGTCATAGCAACGTGATACTTCCTGTTTTCTTTTCTGCCAGTCTGTCCTACGAAGGACGTCTCGTTTAATTCTAAGTTGAGAATCCTCTGAGGAACAGACGCAGCCTTACAAAACGAGACACAGCTACTGTTTGAGTATCCAAAACACCTACAATTAGACAGTGAAGTTTGTTTTCTGTTGACGGGCCTTTGGGAGAGACCATTTGTAAGAGACATACCAAAGAGGGGAGCGCGTACCAATTAAAATGCACGTGAAAAAAGCGAGTAAACAAATTCGATCAAATATAATTCATGGTTACATGTGCCCATATTTCCAACTGTATTTATAGCTTTCTTGTGGTAATTTATCTTACTTAGAAGATAAATACATACTTGTATAGTATAGAAACAGTAGTAAAAGCAATGCAGGTCGAGTTGGATAAAAGCGTCTGCCAAATGCATAAATGTAAATCTATGTTCATATATCTTCACTCTTTTGACCTGGTTTGATCCTCACGTTGCCTGGTTAGGGCGTGGCTACACGGTTTTAAAACCACGCGTTGTTTTATTATGAAAAAAGTTGAATAGCATAATTAAATAAATTAAAACTATAGCGTAAATAATAATACTTTGCTTTACATACTACATAAGACTGCTTTACAGTCCTGATACTTACAACAACAAACCCAGGTAAGTCAAGGTGAGTGTTTTTAACCACAACATGGAACTTACACTTGCTATATGGGTACTCATTTGCAAAGTAATAATTGCTATTGCTTGCTTTTTAACGATTTATTGTTGTCACTCAAGCATTTCTTTGTCCAGTTTATGTGATTAAAATGTATAAGGATTTTTTAGTGTTATTTATATATATATATATATTTATATAACTTTTAGTATATTCGTCATCATAGCCTACTTGGCAAATTTCGCATGCATGAGCAACCTGTACTCTAAAGATAGATACGGGCAGGTTTATGCATTTTTTTTCTGATTATGTGACTGAAAACGCGCACATGTACTTTTACAATCTTATAAAATAGCCTACATTTTAACACACATGGTTAATGGCTAAGCCAAATGACATGAAGGTCAACGAAAACACACGATGCACAGATAAATAAAATAGAAAAAGAATACAAAAAACAATTGATTTGCTATTAAATGTTCACATTTACATTATAAGGTCATATTTACATTATTTTCACATCAGGTGTATTAAATAAAAGTGTATAAAATAGTTGCGTAAAGATTTGTATAACATCAAGTTTATGCAATGAATCCTTAACAGCCATTGTCTATGAACATAAAAGCGCACGTGTAGTCATAAACATTATGTACCGGTTACACAACTTTGACATTTATAAAACCAAGCCCTCCCCTCACGTTTAGTATTTGTCTTCTTCTGTCCTCAGGGAGAGTAAGGCGAGTACGCTCTTGACAATTTACTTCCGTATCTTTCCAACACTTTCCAGTTTCTAACTCTGTGACTGCATACAATGTAAGTAGGATCTTGTGTTTAACTACCTGTTTGATTAATTCTTTAGGTATTTTATATTGTCAGCATACTATTATCCTTAGCCTATTTCAGATTTTCACAATGGGAGATCACAGCATTCCACGAATGACATTAATAGTCGTCTCGACTGTCGCATTCATTGTATGTGTCGCTTTCAACGCACTTGCTGGACCAGGAGGTGGTATGTTAGATAATTGTTTCCATTAAATGACGTCATAAACTACTGAAATATTATTTTGTTTAAAAGGATTTGTGACGTCTTTTTTTCTCATTAGGTCCTTTTAAGAACTCCACCAGTGCTGTATCAAATGAATATAATACAGAAATCACACCCTCTGGGTGGACCTTCTCAATTTGGGGAGTCATCTACACCTGGCTGTCGCTCATGATTGTTTACATCCTCACAACTACCTGCAGAAGGTATTCTTTCAGCTCACTCAATCAAGAATACTGTAATAAGTGCTGTACGAGTAAACTTGAATTGAATACAAAACCTTAATTCAGTCAATGAAACTAAATATTTACATATTTTGTCAACACAGAACAGTGGATGGTCCAATGTACTGCAGTCCTGCTGTTTTGCCATACGGATTCTTTATTATCTGGATATTGAACATGCTGATTAATATAAGCTGGCTCTTTCTGTGGGACAGCGAGTATGTCTGTGTGATATTTATTTATTAAAACAGATACTTGTTTCGTCAAGTTATTTCTTCATTTTAATTTATTGCAAATATTATTGCTTTTTTTTAAGGTTTCTTACATCTGTCCTTACGTTTGACCTCTTGAACAATGAACTTTTGTTGTGTTTCTTTAAAGGATGATGATTGCTGCAGTGATTTTCCTGGCCTTAATCGCGTTCACAAACTACTTGACGATATTCCTCTCCTGTCATGCACTTAAAGAGTATGGAGCCTGGTTAAACAAATATCACAAAGTAGACCTTTGGTGCATTCGAATACTGGTGAGATGCCAATATTTTTTATTTATCATATCAAATCAGATATCTGGTAGAATCTTAGGAGGTGGTATATCTAAAATGTCTTCGCCCTTGTGTTGCAGGTTCAGAATGGCATTGCAACATATGCAACATGGACAACTATTGCCACCCTACTCAACTTCACTATTGTGCTTAACTATAATGCTGGAATGAATAAATCAGATGCAGCAACACTATCTCTCTCAATACTTCTGGGGGAAGTCGTTGCCTGGTAAGGTTTCGGAACTGGACAATAAGCAAAAGTAAAATTGTAAAACGACACCCACAACTAAAGTATTATAATCTTTTGGCAGGTTTATTGTTGAGAACTTTGTGTTTGAGAAGCACTTGCGATACATTCTGACAATCTACCCTGTTGTCATTGTTGCCCTGAGTGGAAACTTGACAAAGAACTTTAATGCTGCAAACCCAAGCCGCAATGGCATTTACATAGGTAAGCAAAACAAAAATGTTGCACATCAACGGTTTCTTTCAGCTTCTGTTTGTGTGCCAGTTTTTTAAAGAGATTGTATTTTGTGATGCTTTCTACAGCTGTCCTGCTGGGGTTGGCTTGTGTATTGTTTGCAATTAGACTGATGCTGGTAATATGGAGGCATATTAAACGTCCTATCTACAGAGGCATCAATGCAGAAGAGGTCATGTCACCAATGGATATCGCTAAACAGCAAATGAAGATCTTTAGTTAAACCAAACGTTTATGTAATTACATATTGTTTATCATTTGAATAATATATTTTTTATCATTGCTATTTATGTATTCAGTATATTGATTATACAGCCTTGGAAAATAATTAGAAGACCAAAACTATTTTTTTCCAAATTTCGAATAAAATATTGTTTCTAGTTGCACTTATTCGTATAAAAAAATTAAACTGTACAAACTCTCACAAATCAACAGTTCGATAGAATATATTATAAGCACACCGCGAGTGTTAATTTGACCTTTTTGTAACACTCAAGATTTTGTTGTTTAGAAACAGGTCAAAATAACAGAAAAGATTTTTCAGACCTCAAATATTGCAAAGAAAACTAGTTCATATTCCCTCCAATTAAGCAACACAACAGTTATATTTGTACGCGTATTTAGGAAGAAAAAAAATGAATGTGATTTTCATGTGTCTTGTCATGCTGTCAGTCTTTCACATTGCTGTTGGATGATTTTATGTCACTCCTGAGGTTTGATTTTGTTGAAATTCAACAGACACTGACCTGGACTGGACACAATACATCTTGAAATGCTGATTAAATGAAATTTGGAATTCTTTCTTAATTTTGTCCTGTGTATGTATATATAAAGCAAATATAATATAAACTAATGACCTGATCAGTATATAGTTGTGTAATTTTTACTTTTGTAAGCCATTAAATCATAAAAGTGAAATGACTTGTAATCACTATCAAAAAGTTTGTGTGTTACATAAAGGTTTGGTAAAAGATAAGTGAAATCACCCATGAGATTATGAATATGTGTCTAGTATTCCAGCACAGCTTTTTATACAGCAGAGGAGTTTAGCAGTGAGAGTGCAGTGACACTCCACGTCACTAGATGGCAGCAGGTCATCGCGCGCCTTCCGCTTGCAGCGGAACAAAATTGGGCGGGAGTTTTTGTGTTGTTGTTGTGGGCTAAATACAGTTACTGGTGCTGTGTCAGATATTGGTTTTCTTAAATATAAATTCAAAGACTTGCATTTTCTTTTGGACCTGAAACATTTATAACTGTAATAGGCGTACGATAAAAGCGACACTTTAAATTAAACAATAGTGTAACGCATTGTCGGTCTCCTAACAAACACGGCATGTTGAAACGGGACGTCGGGTTGCCTGCAGGATTGTTATCTTCTGTGGCGGACACACAGTCTCTGTAACCCGGGCGTGGATATCAAAACTATGTCGCAGGTCAGTAAAGTTAAGTTACGTGAGATAAAAAAGAAGAACAAAGCGCAGCAACTCGAAGCCACTGCTTTAGCCAGAACACCGGTCTGTCAGCGGCTGTCTTAAAACAGTTAGCTGTCTGTCTATACAGCATTCTCATAGGCGCTTGCGCAAGTCAGTGCCCAAACAACATGATGTCTAGGTAGTGAGCTCACTACGTTTTGTAAACGATCACAAACAAGTTAGAGTATACGTGATCTGTTATTTAAAAAAAACGTATTGATGGGTGTGTAAAAATATAGTTCTGCTCTCTTTTTTGTCTGCTTCCAAAATCTCATTCTGATGTTCGCAGACAATGTGATGTTTTTAGGCATTTTATGTTATTTCGTTTAAATATTAGATATTTGCAAATGCATTGCTATAGAGTTTATAAGAAACTGACCTGACCTTGCCCATTAAATCAATTGTTTTAGGGGAAGGCCAAAAAGAAACTTCATTATCAACAAGCAGAGGACAAGTAAGTAACTTTAACATCATTTTAATGTCCACATTAACATCCATTTAATATGTTGCTGTTGCTTTTCAGAAGCAATTCTCAAATCCAGATCAAAGAAGTCTTTACCCTGCATGATATTGACACTTTATTTGATGACATTGGTAATTATATTCTTACGTGCTTCAACATTCAAGTGAATTGCATGTGCTGTTGACTTGTGTGATTACAAATTGTTTTTTTTTAGATGCAGACTCTGAACTGCGTTTGCCTATGCTTTCTCCATTGCCCAAGAGCAGCAGCGTAAATGATCAGAAGAAAAGTGGGGATTCCAATGACATAAAGGCTCCATCTGAACAGGTAGACATGTTTTGAATCATCAGAGATCCTTCAGTTGTCACCACCACGATGTGATGTGGATAGTTTTTTTTTGCTTTGTTTTGCAGGCACCTAAGCATGATTTAATTGAGGTTAATGGAATTCACAGTGATGAAATCACTGATAATGGTAACAAATCCTACTATTAATTTAATGTCTTTTAATTTTAAAATAATCATAACTGTCTGTTACTTTAAATAACTGTGTATATTTTTGTTTCTTACAAAGAAAGTCCGTTTAAAGATATGGCGCCCATAAAGACGTCCAGCCCTATTTCTTTGGCAACAGAGGGGGAAGAAGCAGTGGATGAAGTCAGGCCAATGGCTGACCCTTTGCTCTTTGGAGAAGATGAGGATCCTATTGGAGAGGACCCAGAAAAGCCTCCTTGCACTCAGCAGGTTATTCGTAGGTATGAACTGTACTAAAGTCTTGAGAACTTTTTTTCTGGATCTCATTTGTCGCATACTTGTCATATAATTTTCTTTGCTCTGAAGTTATAGTGAGTCCTTTGAATCGCCACCAGAAAGGCTTACATTCCGAAAAGCCACTAAACCTAATGCTGGTTCTTCATCAAGGTCAGTTATTTTGATACACCAACTGACAGCAATTGATGACACTTTATATTATTATAACTTAATCAAATTTCAAAATGTCTGTGTATAACAAACATAATCTAATCTTTGCTCTGTCAGCATGAAGACTGCAAAAACAAGCACAACTTCTGTGCAAGCCACCCAGTCGACACTACTGAAAATGCAGGAAGATTCACCAACGTAAGAAACAATTGTCTTTCCAGTGCTGTTAGTACCGAATATAAATGTAATATTTTATTAAAAACTATTATTACATTGTGAGCAGTTAATCCCCTGTTATGCACCACAGTAACTTGATGAATATTAATTTTTACATGGTTAAATACCATCGTTGTACTTGTATCTCCTGTTTTTTAAGGGATAAAGATCCAAGTCGACTGTCTCCTGCTTTGGTTCAGAACAATGAGCAAAAACTTCATGGGGCTGAGAAATGCATAGATCAGATGGTGGAGGATACTGGAAAAAGGTCTTCTTTCCAGCACAAGCTTAAAAAAGCCTTAATGCCTAAATCCTCAAGGTGAGTTTAAATATGACCCTCTGATGTTAAACTACATGGCTGTTTTTTATTTTGTTGGGATTGATTTGCAATGCTTTTTGTGATTTGTATGTAACACAGATGGCTTGAGTAACTAATGCTTCCAATTGAGCTTGACATCAGCCTAGTTAAGCATGTGTAAAATCGAATTAGCATGTAAATATTATACCCAAATATTGGGTATTTTTTTATTGCTTTCAAGCTCTTACTTATTCTTTCATCATAAATTCCAGGAAACCAGCCACAGTTCCTGCTCCTCCGCCTGTAGATTTAGAGGAGGACTTCATGATTCTGGACGATGAGGCTCCTATTCTGTTTGTCATCCCTCGGAAGACAGATGTCAGCAAAAACAAAAAGACTGTCCAAGCTAAAACCTCAAAAGAGAGTCTTCCAGCCGAACCTCCTTCACCGACTGAAGCAGATGTGAACGATCAACAGAGGATGACTTCTAAAAGAAGGAAAGCACAAAAAGAGTCTGGGAAGAAACAACCCAAAGGAAACCACTGCAAAGCTTCAAAAAAGAAGGGCAAAGACGCTGTGTTAGATGTTTTAGAGAAAAAAACAAATTCTGTACTTGAAGTACAAGAGAGGGGTGTTGGTGAACAGATCTCCCCTCAAAATGTCCCGGACCTCAAAGATGTTGATTCTTCAGGTAAATCACAGTTTGATTAAAACATACATTTAAAATGTTTATTTTTTGTAGATCATATGGTGGGGACCAATACATTTTTATGTGTAAAGCAATGAACAAGCTTGTGTAAATTAAGCATAATTTTAATTTTGAACCAAAAACATAAAATAATCAAGTCATTTGTATTCATTTTACATCATAATGTTTCTTATGATTGAAATGATTAAAAACCGGCAAATCCTAAAACTTTTAAATTGTATCATTAGGTTTGCATAATTTTTTACATCCCAGGTTTATTTGTGCTCTTAGAGCTTTAGACCTATTCATAATTCTCAATGCGTTTTTTAAATGAAAATGATAGAAGGTAGGAGGTACATGTTCCTATTTTTAGATATGGTTTTCATACGTTTGTGCAGTGGTTACAGGAGAGCAAAGCTCAAAGGACAATGCATCCGATGACCTTCCTGACGGAGGTGATGGAGATACAGACTGTCCTCAAATCCTTGCTCCTCCTGTGGTGAGAATAACAAAGAAATCTTCAAAGCTGACTGGATCTCAACAGGAGAGGCTGGGAAACAAAGCAAATAAGGAATCCAAAAAAGTCAAGAGTACCATAGATCCTCACTCCACAAACAAAAACATAAAGTACAGTAGGAAAGGGGAAGCTGTCTCTAAGACAAACAAGGGGACGTCAAAAAGACAAGTAGAGCCGGAACCGATAAATGCTGTTTGTGAGGAGGATGACAGTGTTGAACCACCACCTGCCTATCAAGAGGAAGAACAAGGTTAGTTTCGATACGGTTTGCTCATTGCAGTATATTGTGAACTATTGAAAGTGGTAATGTTATTTGTGCATCCATTTTTAGGGGGGATTGACCTTTTACCACTTGAAATTAAAAGAAAATTCAAACTATATTTGCATGGAGTTAAAGCCAGTTTCACAGTTAAACATGTTTTTTCTTAACTGTTTAATTCTTCCAATGCAGTGGTAAAAAAGCAGTCTTCAAACAAACAAAAAGCTTTGAAGGTTCCAAAAAAAGACAAGACAAAACGGATTGAACCAACTCCAAAAGATCCACCACCAGGTGCTTCTGACATTTCTTCAGACAGTTCTATGATTAACAAGAGGACGAGGAAACCTCCAGGAACGTGGTGGCTTTCTGGCCAAGATGAAAGTGCCACACTGAGGGAATCGGAGGAAACGGGCGGTACAACGCAGGGACCAAAGACCAAGAAAACTCCAAGCAAGCAAGCAGCTGTGGTGGTTTCTGAAGAAGCATTTTCAGGACAGTCTTCCAAGCCTGCCCAAAAACGTCAGAAGCGAAAATCTTCATCTATATTTAATGTGGTGGAAAATGCTAAAAAGGTGTTAACTGCAGGTGATGAGGGTAAATCTGAGCAGAAAACGGCAAAGAAATCGGTTGGTCGAAAAAAAATCAAAGCAGCTGCTCAATCTCAAGTGCCTTCACCGACCAGTGTGTCTCAAGAGGAGATAGGAGCTACTTCAGAGGTCGCTGCTGAGGATATTAGTCCAGTATTCTGCGCTCATCGACAACACAACCCTACACCAGGTTAACCCATTCTCAAACTCCTATTTTTTGCTTGTACTTGATAGTGGTGTCAATTAAAATTGATCTGAGTTAAATAAATGAAATAAAAATGAAGAGATCAACAGCAATAATACTTATCCTTTATTACTGTAAAATAAACAGGTGAGAAGCAGTTGTTCGACAACGTGTACACACGCGTCAATGGGTCTGCAAAGAAACGCCCTTCATCTTCACTGAGAAGACCCGAGAGCTCTTCCCCAGATGTTTCATGGAAAAGACAAAGAAAAGCCCCTTCCAGCTGGTGGGAGGTGGCACAGTCTCAAGAACCAATTGATGGGCCTTTATCACCTCACAGTTCCGCTCCACAAAAGTCTAAACCAACAAACACCCCTATTCGTGCTGCGTTGCATATTGAGCCAAATCCAGCAAAGTCGCTCAAAACAAAGAACCACACGAGGAACGTTCAAAGAAACAATATCAGCACACCAAAGTCAATCAAAAGTTCTTTAGCTTCCATGAATGCCATTTTTGCCTCTGACAAAGTTAACGTGGTGAAAAGTGGACAGAGGCGCACAAAACAGGGACGCAGAAATATCCTTCACTCTCTTGAGGATCAGTCCGATCACTCGAGTGAGAATATGGCACACAGTGATGATCAGATGCTGGGAAACAAACATGTTTCTTCTCACTTTGTTGCTGTGAAGCCCTCAGGGAACAAAACCCAAACAAGTGTCAGAGTGTCCAGCGGACCAAACACCTTATCTGATGTGTAAGCTCATTTTAAGAAGCCAATCTGCAACCCACTTTAGGCTGCAAACTACATTTGCCAATGCCTAGTGTAAATACTGCCATATACAATTTGAATACTGTTGGAAATGATCGTTGTTGGCATTGTTTTTGTTTCTTTCTAGTGATGTTGCGTTCCGAAGTGGGCCATCATCAATGATTGAGCTTCAGCATCATGATGAGGAAGATGATGATATTGGTGAGTCTGTATTGAGAATATATTTTTAATGTATGTTACAAATTCTAAGCCACCAGTGGCAATGGTTGTGCTGTTGGGTCATCGAAAACACAAAAGCGTTTCAAAGAGTCAAAGCATACACTTTTTGGTAAATCATGCAATTGCTTACATATCCTTTCCAATATTTTAGATTTGCCTTCAACCAGATTGACTCCCTGTGTGCAACGTGTCCCTCGGGTGTTGTCGCAGTGTGATCTCTGTGGTCCTCCTCTGCAGACCATTGTCCTAGAAGAAGAAGACTGGAACAACCTGAAGGCATGGTTCTCTCACCTGTGGCCCCCGGCCTCTAAAGGTAACACGCATACATTAACTGATAATACATCAAATCATAATGATTGGACACGAAAAGTTTCTTGAAATACCCCTACTTAGTGCTGAACCTACCCGTTTACATCCAGCACCTTTTTTCTATTCTAGAGGGCCATGTTATTAGTCCCGATGACTTCCACTGGCACTCTTACGGAGGTCGAGCCATGGGTCATGTGGTGGACCTCGAGAGCACCTCTTTCTCACATGGAAAGATTCTGCTGGGGTCATTCATGAAGAAACCCTCACAGATGGACCTTGAAACAGTTTCTGTAAGTCGATTGCATGTTCTTTAACACAGACATGTTGCTTGTTTTATCCCTTATCGGTGAATGTCTTTCTCATCATCCCAACCTGACATTTGTATCATAATTATTAAAGATTGAGGAATTTTGGTATTGGATTTTGTAAATACTAACACATGAGGTCAACTCCAGATAACATACATTGGTGACAAATGACAGTTTAATCTGTACAATGTCCTATGTGTTGTTTAAGTATGTAGTTTTAACTTTACTCTGTGTATGTGTGTTTTAAGGTTTTCAGCATTATCTCAAGTTGTGTGCGAGTTGAAATCGATGGTGTTAAGTCTGTCTACAATTCTGGACAAGTGTTTATGATACCCTGTGGTGAGTAAAAACCTGAGACATATATTTTTTTTAATATTAAATGAATTCTGGATAATGTAATCATTCTTTGTTTTCTTCTATCTTATAGGACGGGAGTATAGCATCCACAACCTCTGTCAAGAGCCTGCTGTGCTGATTTACCACAGGACACAGTCAGATCACACACAGTGCTGAGTGATGGACTTTGGAATATTAAGCGTGGAAGATGGAATTTTCAACTGTATATTTTTAAATAAAATTATTGATGTATATCTTTCAAAAGAAATACAAATAGTTGTCTGACAAAGCTAGTAAATTCTAGATATTTCTTTGTGTAAATAGAAAGAAAAGAATTGCCAATGATAATGGCAACTGTGAAACATGAATTTTAAAGTGTTGTGTAAAAAGCATTTGTGATTCTGTCTTTGTTTCTTTGGAATGTGGCAGGAAGTTTGGACAGATTGTTCAGCTGTCAGTAGGGGTCAGCAGATCCTAAGCAATATCGAATTGGTCTTGTGCATTCACAACATTGTGGGCAATTTTTTAACTCAAAATGGATCATTTGTTGCGTTTAATTTAAAGGGTGTGTCAGTGTAGGTGTAAAGTCTTCTTCAGTTATCTTGCAAATCTATTTATGTATAGACCTGCCAAAAAAATCCCTGTTTGAATGTTGCAGCTTGCCTCAGTCTAGCTCTGTTTACAAAACATCTAGAATTTGTAATTTTTTACACATCCATCTTCAATTCATTTGTCTAAAAAATTAAACATTTTCTACACCGATATCTGCTGCTGCACACTGTTTTTTTGCTGGTGACTATCAAAACCTATTTTTGTGCAGACCAATGGCATCTTTCATCATTGAAGTATACAACATGCTTTTAACTTCTGACGTACAATGGAAACAAAATGAAAATTATGAGACCAAAAACTAAAAAAAAAACTTTTCATAACACAAACACATTTTAATAGATAGATTATCTGTTAGTCTTTGAATACTACCAAGAATATTTTACAGAAGTGCGATACTAATAACATAAGTACTGTTTATAAAGATAATACATCATAACATACTTTAACTTGCTATACAAAATCTACACGTTTTCCATTATTTACAAAATAAAAAGTGTAAAACATGCCAAACTGAATCAGAAATCTTCATTTAGGGATATACGGTAATATCATACTTTGAGTTTAACGCAAAGTCCTTCACCAGCAGAAATGTGGAAAGGTTCACAATATTATGGCATCTCCAAAGCTAAGAGCCATAATTCACATCTTTATCATGCAGCCCACCTGTGGATTCAGTCATTGTATTTCTCGGGGACAATTGGATGAATGAAACGGGCAGATGGTTAGAGAAAACTCATCACTGGCCTGATTGATGTTGCCTAGAAACCAAAGATACGTCAAACCAAGTGCTTCTTAAATTACTTGTATAACAATTAAAAGGAATTCCTGAATACCTTCCTAATAGATGTTATGTTAACAAGATAATGCTAACATGTCATGAATTTGTTTTAATTTGGAAACGCTGCATATGCACACATTATGTGTCATCATAGAGACTGCTTGTGGAGACCCAAAAGGGTATCTGAATGATAAAGGGATCTTACATTTTGGCATTTAGCAAAGTGGGTCTGTCTTTGCACCACTGACGCAATGTGAATGTAATTAAGGATAAATCAAAAGTGAGTTGGCATGGGTGGATAAAAGATAAAGAAATCCTCAAAGCTGTTGATCCTTCAGTAGCTTTATAAGCTTGTGGAGGTTCTGTGAGCTTAATGCATTAAAACGCAGCAGCCTTTTTCTCCTCGCATGGTAACATTGATTACGGTGCTCTCGAATCTGTGGCGCTAAGTGAATCTGAGAGCAGAGTACAGATGGTGGAAGGACTGCGTAGAGATGTAAAAGTAGAGCTTTAAAAGGACACCAGATACAGGCCAGCTGTTAGAATCCTGAATACTGCATTAAGCAGAGTGGTCTGTTACAGACAAATAACACATTTCCTTAAAAAACAAGAAATGTTTGTATGTACCTCTTTTACCTTAAGGCATTCGGTAAATGCCTTTATTCTAAAGCATGTGCATTGAATTTAATTTTTTAATCAAACCCATAATCTTGTTGTTGCCAGCACTATGCTCTATAAACTATCAAGCATTGAAAAGTTTAAGAAATCATTTTGGGAGACGGCACTTAGAAGTCGAGTAACTTTGTTTACCTTTACATAAGTTAAGTGCATTCCTTTTAGCTATGTCACGTGACCAGTCTCAATATTCATCCTATCAGTAGTTTGTTTGACAAAAATGCTAATCACTATGTTGTATATGCAATGGCTTAAAGAAAGCGAACGTTATCAAGGCCTATCCAGCGTATACTGTAATTTCCTTCTATTGTTGACATTTTTCTCTAAACCCATTGGGTTGTTGCTACACACATCTGTCAGTTTCAAATTAGGCCATTAAAATCAAATCAGTGAAACAATAAGGTGCTTTTACTGAAGGGGTTTGCTTGTAGCTCAGTGGCAGGTTTTGCAGCCTTGAACAAATAAAGGAAATTTTGCATGCCAGACACTTAGGAAATCTGATTTGTTATCCAGATGAACCCTGATTGCTTTAATCCTGTCTACTCTGTCTGTCTAAAACAAAGTCTGGGTCAAATATTTAAATATATACCCAAACTTGGGTCAGTGAACATATATTTTACCCTTAGATGTATTCAGGAGCTACGCTTATTAGTCTCTTTCTGCCCATCCCCATCCCCAGGTAACCAGATATTATGCCACCCTCCTATGAGAGCCTGAGGACTGACTGATCATCCCAATTTGAGCTCAGGCAACATCCATCACCAAGCAAGAGCAAAGATGGATGAATAAAAATTTACAGAATTTAATTGAACCCCAAATATTAAAAGAAAAATGTAGTAATGTTCTCCACAATGTTACCTATATGTTTTGTTTTATTTTATTTGTATATCTTTTTCATGTTACAATGATGAGAATGAGATTTTTTGGCAATGACTGTAATGGACATTTTGAGGAAATACGTTTAATATCATAAAAATAGTCTCTTTATTGTCTTAAGGCGATCATTTTTATTCTGAAATATATGCATGCATGCATGTCAAATGCACCTTTGTTGATTTTAAGTCTGCCAGTTTTAATGTTATAACGTAATAATACATTTTTTAAATCTTGATAAACATGAAGAATAAAGATCTTTTTTGTTTACCTATGAAGAATTATTTGCAAAAACAGATAATTCCTTTTTTTAAATCATGTTTTTATTGTGTTTTATTTTGCTAGATAGCAGCATTTTTTTGTTATTATTACTTAATCAAAACAACCCAACTGCAGTTTGAATGCACAATAAAAAACATGATATTTTTTTAAATTAAAAACCGCGTTAGGTATTTTTGCAAATAATCTCTTCGTTTCGGGGTAACGTTCGATTTATCTAGTCGGTCTAATGTTCTAGAAGCCTCTAAATCCAACAATAATGGCAATTAAGCAGCATGAGGTCACCCAAGCATGATAAATTTCGTGCAGGCAAAAACCAATCACATTTTCTTTAGAAAATGTATACAAATTATAATAAATCTGGATGAAGTTATTTCTGTCACAGTAAATATGGACTAATTTGTGTTCACTTCACTGCACTGTTCGTTGCCAAATCATGATATTATAAGTCTTTTCCTAAGAGGCAATACGGATGCATCTACTGGTTCTTTGTATTGTGATCTGTTCCTTCTCATTTATTCAACTTCAAGAGACAGAATTTAGCAATGTAACAATTTGCTCTGTGGGAGATGGTAAACACTTTAATCTAAGTACCTTGTCAATCACAAAATGACTTCATAAATGTCATGTTTTCCTGTCACTCAATGTATTGAGATGATTTAGAGCTTCACATATCTAATTATGAACTAATTATGAAAATTGTTTGTGTTTATTTTATATGTGAGTTTCACAAAGGGCGTTTAGACTGAATAAATGCATGTGTTCCTTTTTTCTGTTGGGTAACACTTTATTTTTTTAAACAGCCAAGGTGGATGTCATGAAGCATTACCCTTATTGATTCAACAAATAACTGTGAAAGGAAAGAGTATGTTGCAAAAATCTGTCCTCCAGTAGCATTACTTTACACCTGCTGCCCGCTTCTGCCCTAGATATTCTGTACCATTGTTATAATCCAGTAAACGCTCTTGACTCATACAGGTTTAGTGATTGACAGCTAATTTAAATTCTTATTTACCAAAATGGATCTCTTTGATACAAACTAAGGAGTGAAAAATGTTTGCTCATAGGCACACAGTGAGTTCAAGATGACAGACAAAGACAACTGATGACAGAAATAACAGGCACTTTCCTGCTTCAATAGCTCCGTCAAGCACGTGATCTGCACTGATGTACAACCACCCGCAGGGGTAAATGACAGCACTTGTGAGCCCACAATACAGATGGGGGTGAGACGGTTGAAAAAAACTGTGTTGGGGAAGCTATCAAACAAAAACATGGTTACTTGTGTTCTGAGGCTTGGATCGGCGACCAACAACCCCAAATTCCCCTCTGGTTCCAAGAAGTCCCACATCCCGAGAGAGTCGCATCGGTCGTGATGTCTCGGCGAGAGGGAATAACACCCAGGGAGACTCCCACCAACTTAAACTCCCACCATCCCCATTGACTCAACGCTCGTGTGCAATTGTTAGAAACCACAATAAGCCGATGGCGGTGTCTGTCCGGGCTTAACCACAAACCATTGTTCCACAACTGGAGGAGTGGTCGAAGGTGCAGCAGGCCCAATGGGATCACTATCTAGCAGCCGCTAGCATGCCCATCGCCCTTAGAAGCTACTCATACCGTACCACCACGCCCGTTCGGAAACGCGGCAGGAGCTTAACTGAAGATTTACTGTATACTTTGGTCAGTTAATAAGAATAATTTATGAAGATATTTATAATTTCTTTGAATGAATTAAATAAGCAGTTTCATCCTTGAATTTCTTAACTTATCAAGGTTGATGAAGGATACATAAAGTAATTAGTAATACTAGTAATATTAAAATACTTTTTGGAGAGAGTAATTTGTACAGTAATATAATTCCCCTATTGAATATGTAATAAGTAACTAGTAATTAATTACTTTTTCAGAGTAAAAGACCCAACACTGCTCAGGAGTAACATACATTACAATGCATTGTGTAAGACCGACAGCATTGTCATGTAAACTTTGATACAAATAAAGGTTATTACATAAAAAATAGTTTTAAACTTTTCCTAGACACAAATATTAAAAGTGAACTTGTCTTTGCCTTATTTGAGGTTTAAATAAAACAGAGAATCTTTTTTGTTATTTAAATACGTTTTTCCAGTTTTCCTTTACTGCAAATAATTGCAAATAGAAACAATATTTTGAAACACAAATAGCCTACACTTTTTACCTAAGCACATGCCTATGAACAGTAAATTCAGAAAAACAGATTTTTTTTAAATGGTCTCTTCATTTTTTCCATGGCGCATCTCGCACAAAACATTAACTTTTAGGATGGATAGATTTTCCAAACTAAATCCAACAAGAATATATTCTAAAATATGCAATATATTATATCAATAGTGCGTATTTTAAATACTAAAATCAATATTTGAGGACTTTTGCTACTAAAATAGGATTTGAGAATCAGTGGTTCGTTTTCGTGATTCGATTTGTTCGGTCAATTTAGGTGATTGAACTCACCGATGCGTGAATCAGCTGTCACGTTTGATTCGTTTAGCCGCGTTTCTGTGATTGTAAAAAAAATGTGATATGAGACAGTCAGTTTGTTTGTTACACGGCTGCTTGTTTCAAAAATTAGCTAAGTACTGCAAAACACCATTAAAAAGGCAAAGTCACTGTCGCACTACTAAGTGTTTGGTTAGGCTAGATGAGATAGTTACCCACCAACACTGAGAGCAGAAGCTAAAAGGTATCTTTTTAATAATAGCTTTGTTTGAAATTTTGTAACATATTATTTAAAGTGATTAGTATTACTGAAATGTTGCTGTGTCGGTATGTGTTCTCATACTTAATCTCTGTCAGCAGATATAGATCATGCACATCCGTGTGGCAGCGCAGGAATTACGCTGGCAGGTGGCAGTGAGGTAGAAATGCACACCGTGAATTTTTCCCTGTGCTTCAGCGAAATCCGCACGTAGACGAACTCTGACCTTTCCTGTAGGTATTAATTTTGGCAAAGACAAAAAGCCTGGACTTTACTACAGTGCCATTTTACTGGATTATCATACTTGACCTGTGCTTTCACAAAGTACAATTATCTCAAAGGGAAAGTAGCATATAGCACTTAAGTAAATGTACACCAGTAACCATTACTCAAGAGGCACAAGTAGCCTATTATAGGTTTGTCTTGGGAATAATAAGATATGCTGGGAAAACTATTATCTAAAATGAAAATGCATTAACCCCCACTCCATCATAGTGTTTTTAACCTGTCTCACGCGCCAAACTTGACTTTATCCAGCAATTATTTGACACAATTTTGACAATCAGGTTTGAACTGATTTACAATCATAGATTACTTTTAAATTAACACATTTTAAATGAATTAAATAAACATAACAATTTAGGCTTAACCCTGTTAACCTTGTTTTTTATTTCAGTTCTGATTCATTTGTCAATGTTGTTCATTTACCCTCTGTCATTTGTTTTTAAAAGAGAGAAAATAATAATGCACATTGCACATCAATTATGAATTATTATTAATATTATTAAAAGGAAATGACCATTGGTAAGGCTTCTTTGCCTTTATTGTCCCAATAAGGTCCTTATTTCTAAGTGAGACTACATTCATCTGAGGTTACATGGCTGCTTTTGGCTTGTTTTTGCAATTTGGCACTGTGAGGCATTAATTAACAGAGATTATTACATTATTAATTGTGAACATTCCAGAGCCAGTGAAAAGACTTTCATTTCCCCTGTGTGTGATATTGCTTCAAGGAAATTCGTTATTACAAAGAATACTACATGTGATTCATCCACCTGCAAACTGCTCTGTGCTTAGACATTTTCAGCTCCTCCACATTCATATTCACACAAGCATCTCATACACACACCCTTCTCGTTAAGAAGTCACCATTTACACTGTAGAGGCATTGAAAATAAATGACAGAGAGCAATGACATGAGCATCATCTTGGGTTATTGCAGTCCTACATTTAATTAGCAAGTTGCCCAGGGCCCTTATTCAGTTATGCTGAAATGTTCAGCTAAGGATATTGTAATGAATATTGCTTGAAAGCAAGTTGCCAACTGACAGAACACATGTTAAACTTCAATGACATTTAAATCAGACAGTCAGTCTTTAAACATGGTTTAAGTGTTGCTCTTCTTGGTTTCCTCGTTCCTGAAAGAACAATTTTGGGTTTTGAATATTTAACATGTCAACATGAAATGACATTAGTGCTTTATAAAAATTCTAAAAGCACTAATGCTGTGTCAATGTATGGTATCAATTTACAATAAGGTTGTATTTTGTTAACTACTTGGATAAAAGCGTCTGCCAAATGAAATGTAATTTAATGTAAATGAACTAACAGTGAAAAATACTTCTACACATTTATTAACATTATTGTATGTTAAATTTAGCATTAACCAACACAATTTTTTTAATTCAAAAGTTAAATTATTTAACATTGGTGAACATTAATGCACAGTGAACTAACAATTGTACTGACAAGAAAGATAAAAATGCTAAGGACCTACAGTATATTGCACATATTGGCTAATACATTTACTTATGTTAACAAATATAACCTTATTGTAAAGTGAATTACTTAATTATAAACATAAAAAAAAAACATAGGCACATTGTTCAAATCTATGCTGACCGGTTGAAGGTTAAAGCTGTGTCCAGTCATTAGATTTTAGTTAAATCCTTTTAATTCTTCATAATTAACAATTGTATGTTTTTAATATGTCTGTAGTTATAATATCTGCTGTGCATTAAGAGTTTGAGTCTACAGTTACCTGCTAAGTCCTCTAATATTTCTTAAAGTCATAGAAACTCCCATTAACCCTGCCAAAGTGTGAATTATAGCACTTAGCAAAGCTCACAAAAAGTATTGTTTTAAACTAAGAACATTTCTAAAACTATAGAAGATTCTAAAAATAGATATTAAATTTTTCTTCACTTTTGCTGATGCAAAGTGTTTTTTGTCAAGGCTGCTAAACTGGGCTTGTTGGCTGAATGCCTTGTTTTAATGCGGTGTTCGATCTGGGAGCTTTCCAGAACCAGGACGGAAAGTCCATCGTCCCCCACTCACTGCGGTCGTAAAATAACCAATTAATGTAAAAGCTTTGGGGATATCATCAATAAGACGGCGACATTTTCCTCCGGTGTGTGGCACGGGGACGATTATAATGTTGAACAAGAGCTATGGTGCTTTAAAGCAGCATTTCTGAAAGTGATAAAAGTAACTGTCTTTTTCGTAAGGCTGCCCGGCCTCAGGTGGCCATCTACTACTGCTGTTTTGTGTGACCTGAAGTGTTGTGTGTGCGCATTGTGCCAAGTCAAGGTTAAAGTCAGCACTGTATCTTTTCTACAGGTTTGCATGCCTTTGTTATCTTTCAGTGGTATAGGTATAAAAATGATGTGCGGGAAGAATATTCCTTTATCCATCTAATGCAAGAAAAAAACACAAGAGAGCTGCAGAATATCATCAAGCATTCTAGTTATGCATTTGAGATCTATAAATCTTTGCATCACACCATAAATATATTCTTGTTTCATTTCTGTATAGTAGCATATACTGTTAATGACTGAACATAACATCATGAAAACAGGGCTACTATAATAAGGTCAGGGCTTGAACTAGAAAAAAACTTAGAGTCCCATCTACCAGCCAAATCCAGACCTTCTTTTGGCTTATTGGGAATGAAGAGATAAACCATGTCTCAACATAGCAAAACTACAACCCATATTTTTTTGAAAGCAGTAGTTTGTAATGCACCCGAGATACATTAAAATGAATAACACATGCTCCTAACCCACATTGCTTTATTATCACCATTGGGAGAAGCACATTTCTTCATCCTGCATCGCTATAAATATAACAACGGACAATTTTGATTCGTTGGGTAATTTTAGCTGCTACAGACGTTATCTCACAAATATTCTCTGTGCATCCCCTCTCAGACGGACACTTCCATTGCATCTGTGATATTATGTGCCGTCTTTGATGATTTCTAAAGAAGAGCATGTTAGAAGGGAGATGAGATGCAAAGTATATAAGCAATGTTCTTTAAACAATATTTAACATTAATTTTGTTGATTTATGCTTTTATTATATTTTTGGCAGTGTAGCTTGTTCTGAGCAAATCGCTTGTGATTTATTCCTTAAATCATGTCATGATTTATATCTTCCTATAATAAGGAAAAAGAATGTTACATTCATTAAAAAATGACAAGTCGAATCGAAGGAGATTTTTAATAGCTGGAGAGAGCTATTTGTTAGCTTACACATTCATCTTAATACAGTTACTTAGCAGAAATACAGGATGCTGTCATCTTTGCACTCAGTTCAATTTTATTTAGCCAGTCACCTGAGCCTCAAGTGTCATGTGACTTATCAGTTTATGAATGAACTGAATTATGAAATAACTTTAATCTATTTTCTAATGCTTGCAAAAAGTGTTTTGGCAAAAGACATGGCTACTTTTGATCGTCCGATAAATGGAAAAAAATGCTTTTTGCTCTCATAATGGTAAGCTCGTGGCCGTATGCCAAACCATGACCATTTGGCTAATTCCAACCGATATGCTTTGTGCTCTTATGAGGTGCAGACAGGCAGGACCGCAGTTGCAGGTTCTCATCGTTCTTCATCTTCAATTATTCTGACAGCTCAGTAGAGCGATAGCCCAGGTGAGTTTTTCCTCCAGTAATATATATAGTTCTTGACTATCTGAAGCCCCTCTTGTTATATAGAATAACAGCCATATGGTAAGAAGTTTTTTGTAATAATATATATTGAACATTTGTGAGGGATCAAACGTTAATTGTGACTAAAACTAAAAATGTTAGTTTGGATTTTTTTGTCATTTGCACAACATTATGATATATTTATCATAACGTTATATTAATTGTAGAGGAAAAATCTTGTCCTTTATGATATGTTTTCTTTAAGCGCTGATTAAATAGAAGAAACTTGTTTCACCGGTAAATGTCCTGCACTTTCTTTACTTCCTCAGCATGTTAAACACCATAGTATTTCGCTTCAGCTCCCTTAGTGTCATTTCCCTCACTGACCAGAGACAAGAATTCATGAAGTTTTTGGTTTTTAACATTGCAAGGTTGCCCTCTGCTTCCCTATAAATGGCATGTTTTTAAAAATGTGCGTTCGATCGAGCTTTCTGCCTCCAGAGAATGCACTACATTTCATGCCCTCTTTGTGAATTTACTCAGCATTGTTTTCTCTGAACAATCTCGTAGATTAAGAATTTCTGAACACGGTCTACACAGATTTTCTGGATTGTGCTTTTAATACTGTTGTTTTACCATGACCATAAGGAAATGACATATGATTTTCATTTATATTTTTAGACACTCATTGCCGCATTGCATCACGGGTTGAATACATTTCACAGGGGTCGCCCTTAAGGACTGATCAGCAGTAGGTTGGGTGATGTAGCTAAAAAAAATGATGTTCATTTTTTTGTAGTCTTTTCATTATTGTGGAGGAGCACAAGAGCATCGGTTGACATTCAGGATTCTTCCTGGCTACATTCGTGTCTCAAACGAGAGGCAAAGAACCGAGACGGTGTGGTTTAATAAACACAAGTGCGAGATAGATGTGACCTTCAAACAGATGACTCGCGTGTGTACGGGCGCTCGAATCATCCCAAATCACCATGCTCCATAGCTTTTTTCTTTGCATAGCTGCAGGGGACATTAGCCACATAAAGACTGTCTCATCCTCCCCGCTCCTCTGTTTATGGGGATGCTTCGTCTCTGTAATAACCAGAGATATACTGCCTTAAGTAGTTTGATAAACAGTTGCGGAAACGGTGGAAAATACGCTCACACAGTATCAAGCATACCAACAGTATCATCTTTTTAGGATTAATCCATTCATAAAAAGTACAATACACCGCATGATTCCCTAAAATGACAGTTGATCTTAAGACCCCCCACTACGCTAAACTACTGATATCTTGCATGTTTACCTCAGACTGAATGCCAGCGAAAGCCTGTTTTTACAACCTGTATGAGTCATTCTTTTATAGACTATGCAGATATATTGGGACTGGGCAATTTTGGAGGCTATACTACAATAGACCTTTATGAGATCTCTATGGAATCAACCCAAAACAGATAGTCGTGCTAGATTGGCTCTTTCATCTGGCCAATATAAGGGCTCGGCATAATCACTACTCATACTGAGCAAAGACAGACGCAAAGGGACCTACACGCTGTTGTTTTCCTTTTTTCTCCAAGGAGGAAGATTAAAGTGTTCTGGCAAATATCGCAAAAGCTAATTTGGATTGTTATGTGCATGTTGTGTCACATTGTATCTATACATCTAGAGTCTGTTTGACCTAATAAAAGGGTTTGATACAGCTGGAGAAACTCCTGACAGCTTGATCGAAGTTCACTTTCAGCCAAAAATCTCTAATTTGTTTAAAAGCTTCCTGGCCAAAGATATCGGAATGAGTCAGATTAACGAACATCTGCTATCAAGGTCAAAACTTTAGGTTGTGCGAAGACATTTTTAGGCATCAAATTCAAAACACATGGATGCCGTGTCCGGTGAAAACACATGACAGAATCAGATTTCATGCGGGTTGGTGAGGTTGGACCCTGTGATCTTGTAGACTCCTGGTCTTTCATTTATATGGTGATTTCCAGAGCAAATTGAAATTGTATTCAAATTACTCGCCGACCAGGTCTGCACCTTGAGATAAAAAGTGAGCTTATGAGCAATAGCAAACTTAATGTGTTTTCTCATTATTTTAAGTTTAATGTAAACAAACTATTTTTCAAGCATTTTCTTTTTCTTTTAATGACATATCACTACTGACAGAGTGAATATTTACATTTATATGAGTTAGGGGAATTTTCTGTTTTAATTAATGAACGTCAAATCGTGCTCTCATACTTGTCGTATCGTGGAGTAAATTAATTGTGTTAGAAATTGTGTTTTTCATATGCCGGGTGTAAATGATGATAATGTCAAAAACAGCATTGTCATTGTTACTATCTTTAAATGAAATTAAACAAAGTAACACATGATACCAAACACACTTTAAACTAACTGTTTATTTATTTTGTGTATTCCCTATTTGAGACCAACAAATCAAATGAGAGAGAATTTGTAACCATAATGGCAAAATGTTAAATGAGTACTGAATTATTTACACTATTATGTACAGTATTAGATGGGAAATTCACTGACAAATGAACATTTTGTCATCATTTACTCACCCTCTTGTCATTTCCAATCTGTATGATTTCCACAAAAGATGATATTTTGAAGAATGTCGGTCACTGGACAATAGTACACATTGACAAAAGAAGTCAATGGGCACTGCCATTGTTTGGTTATCAAAATTCTTCTAAATATTTTCTGTTCTGGGGAAGAAAGAAAGTCATACACGTTTGAAATGACAACAGCGTGAGTAAATGTTGACACAGTTTTCATCTTTGGGTGATCTATTACACAAAAATAACACAATATTTGGCTTTCACAGTTGGTATATTGGGACACCTATAATTCTAACCTTAAGAATACTTGAATGTGCTTTAAAAGCCTACGTATTTGAAAAGAAAGCCACATTGCCATTTTGTATCTCTTAGAGAAGGGTAACAAGAGAAACTGTACAGAAGGCTTGTAGAGGCCTGATGTCAAATGTCTCTCATTCCCTTACAAGACTGGGATTTCATTTTTCATCAGCTAATGAATAATAAGAAGACAGGAACACTGACAGGGTTTAGCCTGAAGGGCCTAGCAACCAATCATCAGTCAGAGCTGGGATGAGTGTAAAGCCATTGTCTGTTATAATCAGATGGGGCTTTTAAAAGAAACTCATTCTGTGAAGTTAGTGAAATCATTTGATCATTTCTTATAATCAGCACATGACTCTTCCAGTCATAATCAATTCTCCGCAGACGCCTGTGTAAAAACATCCTTTTATTTGATGAAACCTAAAAATGGGAATTTTTGGTGATAGATACAGAACTCTGTTATCGCTGGAGTTAATTGAGTTGACTTTGGCTCATTGAGGCACAGTGTGTCAATGGTTTCTCCTTCTCTGTCATGCTAATAAAATAAACATGTCAATTTTGTTTACATAGTTTGCAAACATCATAATTAGCACAGAAATTATTCCAGTTTTTCAAACACTAGGGTTGTTTCTCCTGACTGTATTTCTGACTTACTATTTTCCTACAATTATTGTATTACACAAGTTGTGACAATTGAGAACCTAAATAATGAGTTGCTGCGTCTCAGAAGAGAGGCTCCGACCTGATCGAAAGGATCAAAAAAATATTCTGCAGTTTTCTGCAAAATTGTTCAACTCACGTTTTTTGTAAAGAACATATTTCATGCTGAGGAGAAATCAGATCATTTATACCTTGCTGATGGTGAAAGTGTTTCTGTCTTTTGTTCTTTGCTTGACTGTGGTTGGTAACAGGCATGAGGAGGCACGCTTTTATGTTGCAAATAGCATCTCTTAAAAATAGCAGCACTAAACCGTTCAAAAGGTTGTTTCTCATTGGAATTGTAAATCTTGCAGTGGGCTCAAAGATATTGAATGAAAAAGAGTTTGCTAAAGCGTTAATACAAAAAGTACTTTGGAGTGGAGCAGTTATAAATATATTAGCATAAATTGTCCCAGGCAATTTGGGTGGCATAGCCTAATTGATATCAATTTCACTTACATCTGTGGATTTCGAAAGAAGTGGACAATTTACATTTTAACCAAAAAAGCATTTCCACATCGGAGGAAGATTATAATTATAGAAAAACAGAAAAACAATAGCTACTTAAGTCATTGAGTACCAGATTTAACATAAACTCTAATTATATGACACATGTCTTATACTTCAAGGGACAGTTCAAGCATAAAAGAAAATTCTGTCATCGTTTACTCACCCTCTTGTCATTTCAAACCGGTATAAGTTTCTCAGCAGAGGTAACACACTAAGTTTCTGCCAATCTCATATTAATCTTGAGGACCTATAGAGTAGTACTGCATACTTTGTGTCTTCGAAAAGTATTTAGTTTGATCAAATTTATAAAAGATACAGCTGTAAGATTATTTTCAATAAACAGATGAGTCCCTGAAGGTTTGGGGGGGAGGAACTAAATCCCAAGCACAAAATACTGCATAACTGTTGATTCACTATAAGCTTGTGTTGTTTACATAATGCACATACTACATGCGCCGATTGCCAACAAAACACAGACATTTGACGCAGTTTCACTTACCGCATGCAGACATCTTTTAGCATGGTGACAACTTCATCTTTCAGTATTAAACAATCTCCAAATCCAGCGCTATGTCCACCATTATATAACAATTTTCACTGAAATTCCGTGAACTGACAAACACAGCTGAACTTTACAGCTTTCTCCTGCTCTCGCTGGTTGACATGTGGGCATGATCTTTTCTCGCTCTTGCTGGTTGTTACGTAAGGGAATTTCATGTTCGAAAAACATTTCTGAAACCTATACGAACTCTAGGGGATGGTTTGAGCACAGAAATACTACGTAATACGTCCAACTTGTTTTTTGTTGAACATGAGAAGCCAGCATATTTAACATTGTAAAGATGTCATAATGCATGAAACAATGTTGCACCACAATAGAAGATTAAAGAATGTTGGTAACTGAACATTGGCGGTACCCATTGACTTTGGTTTTGTGTTCATACAATAGATGTGAATGGATACTGCCGTGGTTCGGATAACAGCGTTTTTTAAAATATCTTATTTTGTGTTCTGTAGAAGAAGGAAAGTCGTACAGGTTTAAAATGACAAAGAGGATGAGGAAACGATGATAGCATTTTCATATTTGGGTGAACTATCACTATTACCCGCAGCTGAACCTCCGGTATTATGTTCAAATGTACACTTAAATACTGTGTGTATGTGTGTGAACCCACACTTAGAAATCTTTTGAAAACTGCACTGCCACATAGCGTTATGAGCCCAGCAAATAATCAGAATTTAAAATTCAAATACAGCCTGTCAACGGCAGTAGTAACTCTGCCCATAGCTGACTTTCCAGGATTGACGGCTTTCAAGCTTTATATTGGCTTTATATTGGCTCTGAGTAAATCTTTTAAGTCCTGCTGCCAGTTTTGCAGCATTACTTTGTCACTTTTTTACTTCTAAGAGTCGTGGATGTGAGCGTGCCGGATATCTGACCAGTAGGACAGTAGATGTGCTGCACAGTGTGCTGTACTAAACTTAGCTAGTTAGATTTTATGGATTTTTGAAATCCATCAAGCTTGTTCTGGTGTCAGTCAATAGTTGTCACAGTAGGGTAAAACCAACATCCAGTGGTGTATTTTAGGCTACGGAAATGCTGAAATAATGTATTGAATGTTGCATGTTGTTTCGGGCAAAGTGCTTCTGCAGTCAGGTTTCTTGGATGCTGCTAACAAACAATTTGTGTTTATGACAGTTGTGTCCTGTCAAAACAAGCTGATTCAAAAATAGTTTCTGTCCATGTAGAGATTCACCCTAAAATGAATAATCTTTCATTATTTACTCAGCCTCTTTCAAAACCTGTTTGACTACAGAACACAAAAGAAGATATTTTGAAGATTGTGGGCAACCAAACAACATTGTCTCCCATTGATATCAATGGTACTGACACAACCACCAAGACATTTCTTAAAATAACTTATTTTGTTTTCCACAGAAAAAGAGTCACACACAGGTTTTGAGTGAGATGAGCGTGATTACATTTTTATTTGGGGTGAATAATCCCTTTAATAGCTCTTCCGAGGTGATGGAAACAGAGATAATGTGTTAGCTGAAGGTACCATGAGATCTCAACACCAGGTGGTTGGACAGTAATGGGGGTGCACTTTTGACACCTCTAACCTTTAACACCGGTTACACACAGAAAAGAAATAATGGTACTGTGAACTGTCTCTACAGGTTTGTGGAACATCACTGTGCTTCATGGGCTTCATGGTTTAATTACAGCCATATAAATAGGCTGTTTAGTACTGTAGTCTCGGATCCTGCTGTCCTGTACACTTAAAATCCTTCTCCCATGCACACATGATAATGACTTTTGAAAGATATTTTTGAGAAGGTCAGAAAGAAAGAAAAAGATGTATGTGCAGGGGCATTGAAGAGGTGGATAGTGACGTTAATGCTTTTGTTCACACTGCAGACAAATCTGATTTGGTTTTTATATCCAATCTGATGTCCACAGGGTCATTTGATGATATTTGATTGTTCTGTTTAGACATTGTGGTCAGTGTGTGGTTGTTATAGCAATGATGTACTGTACATCTAGAAACGACTAAACAGATTTTTCCTTCCTGTCTGAACAAAGCCAAAAATGGCTAAATACCAAAATGTATGATTTACAGTGCGATCCACGGTGCAAAACAAAATTTAGTCTTCTTTTGTACGTGTTAATACATTGTAGTATGAAATTGATGCACCCCTGCCAACTCAACAAAACATACAGCAGAGGTCACACCATTGCCGATTTTTTCTAGGAAAGGTGTCAGAAATTGCCAACACTCAGTCAGCCTTTCCTCAGTCTCGGTATCAACGAGGAATAAAGTCATTCTCACTTCTGACCTCATCTGTCACTTCCAAAAAAAAGAGTGCTGCCAGATGATCTCAGACCAGGATCAAATCTGCTCCACATCACTATCCCTGCATGCGATAGCCGTTGCATCTGCTTCTGACTGATATCAAGTATCAAACAAGATTGCGAAGTCTCAGGTGTGCTTGGACTTCTTGTTAATATTGATTCCTGTCAAATAAAATGGAAAAGGTTGGGGGGAAATAGCCAAAAGGAAAAGTCGTCCACTTTTCACAGATTATTTCAACAACCTTTTATATATCTGTTTGCAAGCAGTGCCAGCAAAAGGAGAACAGATTTGTCTTACCATCTTGATCGAGGTCAATTTGTTAATGCTAATTTCAAGAGACTCTGCATACTTCAGCCCCAGAAGCCCCTTAAAATGACATAATGCCATACAAATATTTCTAACGTTTAGAGTCTTAAGATTCCAGCTCTGCAGCACTTCTAAACACAAACTTGCGTTTACTACTTTTCCGCTATAAAGTCAAAGCTATTTACCACCACAAAGTTCTGGAGCTGTAAAATTTGTGGTTGTCGTTTTTTTCAAAGCACCGTGTTTCGCCTGGTTTACAATGTCTCCGGTGTGGCCTCTCATTTCTCTGTCTAATTGCGTAAACAAACACACCTATTTATGCTTATTTAATTGCCCACTGAGCTCCAACCGTGCGACTCTACTAAAATGACTGCAAAAAATAGGCATGGTAAAGGTTCTGTCTTGAGCACAAGTTCTATAAATGATCACAGCAGACATAATGCTGTTCTTGTCCCTGTGTGTAAATAGATTTTATTCTGTTTAAAGACTGCATAAAACCCAGAATTTTAAGTTCGTCTCGCTTTGAGGCCATATTAAGTAGATTCCAGCATATTCTAGTATATTTTGCCAAAGTAAAAGAACTTGAAGTTGACAGTCTCTCTTTAATGGAAAGATTTTTGTTTTTATTTTAATGTTATGGGATATTATACCATGGCACGATATCACAATACAAACTATTTACAATGTATTGTATGGCGCTTTGGTGATTTATTTACAATATAAAGTCTGTTCAATCTTATTTGCTAAGCTGCCAACATGTAACCTGCACTATCAATTCACCCAGAATTAAAATTCTGTCATAAATGATAAGAGAAATATGAAGAGTATAAATGAAGAGAAAGCAGAAGATATTTGGAAGAATGCTTGTAACCTAACAGTTCTTGGTCTACATTTACTACTATAGGAACAATTACAATGTTAGTCAAAAGTGCCCACAAACTGTTTTCCTTCCTACATTCTTCAAAATGTGTTATTTTGTGTTCAACAGAACAGAGAAATTTAAAAGCAACTTCCATGGTGAAGAATATTTCCCTCATTGTTTATAGAACTGGTGAAAGTGTTTTATTGCGGTTTTATGCAAACATGCTGATGGCTAGCCCCATAATAATATAAAATGATATGACATAATAATTTTTAACAACTAGGCGATTGTGAAACCAATCAGTGTTTTGCGGCCAGCTGCAAAATTGCATGCCGTTTAAACATGAGTGATTTTAAACAGAGAAATGAGTACTGACATTCTGCCAACACACAACACAACTTTAGTAATCAAGCACCACATTTTCCTTTACACAGGTTGGGCCAATAGAAACATATGTAAAAGCTTACATAACAAGTCTGTTGCTTTCTACTGGAGCATTGAAAGATTCTCACTTACGACACGACCGAGAAGATTAAAACAAATCTATCATAAAGTAACTTTCTGTGTTATTCTACAGATGACTCACTCTCCACAGACATCCATTTCAAGCGAATAAAAGATGGATTGAAAAAAGTGTCTGACACTTCAAAATTACCAACTTTTTTTCAGCCAAGAACTTCATGGAGACAGATTTGATTGATTGGATGTTGAATGTAGCAACCGGGAACACAACTAAAATAACCTTGGGCCCACATTTTGGTTAGAATTGTGAAAGCGCTTGTCAGTTAGAATGTAAAGTCCTCCCATCTGCTTTTTGCAATTTCTGAGATGTAAATAAAGTGACACATCTTATTTTAAACATGGTGTCAGCTCTGGAAAACTGTGGAACAAATAAAACTCTGACATGTCAACTGTATCTTTTATATGCAGCCAGATATAACTGATCAATAAGCAGTAGAAGTAACCCATTCAGCCATCATAACTAACCTTCCTGAATGAGAAACATAGAAAATGAGAAAAAAACTGTCAAGAGACCCCTGTCAGGAGAAAAAGTATTTGCATATACTGAAAAAGCGAACGTCAAGGATTTTCTAAAAATGGTTCTCTATTTGGAGTCATGATCCCCTAAGTCAGCTCTGAAGAACAATGGTACCCAAAGGTAAAAATCTGCATGAAAATACACTTGCCTTCACTGACCTCTCACATGACTGCAACAGAATGGTCATTTTGACAAGAAACTAAGATTTTTATTTGCTTTTATCATTTTTGATTGGGGCCTTTAAAGGGACGGTTCACCCAAAAATGGAAATTCTGTTATCATTTATTCACCCCCTTGTCATTTCAAACCTATATGACTTCTCGATACCAACACTGACACTATTGCGCAATGCATGTGCCTGTTTGATTTAACATGCGTTTTTTTAAAGCAAGTTAGTTGTAAAAAAGCATTCATGAACAAAAATGAAATGGACACACAATTCTAAACGTTTAATAAATGAGCATTTACACAACATTCATCTAAAAAAAGCGGATTCTTTCAATTCGTTTAATGTGTCAGATGTAATAAGCTTCAATAATAACGCTTTGGGTCCTGCCTGCACAGAATAGCTGTTAATCAACATTTGAATGGGGGAGAGCACATCAATCATAGAATCATTAGAAAGTGGGGCAGCTGACCCACAATGATGTCAACACCGATATTACAGCAAGCATTTTCCCACTAAATGTAATTTAGTTTGTTTAAATAGAAAATGATTTGGATGAGTATGGCGGTGAGACGTCGAATGAGCTCATTTATCACAAGACATGTTGCATCCAGCCTCGCTTGAAGAGAGCTTAAAGATTTACTTGTATTTAAAGTATGCAATTGTTAAAGCAACTTAATTTAATATAAGGACACATGACCATTGCCAGACAGAGACTTGAAAAGATCTGAAGGTGGAAATGACTACTATAAAAGATGTAATTTTTAGGTAGAGAAAGTGCTTTCAACAAATATAAATCTGTATAGATTCATGGAAGCATTCGTAATTATGGCTAAAACGAGACAACCCATTTTTTCTATAGTTCGTAGCTCAACATGAAATATTCTTATATTGCAGAGAAACCACTTCTCAAGCATAAACGGAAGAATTTGTCACACATTTCAAAAACAAGAGTAAACATTTGTGAGAATTATGATAAATTGGGCCACTTTTGTCATTGAGATGAATGGCCCAATGAACCTGAATCCACCCTGTTTAATTAGTTATCTGGTAAGATGTTATCTTGTTCTAATTCCATTGCTGCAGTTTTGTGCTGAAAAGAACAGAAGCCATGTAAATCAGCATTGTGATGAATCACCTTATATAATGGAATATAACCGAATATTAATCTGGGCCCTTGCATAATAAACTATAATAATAAGCATTCAGAGTAATTGATTTCAACTATCTTTGATTAAATTATACAGTTTTTGAATATTCTTCAGACGACACTCCTACACAATTACCGATGTGTCTTGCCTGGAGCGTGGTGTTTAACCCCAGGTTACTCCAGAAATTATAGGCAACTATTTATAGTTATGCATCACTCTGTATAATATAAGTCTGATAAATTACAAAAGAAGCACGTAAAATAACTTTAACAATTTTTTATGTAGAATTACGTTTTTTTATGTTCTTCTTGTAAATGTAGCCTTTTGAAAAAATATTTGAAATATATGTAAAAAAAACTGTAAAATTCTGTAAATTTACAGTGTATGTTTTTTCAATAGCATATTGCAACATTCTTTGAATAATTTTCTGAAGTAAAATCACTTTGATATTACATATTTTGTCATTGTATAGCTACTGTAATGTATATCCATGCTATCACTCATGAATTCATTTGTTTTTGTCAAACTAACATTATAATATTTTGGAAATATTGGTTTTAGATATACCCAGTTACATACCCAATCTGCCAATCTCATATTAATCTTGAGTACCTATACAGTATATTGCATATGTCGTATCTTCGAAGGGTTTGATCACATTTATAAAAGCAAGAAACACCTGTACAATTATTTCCGGAAAAACACAAGCTGCAGGAGGCAGGCAGGTGGGACGGAACTAGAGCACCAGCGCACTTCAAAATGACATCATAGCACCTTGAACAAACAAACTATTGACGCAGTGCAGTCAATCTTGATGGTAGGAGGGTTTTACTATCGGTTGGCGCTTGGGTTGGCTATTTCTTGCTCAATTGCCCAATAAAAGGAATAGGACCCCTGTTACGAAACATGGATCCAGACGCAAAAATTGGAAACTTATGGAGTGATGGGGGGAGTGTATCAAGCACAGACATGCTACGTCAAGTTGACCATGTTAATCATGAGAAGCCAGTTTAACATTGTTTAGAAGTCAGAATGCATGAAACAGAGTTAAATCACCCCTTTAAAATGATTAAAGTGTTATTTGACACGTGAAATTAACCCAATCGTTACTTCGTCAAAGGCTTCCGTAAATAAAGAAGGTTTAGGTTCTACTAAATTGTACACATGTATGTATCTACAGTTGCAGCGTCTGCATGTAATGTAACGAATAAACTCTAATTTACGTAAAGCTCTTATAACAGCCTCACGTAAATTTAATGTACCTGTCGTATTTCACAAACAGGTCCTTTACATTTACATTTAGGCATTTGGCAGACGCTTTATCCAAAGCGACATACATTGCTTTTATCCTATACATTTTACATAGGTATTTGCAATCCCATGGGATCGAACCCACAACCTGTGATGCTCTTACCACTGAGCTAGAGAAAAGCTAGACCATGTCTAGACCTTTAGACCATGTCTAAAGCAATTTAACCTTGATAGAGAGCCTCACATGGGAGTCCTTTTCTGTAACCATAGTGCTCAAAAACTCTGTATACCTTGAAATAAATTTCGTACTAATGGAACAAAGATAGTTGTGCGTGGATGACGAGAAAGACATCCTTGAGCGCGCAGTCAATACAATACCCCGCAACTCGTGTGGATACGCACCGCTCTTCTCACGCTCTGCTTTACTGGGGACTGTGACTCGCTCATTGGTCGCTCAACTGTCAGGAGCTCCAGCAGATGAAGCACTTTATCCAGAGGAGCTCAAACACACGGGTCTTATGATGTACCCTCATCTAAATTACTTTGTTGTCATTGTCTGCCGACACATCATCCGGTTAACAGTTAATAACGTTTGAGTTTACTTTGAAGAACGCGGCGCGAGAAACTTTTTCATTATATACGAATACAGTTGCTGAAGGAAAAAGCAACGACTTGCGATGGATACCTTGAAATACAGTTTATTTGTTTTGACGCTGAGCTTCAGTTTGTCTGCGGTAAGTATAGTTTTTTGGCATTGTGGTGTGACAGTATTTAATGTCAGTTTGTAAGAGGTTGCGCGCTGTTAGCCATTTGAGATAAGTTTCATTTATTTCAAATCGTTTTGCTGTGAATTACATGCAGTTTTTAGAGGAGAATCGCATATTTAGTGCAAACCATACATTTCCCCAGAAACCTGAAGTGGCAGTGCAGAAGTTGGTCGGAATACTGACTCAACAGTGCGCAAGAGCGCGCGCGCGTCATTCCTCGGAATAAAATAACCATTGTTGTATTAAAGACATAGTGAAGTAACCGAGTTTTTGTATTGCCATAGTTCTGCTACAAATACCATTGGAAAAATAATTTGTAGTGAGACTTAATCAGCCTACTTTGTTTAAGGTAACAGTATTACAAATTAAACCAAATTTTTACCAAATTAAACCAAAATAAAACATTTTCGTTCTTTTTAAAGGCATTATAACTTGATTTTATTCTTTAACTCCTCTGCAATGTCTGCAATTTTTCCATTAAAGTAAATGTTGAGAAATACTTGATAAACTTAAAGAAGGGGTCAGTGCACCTACCCAGTAAAGACTTAATCTTTCAACTAGAATGATGCGCTACAGTGTGTGATGTATGTTTGAAAAAGGTGGTGATTTTATCAGATCCATTCATTCACAGTGCAAATTATATCACGAATGTTCACAGAAGCCTCTTAGGTGCACTATCTGCACACTTCACCCTGATTCGGCTGCCACTCTCCCCATCACTAGCTGTCACAAGCTGAATGAAAAGGCATTTTATTCCTGAATCTGGAATTAAATGTACCAAATATTAGCTAAAAGCATATTTTGTGAGACCTCCTCACTGCTATTTAGGGGAGCTTGTGCTGATTCGAACGTTAAAAAGGCTGTAAGCATGTTTTGAAATGGAGCAGGGCAGCACACTTAATGGAGAGCAGCAGGTTGCAGTGCTGTAGATGTATTCGAGTGTGAAGTGTTTTGTCCCTAATGTATTTGTCTCAGTTGAGTCACATTGTCAGCATGTTATTGATCTATCTATGTGATATATGAAGGCTGTGCATTTGTCTGGTCGGGGTTATTTTTCTTTCTGGTGTTGCATTGAGCTTCGTGTCTGGCTTTTTATGTCTCTGGTGTATTGTTTGCATCACCAGAGGTTTCAGTGTTTAGCAACTGTTTCTCACAAGACATCTTTGACATTTAGAATGAAATGTGGTGATATTTGTATGTATTTCTTGTATATTGCTGGTTGCCATACATACTTCTTTCCTAATTTACTGTATTCTAAGGTCACCAGTCTTCTGATGCGAGCTTCAAATGATCAACTGCAAACTTATTAATTCTAAAGGTTTACCAAACTTAACTCAGCTGCTTTAGTGTAACAAGCTATTAATCCAATAAAATACCAATATAGGTAGGTGTAAATAATGTTGAGTTTAATGGGATGCAAAGCACACACTGACCATTGTTTTTTTTGCAACATGAAATCAGAATTAACAGTTAGATTTTTATGTCTCCTAAAATTGATCTGCCTTTTAGAAAGCTAGGTTTTGCAGCAGTAGTTCCATGTTAAGCCATTAGGGGGCAGAGCAGAAATTCTCAAAGCAGAAAGCGATTTGAGCATACAGAATACAGCCTGCTCTTGGTGACTTCAGGGTTGCCAAGTCTGTGGATTTGGGCTTTAAACTGTTGCAGTGGATTTTTTTAAGCTAGTTAAAGTGGAAAGATATTGTTAATCACTGATCTATTTTAAGGTGAGATTAATTTACAAAGACACATGTTTATGTTTACTGTCTATGTTCACTATTGCAGCAATCTTCAAGAAGAAATGACCTGAAATACATCGTATGTGTAAAATATATAGTTTGGGTATTGGAGTGAGTTTTGATATTGTGGGTCCATTGCGCTATTTTTGGGCTATTTTTGATTATCTGGCATCCCCCCGGACTTTTCTTGATATCACTCTGCTGATATTATATGATTATTGGCTCATATTCAAATTTCTACATTTATCAAATAATTAGGTCCCGCTTAAAACTAATAAAAAAAACGTATAATCATAGTAAAGAATTTATAATAATAATTAATTATAGGACGGTATTGTCATGTAATTATAGGACACTTTTTGGTCAATTTAATTTCACAAATGGCCTGTTATTAGAATTCCTCCCTCTTTACATAAGATAACGCCTATATATATATATAGATAAAGTACATTGTGCACCAGATGATCAGTTCTTACATTGCATTTATTGTACTGTTGGGCTTTAAGAAAGAAATGAAGCGGTACAGCTGGAGAGATATCCATCACAATAATGAGCTTTTATTAGGGATGCATGATAAATTATCGGCCGAAACCGATATGGCCGATAATTTAATGTGCATTCCTATTAAAATGGTCATTTTTAATGTTATCAGTATCATCCGATAATACAATTTAGGCTGGTATATTATAGTTGATAAATTATGAATAATTTCCTCTGGTAGAAGCACTTCAGCTGCACGCTGCTCACAGTTAAAATCCAGTACAGTACTGTCTTTCTGTTGTGATCATTCACTTACAGTTAGGTTTACAAACCAAATGTGGGACAGGTACTCCGTTTGTGTTGGACAATGTGGGACACCACTGAAAGAGTGAAACTGGGATATAATAACGGAATGTGATAAGGAGAGCGAGACGAGGGCCGTGAGGGACCGGTACAATGCGCAGCTGACGCTCGCTCATTATCACTCGTGTCACCGGCCTGGCGCCGTTCCCTCGCGGCCCTGGTCCCGCTCTCCTTGTCACACGGATGATACACTTTTAAAAAAAAATCTACATTTTAGCTCGTAAAATTATTTAGTTATTTAGTCCATTCCAACTACAACATAATTAAGGCATAGATAAAATGTTATATAAAAAACAAAACATTTTAATGGCGATTTCAATATAAGGTGTACTGTCTCTCAAAATTTTGAGCACAGACACAGTCATTATGTTGTTCAGATGTTGTTAAGATGTTCTCAAAAGAGAAAACTAAAAGAATAAAAAACAAACAAATAATGAAAAATAGTTTCTCTTTTAAAATGTATTATTGTTAAATAATGAATTTCATTTTTTTGCAAATAATGTTTATTTTAATACACTAACCACGACCTATAGGCTTAACACTGTTTCAAAGCCACACAGTGTAAATTGTTTTAGTGAATTTTAATTCGGCAAGTTGACATGGGAGGATCGCCACCCGATCTACAGACAGACGTCGCAGCCTTTTGATGACCGAAATCACTGCCGTCTTCTCATACTGTACATTGGATAAAAGTCACGCTTAAAAACAAAGTATTGGTTTGTAGGAGCTCCTTGGATACTGGTGGGCATCGGACTGCTTAAAAAAAGAATCCTTTACCACTGTAAAGAAGGCTTAGTACATGATTTTCAGGGAAAAAAGAGAACTAATGCTTACCTTGTTTTCTGCAGTCAATGTTTTAAAATAATACAAATTGCCATTGACAATGATACAAATTGTATCATTTTCAATCTCAGAAAATGATACAATATAATATTATTTATAATATAACATTGATATTAAGATACTGTATATCGGCCGATATATTGGTTATCAGCTTCCAATTTTAAATATTATTATATATTGTTCGAAATGTATATATCGGCGCATCCCTAGCTTTTATAGCTGCACAAAACGTCTTGTTTGGGAACAATGTTTTTGTGGCTTCCACTCGCTGCTGAAAGAAAAGAAACTTGATTATCTTAGGCTTTGTTAGGCTGTTTTTGATTCCATTGGAGTCATTCCTTGCTTAAAATGTGGGTCGCTGTTTGTACGTGAATTTACTGTAATTTCGTCGCAACTTTGACAGTTGGACATATATGCTACGTTGACAGACTTTGCATGGATAAAGTTTTGCCGATAGATTAGGAGTTACTCACTTTCTGAGGAGCTGTTAATATAAAGAAGCTTTAGATTTTCTCCAGTTCAGAGTCTGACGCATCACGTTCCCCTGCCAATAACACTCCCACCTGACTCCGAAAGCTCTTTGTCTGTACAGATATAGTACTATCATGCTTCACTTTTAGCTTTGGCAAGTCTTTGGCTTTGAGATGTTGGCTGTTGCCAGACAGGAAAATCCGTCGATCCAACAATCTATCCAGCTGTCTCCTCTCCTTGCATGTGCCTTTGGTCTGTCTGGTCTTGGCTTCATTGTTGACATATTTTTGCTGGCTCTAAAGGCTGTGTTAGTGTGAAGTCATTTAAACAGTTGCACGGTGCTTTCCCAAACATCTGTATCATGCTTCTGTTGTACAGGAGAGTATATGTTAACAAAGCCTGATATGTTGTTATTATCCAGTGGTTGAGGGTCCTCAACGCAATGGAGTGACAGAAATATCCCTAAAATCTTCCCGTATCTAAATTCTTGGTGTGACACAAAGCAGATGCGCATGCAGGAAGTTTAGGCTTGTCTCTGGGGTGGTCATGTTTGACTGCTTTACATTCTGCGGAAAGAGTAACAGCAGTAGTGCACAGTGCAACAGATGCGTTTCCTGTTGCTCACCTTTTATACAAAACCTTCCTACTCGTCTCCTATTCATGAACATTTTCTGTCTGTCTTCGGATTCGGAGATGTATTTGAGCTTTGATTGTGATTGTGCAACTGTGACCAATTATGAGAAGGACTCAAGCTGTCAGTGTTCCATCCACTCTGTTGCAGTAGTTTTTTATTGTACACTTCCAGTGTTATTAGAGTTATAGTGTTGGCTTTCTCGCATGATGGATTTATCAGGATTATTCCAGTGTAGATGAAACATCCAGAGAAACAGTGTTTTCCAGTTGTCAGATGTTGCTTTAGATGTTATCTTTAGTGCACATACCAGGACCCTAGTCACTGGTGACAGTATAAATCTAAAAAAATCAACCCTAAAAAACGGATTCACAGATCACTACTGTCTTTCTGAAACCTCGTATCTCCATATTTTGTCATTTTATTTTTTGCCATAAATCTGTAATATTTTTCTTCCTCTATGTTTGCCACTGGATTTTGATGACAGTATTGTAGCATTCAAAAAGTACAGTGTTTTTTTTATTTCCTGGAAAACAGCAAATTTGGACGGACAGCAACAATATTAACCACTCATCTCCACTGATAAATTTATTGTATCTCGAAGTGAAAATGCTTTTTTAATTATTTATAACAACTTTTCATTACAATTGTTTTCAGCATAAGGGAAAAGGTAACTTGTAAAATCTTCGAACAAGTGCAGGTGTTTTTTGCATTTTTAATTTTGCTATAAAATGTTCTAGTTTGGGCAAGAAAGTTTCTAACCTTGTGGATCAAAGTTAATGAATGAATACTTTCGGAGTCCTAAGTTATTTTTCTTTTGAAAAGACATTCTCTTTCTGCTTGTTTTCTAGTAGGTTGGATATATTACATCACAGGCTTCATTTACACTGTTTTTAAGAAATCTTTTTAATTACTTAATTACAACGATCCGGGAAATAGGAAAGTCCTTTGTTTATGTGTTTAATAGCAATAGGAAGAACAGCAAGCATGAAATTGTCATGATGCTGCCTAATCATATCATGTAATTTCTTTGTCTTGTGGCAAGATCATGGTAGAGCCTCATGTTTTGTGTAGAGAGAGACATGGCATTGTATGTTTTGACATGTCTCTCTCTGTCTCTCTCTCTCTCTCTCTATCTCTCTCTCTTTCTCTCTCTCTCTCTCTCTCTCTCTCTCTCTCTCTCTCTCTCTCTCTCTCTCTCTCTCTCTCTCTCTCTCTCTCTCTCTCTCTCTCTCTCTCTCTCTCTCTCTCTCTCTCTCTCTCTCTCTCTCTCTCTCTCTCTCTCTCTCTCTCTCTCTCTCTCTCTCTCTCTCTCTCTCTCTCTCTCTTGTCTTCTTTGTCCCTGCCCCTTCGTTTCCTCATGATTGATTGGTAATTATTTCATGCGCAACACCTGTTCCCCTCTTGATTTGATTCCTTCTTTAATGCCCCTGTTTTTTTTTTGCTTGTGCTGGTTCATTGTTGTTTTATATGGTGAGTTCCTGTGCCTACTTTAGTCTAGTCTAGTCTAGTCTAGTCTAGTCTAGTCCAGTCCAGTCCAGTCCAGTCCAGTCCAGTCCAGTCCAGTCCAGTCCAGTCCAGTCTAGTCTAGTCTAGTCATTTGTAGTTCAAATGTTAACTTTAGTCTTGTTTTAGTATAGTTAGTCTTAGTCCAGTCTTGTCTTAGCCCGCTGTCTGCGCCCGTGTACAATAAAATATAACCTTTATATCTTATATATGGACTGAGTAAGGGAATGTAAATGATTGAAATCAAACTTCGAGGCTTATAATTTCACAATTAGATAATTAGATATCAACCTTGTTTTCACAGACAGAGTAACATTATCGACCACATGAAGCCTAGTTTGGTTACCTGTCAAAAATGTTTACAGTACACAAAGTATGCAGAATTTGTTACAGTTATCTCAAAACAGTTTAAGAACCGTACTTTTACTCTTATAGAGTGATACGGAGATGTTTCCTTTCGATTTACTTCTTTCTAACATAGATCTTAAACATTAATTTTATGACTAGAAGACCCTCTAATGCACTTCATAAAAGTATGGAGATGCTTTTTTTCTGTTATCTTACTTTTGGTCGATGGCAGTGAACCAAAAGTAACTGTCCTGATGTTGCCTAATTTTTTCCTTCGCAGTTTCTTTACATCTGCAGTTATAATAAAAAAAGACATAGTTCACATGGGTGTGCATTACAGCTGCCAAAACACTGTTAAGTATTCCCAAATAGTCATGATATTAAAATAATGCAGCATACCGGAATTTTATGTTGTAAGGAAAGTAATAAACAGAATTGTCTGTGGATGCATAAAGCAGGAGTTTATAAATACTACAGAGCACCCACGTGGACGGCTTATGTCCTGAGCTTAATCTTACAAAATGTAAAACGTCAGCGATTGTTTCAAAGTACATACTTTAACACATAAAACCATAACTCTTTCAAGACACCCGGAGACGCATGTATGCAATATTTGGATGGCAGAATGCTCTATAAGATGTTTTCACACCGACACAGTGTTTATATATTTTAAATCAACATATGGCTTAATTATTGTCTTTGCGTTCAGTGTCTGTGAACATTTAAAATATTATTCACCAATAAGATATAAAAGAAAGAAGCTTTCTCCTCAACCCCCCATCACACTGCTCCAGACACTTTAAGGGAACATCTGCTGGCCAGCTTGCCATTTGTTACGTCTTCACGACAAATCTCCAGCCACTCTCTGCACTTACTCTGGTTTGAGCAGAGCAGTGGTGTTATTTGGCTCGGAAATGAATGTAGCAGGTTCGTCCCAGAGGTCAGCAGATGTTCTTATAACCAGCAGAGCCACAGGACTTCATTATTCAGCGTAACTGTGTGTGGATCGGCCCTTTGTGTTGTTTATCTGCCTTAGTTGCAGATCTGGGTCAAAGCGTCCACAAACCTGCTTTCCTGTTATTTTGAAACGGCTCTTTTCTTAAGCTTTTTTTCATTAGTACATTAAACAAACTATCTGGCTTTGCCATCAAATGCTTTGAATAAAAGAAAGGCTTTGAATAATAAAATGTTGGAGTCCTATAAAGAGGGTCGGCTAAAATAAGCACTACTGAAACTTTTAAGGGTTGCATGTAATGCATACGTGGAGGTTAAGCAGCAAACCAGTTTTTTAAAGGTCATAGGTCAAGCCTTTAAGAAACAGCCTTCAGACTAACATAACAATAGAATCTTCAAGATTGCGGTGCCATTTTTCTGGTGAGCTTTTCATTTGGCCTGTAAATGTGATGCTTTGTGGTTACGGGGTCCGGCTTTGAGTCACCGTGTGGATGATGCCCCCCGCCCTTCTCTTCTCCTTTCTATCAAATGTCACTAAAAAGCAAGTCTGACATTAAAAGTATAGATTGATGCCAATCATAAAAAACTCCTTTAAGGTTCTTTAAAAGAATGTACTCTTTTATCGAGGCTTAACGAGAAATGTGGACTGCAGACAAGTCTTTACAGACTCTTCAGTGACTCACGTTTGTTTCAGATTTTAAAGGGCTGTCTGCCCTTTAAGAAAATGGCTTAAAGCAGCTGAAGTCAGCTTTATTGTATTTTAACGTGGGCTGGTTTTAGAGAGGTTACAGGAAGACCAGCTGGATGGTCTAACTGAAAAGCTTGACCGGGCTGGAAGACCACCTCAAACCAGCAAAGCCCAGCAGACCTACACTTAGCCAATTAACCCAGAAGGTTGAATTGCAACCCTGCTGAAAATCTGTTTCAAGCTTTGTATGTGTGTTTTGGTTCTAGCTGGTCCAAACAGGTCTGAGCTAATCAACAAGCTATAAAGGTCTTAAAAACAACTTACTTTAAGTTGGTATCCTCAGCTGAAATAGTTTTTTTTCCTTGTCCAAGATGGTCTACCAACTTGGACCGGCTAATGACCACATAACATCATATACCAGGTGTCAAAACACATTTACCAGTTTAAGATTTTCCAACAGGGAATCCACTTACATCTGAACTCTTGCAAATAATTTGAGCATTACCACAGACATGTGAAGTCGAGTGTGTCTGCTTTATCAGGAATGCATCAGCGATCACCCCAATGTTTGACGTCTCGCTTCACTGGGTGGCTTTCACACGCAATGAACCCTACATCTGATGATAACCCACAAGGCAGAAAAGCGGTTGCGTAATGAGGAATGCTCCTCATTATCTGATGGAGAGAATCTGGCAGATTTAGTACAATGCAACGTAATTGCAAGTTAGGCAAAATAGTGTAAACTACCTCTAAACGGCTTCTTTGTTCTCTCATAAACTAATCTTATATAAACTCACATTTTATTATTTTATTCCAGGAAAGAGTCATATAATCAAATGCTCATGCTGCCGGCGCTTACTGGCAGAAAGGATAAAAACATCTTTATACTTCAGGGTCAGACTTCAGAGACAATGATTAACCTAAGAAACTCCATTTGCAGTGTTGTTTAGTTACGCCTAACCTTTTTGCATATGTGTACTGTTGGCACCCACTCCTACTTTTACAATGACTTGGGAGCTAGACAAGGTCAGATGATGCAATAAAGAGGATGATGGTATCTTTTGCTGGTGGGGATTAAAGGTGCACGCATGGCTAGTGATGGCACTGGAGCAGTTCTTACTGAGCTGACCCTATTATCCATGCACCAGAGTACCGCTGAGCGACAGCTGAAACTGAGTAAAAATAGCCTTGTATTATCAGCTTTGGATCGACTGCTCTTCTCTTCTCTTCGCTTTCTTTTGTAAACATTAATAAAGATCAGCTCAGACTCATGTCACAGAGTAGGTAAATCATATTATAAGATTTGGATGTTTTGATAATGCAGTTTACTTTTGGTGTCTTTTGTCATTGTTATATAGTCTGTTGAAAACAGCTAGTTGTTGAAAATTCTATAAGATCAAAGACATTTTGCTTTTTTGCTCAAACAATGGCAGACGTGGGTGGGTGTTTCTGTTTCAGTGGAAGTGGAAGTGTTTGGGAAACCTGTTAGAAAACAACCATTATATTTATTTTATATGTGATTGTGTTTTCTTATTTTCATTGTATTTTATTTTATATTTCAATTATATTATATTTTCTTTCATATTTTTAATTTCTTTTATTATTTTATTATTCAATTTTAATTCGATTTTTTTATCATATTTAATTTTAAATTTAATTTTAGTTTATAATTGTATTTTTTATTTTATATTTATATTATACTTTCTTTTATAAGTTGTTTTATAATTGATTTTATTTTATTTTATAACAGCTTTGTTCCACTCACTGCTTATTCTTTCTTTCTGTAACTTTTTACATTCTGCTAACTTTTCTACTGAACTCTAGTCTCTTTAATTCTCATTTAAATGCACAGGCACACCTGTACACACCCACATCTCTCTCTCTCTCTCTCTCTCTCTCTCTCTCTATCTTTCTCAATCTCTCTCTTTCTCACACGCACACATTTTCAGGCACTACATGCACCACAACAACAACATGCTCAGATACAAACTCAAAGATCCCCACACTCATCATAATCATTAGCACTAGAGGGATTCATCTCGCCCTGTTCATTACCCCTTATCCTCAACACCATGTCTTCACTGACCTTCTCAAGCTGTTCGTTGGACTTTCACGTTCTTATTGACCCGCAGGCTGCCTGCCACTGACTGTCAGCATGAATTTGTCATCAGCAGTGGACATCAGTGAGCAATCCGGTGATTACTCACTGGGCCCACGCTCCTTCTCCCGCTTGCAGACAGATATAATCTCCATGCCGATGCCGGGCGCTTTTGTCTTCAAGCTTACAGCCAGGCACTGCTTTGTTGGTTCATCGATGAGAATCTAATGCAGCAAAATGTAATTTTTGAGGTTTTTGAAGCAGTGCATGATCCAATTCTTTGTAGACCTATGTTGTAAATATATACCAAAGCAAGGCTTAGGTTCTGTATATAAATATGCATATGAAATGAAAGCCCACAAAGATGAAAGCTTACACCTTTAAGTAATAAAATATCTCTGTGAATCACCGAGACGAAGGAGATTGAAGCTTTGAAGGTGCTACTGAGTTTTTTTCTCTCTTTCACAGGTTGGTGCTTTTCAGATGTGTGACGTGGTAAATGAGATTGGGCTGGCGAGGGAGAGATGTGAGAATCAAACCGCAGGAAACGTCACATCAGGTGATTTTCACAGAATAACTTTGCTCTGTGCTATTTTCACAGTCAACAAACAATTTCGCATTGATGGGGAACGGCACACATAGGTGCAAATCACAAAGGTATTATTTTGGATGCGGCAACAAGCCCAAAAAACAAAACCCATACTGGTGACTTTATTTACCTGCAGTGGGGTCTAAAAGACTTTTGAGGTCGGAAATTATAAATAAAAAAAGTATGTTTTTTTTATTAAACAAATGTTTATGTTTAATTTTTCAATTAACACTTAGCTATTTTTAAGATGTTAAATTCAAATGCATGCTAATCTGATTTTATATTGAAGCACACAAGATTCTTATTAAAACTTTACTAAAGGGCCCAAAACCCAGTGTATTAATATTACAAATTAATTATTTTGGTTGTGACCTGATATTATAATATAGCAGCAACTAGGAAAAAAGGTATTAATGTAGAGGTACAATTCCATAAAGTCCATTAGAGTCGTCCATTTTTGGCGTCCTATATGGGATATCTGAGTTTGATTCTGTCATTTAGCCATTTCATTTTCTCTCTCCCTCTCGATTTCCGGTCCCCGTCCAGTAAACGTGCAAAAAAAATCATTCACAAAGAGTCTGATTCCTGTTGAATATCATTGTCTTCATCAGTGAGAATGCATTGTTCACATTTTGATGAGTCCTCGAGGGTTCTGTCTAAATACAGAAATTCATCAGCCAGGCGGATTATTTTGGCTTTTTAGCAGAGGTCCTAAGGACCACCACACAGTAGATATCAATGATCATCCCGAGGCTCCTTTGAGGTATGAAGTAGGTTATCCTCGACTGACTCATTTCTCAGGCTGACAAGGTGAATTGACATTCAGGCCTGAAAGACAATTTTTTGAAGTGGATGGCAGCTGCAAAAGTCAGACCCCCTTCATAAACGATGGAAAGCGGATACTATGCCCACAAAAGTTTCAACTATTTGAAGTGAAAGCCCCCCATAGTTTCCATTGCATATTGTTGTAAGCCTTGAGTTATTAAACTTAATTCTTACTGGCATACAGCAGTGAAAACATAATTTGATATATGAGTCAACCAAAAGTTGTGTTAGAAAGTTATTCTTATGTACCTAGAAATCAAAAGGAATCAAACCCTTGACCTTGGTTACTAGTCTTGCCATAGCAGTGCAATGCTTTGCAAGATGAGCTACAGAGGAAAGTATGAAGTTAAACAAGTTTTCTTCAGTTTTCTTCAGATCCCAGGATTATTAACCAATTGACAGAGGTGATATTTAAGATGTGGATGAGCAGCTCTGAAGCTAATGAAACTGAACGGAATTCTCAGATAATCTATGTAAATCCTTAAATATATATACACTATCGTCGACTGAGACTTTTATTGGTTATTGTGGTGCAATAGACTGTAATGGCATGGGCAGTCATCTTGTAATAACAATGCTCTACGTAATGTACCATAAATAACAGCTTTGGATGTTTTAAAGGCTGTTTCCAGATTATATATTTTAAATTATTATAAAAAATCGCTATCCAGCGCCCTCAGTGATCTTCTCCCAACATCAGATCTGAACGTCTGTGAGAAGTTGTGGAACATACCAAATTTCAGTTTCTCTATCTCTAAAAGAAATTACGATTTTTGTTGTAGTGCTGTCACATTGATTAATTGAGATGAACCAATTCCAAAATAAATGTTTGTGTATATTTATTTGCACATATAAACTCACACACTTGCATGTATATGTAAAAAATATTTACATAAATATATATACATTTATATTTTAATAGTAAATAAACATGTATACAGTATACAATATATTACACATATTTACTAAATATATACATATACTGTATGTTTGTGTATTTAAATATGCATATAAATATACACGCCACACGCATTGACGCATATATTGTAAAAACACAAACATTTATTTTGGAATCGATTTGACTGCCAACTTTTGTTCTGGAACTTTAATATTAAAAGTAAAACTAAAGCTTTGATGTCTTTCTACTTAATGTTGTTATTTTTTTATATTTATTCTAAATTAACCCAATCTCAGTCTCGGATTCAACCGAGCCCTCCTTAGTTCCCAGGTCTGTGTTTATCCACTTTATGATTTTAGTAGATGGACTAGCACATTTATCAGATTTCAATTTAACTGCAGTCCTGAGATGACTGAATTTATGTGTTTAAATTGTGGGTCCTCTCCTGCCCACACATTCATATACCAACAGCAACACTGTCTGAGGTAGGTTTTTAAAAAGGGCCACTTGCCTCTGGATCATTCTGCTGTAGCTTGGGGAGTACAAATAAGATGAACTAGCTGTCAGTTCTCCACATTGACAGTCAAGAGCCGACTCGCCTCGACTCATGAATCAGAGTGATGCATTCTGGGGGCACGAGTTGGATTGTAAATATTCAAAGTGTTATGGGGAAGCAATAAACAGTTAACGCATCTCGGTTTATTCTGTTCACAAATGTATACAGCACTGTGGAAAGTCTGAGTTTTAGAGCCCTAGTTAATAGAGGCAAGGAGGACTCCCAAAGGAGAAATTTAATAACTAGACACGATAACTACACACAGGGCTTTAATAAAACCAATAGGGGTGCAATAGAATTTCTGTCCTGGAAATTTGCATATAGTTAGATATAATGCAAATATGCATATATATCCGGTCTATTCACAATAAAGCACATGTTTGACCCTTTTCAATAATATGCTTAAATTACTGTACAGTAGCTGCAGTTCAAGTGTGATTTGTGTTTAATGATATCTTTCACTCTCAGATTATGTAAGGCACTACTATATCATTTTATATATTATAGCTACTTCAAAATCCATTTTTAAATTTGATTTTATTACGAGCTTACACGTTTATAAAAAGCAATATCCTGAAGCTGCTCCATATTGTGAATATTCTCAATATACTTGAGCCCAGTTTCTTGTATCTTATTTGGTTTGACGTCTACAAATATTTATCTTTAATAACTTTAATCTCTATTTATTGTGCAACAAAATTACTACACCGGGGGGGGGGTCATTGCAATGAGAATGAATGGAGAGGCTCAGAGATGGCGATGATTTTTTTTAAACACACCCGGAAGTAAGTGCCGAGCTGTTTCCCTTGACTGAAAGCCATGCTTTTTTCCCGTAGACTTTTGAAAGATCGCAAAAAATAAGCTCTGTGATTGACAAAGGTCTATGATGTTTACACTTTCTTCTATAAAGATAACAAATGAACACAACATTTGCTACTTTTGAAGCAAAAAAATACAATCAGCCGCAGAAGTAAAAAGCTAACACGATGCTATTGACAGACTACACTCTTTATCAACGTCACTTCCACCAAGCCTCCGACAACTCTTTCAATTTTTAATAAAAATGTGTCCCCTGGTTTTAAAGAAGTAATTACTTTGTGAATGAATTTAAAGAGAATTATGCCCATGTTGCATTATTTGTGAGCTTTATATGCACGATGAAGTCTAACCTCGACGCCAAAGGAAAAGTAGTCGCTTTTAGCAACTTGTTAGCAACCGGCGTTTTTAAGACAGAATAAGGCTTTAAAAAATCACAAGCAGGTTATGATTGGTGTGTTTTATGTCATAGAATTAAACTTGAAAATATTTCCAAAAACCCATTAAAATAACCCATAGAATATGGAGGGATGGAACCTGAAGTCCTAAAATGCTAACTCGCTTCCGGGTTTTGCATACAAAAATACATCATCTCTGCAGCTCACTATAGTGGTTGTAAATAAATGCAGTGAAAGAGATATCATTTTTATTACAAAAAATGATTGGTGCATTTTTTTAAACCATTTACATTTTTTTCTCTGTATGCTTCTTTTTAACATTGATGGAAAAATGTTGAGATTTTAGTTGCATCTAGCGGTGAGGTTGCCCTCCCCCCTTCCTTTCGAAACACTACGGTGGCTCTCACAATTCAAAGATGCCGAAGGAGATAACGTATTTTTTTTTACAAAAAGTTTGTTAGTTTCGGGCTACTGTAGAAACAACATGATGAATTCCATGTAAGGGGACCCGCAATGTATGTAGATAGAAATAGCTCATTCTAAGGTAATAAAAACATAACGTTTCATTATGTAAGGTCTTTATACACCTCTGAAGACATAGTTATATATATTATATTGCATATCTGGCAATAGATCCTCTTAAATATTACACACTGGACCTCTAAAATGAAAGTTATGTTGCATTGAGTTACAGTCTCTTTAAGTATTTGTTCTCCTTTGCTTCACAGGGTGCAAAGGAATGTGGAATAATATTGCTTGTTGGCCATCAGCCAGAGTTGGAGAACATGTGGTGATCCCGTGTCCAAATTACTTCAGACACTTCTCAGATCACCATGAAGGTAAGCTGATATCATCATCTAAAACCTCTGAGCTCCAAGAAGGACATTTAGCAACTTCTCTGTAACTGTGTGGTCACACTAGCTTTTCAAATCTAAATTTGCCATCTAAATTTTATCACAACGTCGCAAAGCAGATTTAAGATTTGTGTTGTTTGTATGAGGCCGTGAGGTCAGTTAGATCCCTGATACACTGTTTATATCCAATTTCTTTTTGCCACACAAAGTCGCAGGTCACAGTTTACCAAACTTGGTTCTTGCATTTGTTTAAATGCATTAGAATTGATGTAAAGCACAAAATTTTGTCTTTGTCATTTTGTATACGTCAATTTCAATAATGACCTGTGATTGATGTGCTTCTCCATCTCTGCATACCTGAAGTTTAGGTTAATCTATTGATTAAGCAATTGAATGTTTACAATTGTTCAGTATCTAATCTGAAAATACTTAATAATCTTAATAAACTGCTCCGATCAAATAGCTATGGTCAGGGAAATCTCTAGCTATAGCTGAAAGGATTTCAAATGGTATTTATGCATTTGTATAAGAAATAGGATGACAATGTTGGAAAGACAATAATTTAGTAATTTCATACATCACTGGTCAAAGACAGCTAAAGTAAATTCATCGAGGATCTACTGGCAATAGAATCTGTATAGTATATAAATGTACAGTACTACTGGTGACTGAGGTTTACATTTTATATGCATATTGACTGCAGAACTGCTGCGCTTAGAATAGAAGAAACTTTCCATCAGGAGCCAAATCAGACCCATCGACTGAGCGCTATCAGGGCATGTGTGCACAGACATTAGATCACACTTCTTCATCTGATAATTCAGACTGAGCCACATTGGAACGGAAACTATTAATTACCTACTCATGTATTGAAGCCTGGCAGTCCACCAAGTTCCCAGCCTCACGTAACACCATTTTACTGTGCATGTATGGAAGAGAACAAGGACACACCCACTAAATATAACCCCAACCACAAACCACACCCACTACGTATTACATCGTCCACAAACAACGCCCACTAGAGGTTAAATCTCCCACTGTTGCCACACCCACTGCCACTGCAGATGTGGTAAATGCACACAGCACTTTATATTGGTGCACAGCTTTCTTTTCTCTTTTTTTAGAATTGCTTTGTTAATTATTACACTTTTATGTACTTTATAGTTTGCCTGTTAAATAAAGGTTTGACTTTCTTTTTGCATGAGGGCCATTTATTTTCTAGCTTACTCCAAAATGTTGATCGAATTTCGGACATGCTTTTTTCAGTATATAGTCTGTCTATTCTGGGAAACAGACTTTGGAGGAGAGAATGCATTGATGACTCATTCTCTGCAGGTGGTTGATGGCCACTTTTTATACTTGCTGCCTTTCTATTTCAATAAATCTGCCAAAGAAACAATTTATTAATCGAATTAGATAAAATAAGCTTTGTCATCAAAGTCTGCAGACAAAAGACTAAGGTATGTGGGAGTACGTCAAGGATAGTGATAGTGTCATTTCTTTAATTCTGGCAATGCCGTTTTTAAATGTTTTAGGTCGATTGAGGAGCATTGGGTTGCTGTTAAACTTGCTGAAAAAATCCTCATTCATCACAAAGTTCTTGGTAGGATCACAGTGATCAAAAGATGAATGTTGTGGCTTCTTGCCAGAGCCAGGAGTGATGTTAGCGCATACAATGACTCCTCTGAGAATCAGCATAGCCTGCCATCTAGATTGTTTACAAAAGTGTGGTGTGAATACAAACTAGGTTTTCATACTGAAAGGTCTTTATGCCATCTGAATGATGTGTTACAGTAGAAGCCCTTATCCTTTTTAAACACGAAGCGAAAACATTTTGTTTCATTAAGTGGTCTCTGTCTTCTATCTCTATCTGCAGTACAGATGAATGCGTAAGTTCTGTATTGTACTGAATATCTGGGATATGTGTATTAACAGTGGAGTCTAAGACATTTAAAGACATTTTAAACAGTAAAATGCATAAAATATGGAATATTTAAGATTCAGCCCCAAACTGTAACTCTTCTAAGCCAAATATGATATGAATAAATTAAATGAGTTGAAAGGTCCAGTGTATGAAATCTAGCGGCATCTAGTGGCGATAATGTGAATTGCAACCAACGGGTCATCCCTCCATCCTCCCTTTCGAAGCACTACGGTGGCTGACACAGTACTAAGTTGTTTTAGCTTTGTCGAAGGAGATCATTTTTACGTTTTTTGAGATATTTTACAATAATTTATTACGTATTGACGTAACGCGCTCTGTGAAAACATAACCATTCATTATGTAAGGTCCTTATACACTTCTGAAGACATAGCTATGTATATTATGTTGCATTTATGTCAATAGATCCTCAAAAAAAAGTCCTGTATGAGTGTACAATATACAATGTGACATGCAGCAGAAACTTATAAATGATGAAGATGGGGGGAATATTTTTCATACTCTTGATGCTTAAGTGGGGAATTCTGGTTGCAGTCTGGAGATATGAAACGGATCTTTCACTTAACACAGATGTGGAAATTTACAGTTTTCATACTAGTGACATTTTTAGGATGTAGGAGAGAGTGCAGTGGAGAAATGGATGATTGAAAACATTGAGGAGATGAAGAGCCAATGCTGTTACCCGCAACATAAATCACAATTGTTAGCCACCAAGAGACAGACATAAACAAGGTACTTACCGTAGCTCAGAACAGCGGGTGGTGCGGGAATGTGTTGAGATCAGGATGGATCAGGTTTTGAGGAAGCAATATTGTCTGGATGTAGGAGGTTTCTTCAGTAATTCATACTACTCCAAGATTTCTAGAGAAAGATTATGCAGTGCTGTGTTAACTTAGGCACTTTCAAGGTTTTCAGAATAAAAGAAAGGAAGTATATACAGACGTATGATGTGTATAGAATCGCATAGTGTTAATATGTTTAATGTATGCAAATCTGCAGTTATTGTTTATAAAGGTAATCATTGTTACATGTGTATTTTGTGAATTCTTTAGATATTCATATAGAGCTTCTTGTTCTACAGGGTTTAATTAAAGCACATGCCTTTAGTCTTTTATGCTTGTGTCATTCATCCTCTCAGGAATGTTTAAGGAATGAATATTTGATTGATGAGATGCAGTGCGCCTCTGGGTTTTGTGCCTGCAGTTGTCCGCATAAACAAAGCATTACTTCATTTAGTCATATTGGCGAAACTGTTTGTTTCACATGCACAAGACTCTTAAGTTAAGCACTTATAAATATTCTACATCTAAGTAATCATATTGGTCATACTCTGAAATGGCAGGATATATGTTTATGTACTGTAATACCTTCTGTAGTGGCTCAGTTTTTCTCTTCACGGTGAATACAGAACACCCTGTGATTTGAGTTTTTGGGTTTGATTTGTGTAAACTATTGAAATGATCAAGTTTCTTATCGGTGTCCCCAAAGGAAAATCTTGCAGATTTAGCTCACTTCTGAGGACAAAACCCACACACACATACCCAGCTACACAAATGAATCCAATCCTCTCTCTGAATTGGCATGCCTTGTGCTTCTCATAATGATAAAGGTACGTCTGTAGTTCAATACCTAGGATTAATGTAGCATTCAGGATTTCGCTTCATTGGACCTCTGTGGTTTATGACAGAGCCGAGGTCCACTGGAATGTGTGAGATGGAAATGCTGTGTGTGGGTGCCTGTTCAGTGATGGATGCGAGAGGTCTGGTGACGACATGAAACCCCAAAACAAAAGTCAGGATTTAATATCGTATTTAAAACTGCACAAGCTAAACTGCCAGATTTGTGGAGGTAACATGAATGCTTGTATACATTTGTTTTGTATGTTTTTTTTATTTCTGATGTAGGAAAGGGATTGGCAATGGCAAGTTACAATCTTAATCCTGCATGATGTTTACTTTCCTTCATTAATGGTTTAGTGCAGGAAATAGCTCACCATAGCGCTAGCATGACAAGATCATGTGTTCGATGCCAGGGATTGCACTTGCTCAAATACAAATGTATAGTATAATGCAATCATGTAAGTAGCTTTGCATAAAAGCGCCTGCCAAATGCATGAATGTGAATATTCAAATCAAGACAATTCTGATGTTTTTAGGTGTGTGTAATATTTACATATGGTTTCCTGTGCTTGTGTTGCATTATGTGAATGGGAATTCCTATGTAAACTTCAATAATTATGAAGGGTGTCAGGAAGAATGAAGTCAGGCGTCAACTGGATTTCATGAAAGTGACAATTTTCAAATTGTTCTGGACAAGGCCATTCAGCATTTGATTATTTTGGTCTGGATTGTGTGATCAGATGACAAGAGAATCTTTTTTTCTTATCATTATTATTCAGATTGATATATTAAGCTTTCATTATTTTGCTGTTGGGTTGTGGCTTGAAGAGAGACAGAGTTACATGTACTGTATGATGTTTCCTTAAACACCCTCCACCTGATTTTTATCACCTTTTGTGTCTTTTGCACTTTTCATGAGTAAGGTACTTGGGTGTTCATGAACCAAAAGTTAAATAACTGCAAATCAACATTTGGTTTTAAAAATGACTGTGTAATTCTAGGTTCTACTGTTACTTGCAACACAGTTATCTATTTTCTTTCTTTATTTGATTTGTATTTATTTAAAGTTAATTGCTATAAATGTACAATATTATACAATTTAGGGTATTTTGGTGATGAGATTGTAAAAACATATAAAGAAAATAAAACTTTATATATACCAACTGTTACATTTTATACGCCAACTGTTCATATCAGGTGAATAACCTCCTTTTACCAACCATTTATTGAAAAACTCTAGCTCTATGTACCCTTTTTTAACTCCACACATATCCTTGAATTATGACGCTGTGTTTTACATTATAGACGTTCTATAGCGCATTCTCAATTTAATCAATGTACATGCATCTACATTCTGAAGGAACAACAAACTCAAAAGCAAAAGTCACAATGCTTAGGGTTCATCTAAAAGGAGATAATAGTCCTAATACTGTATATCATATTCATATTAGTCTTTGGTTGGAGGGATAAGCAGAAGTCTTGCTTTTTCTTCATCATTACGTGATCAAGTATTCAATTTCCACACAGGCACTGATGGTTCCCAAACAAAATTGCTAAAAATGCAGAAAGATAAGCCAAATGGTGTTGATTTTGGATAATGCTACGTGCAGATTTATATTGTTTACCTGATGCCTTCGCTACCCAAACTTCCCAGGGTGAGCCAGCGGCCACATCTAGACATAACAAGACCCAATTAATTTTTAACAAGAGGATCGAGCAAGCTGACCTTATTTCAAGTTTTCCCTTGTTGATAATCCCCTTCTGTTTTACAAGCTTCAAACTCAATCCAAACATATATTGTGATTTGCTGCTTGAGTTAAGGGTTGGAAGGGACAAATTTCATGTAATTGGCCACCAAGTTTGTTTGGTAATGAGAATTTCTGACACTTGGAAATAGGCCATATGCAGCGGACATTATAGAGACTTTTATGTATTAGATGAAGGTCACGGCAGGTGTGACTTTTTCAAATATCAAAATTTATTTTCCAGCTTGAATGTGTCTTTTCATTTGAGGACCCTGTTGTTCGCCTTTTTAGAGTCCATATTTTTGTTCTGAAACCGCATTGCTTCTCTCCTTTTTTGAGCTTTCATGTAACCAGTGTATTGGAAAATAAGACTCGGAGCTTCTTATGGAGAATCATTCATCTACAGTCTTTATAATTCAAGCCTGAGTGAATTTGATTGGTTTGTTTCGATCAATACGTGCTATTGTAACACGGGCTTGTCAATGAATGGATGTATTACTCCATGCCCTTCCTTTTGAAGTCTAGATCATGTATATTAAAATCTGGACCATTTCGGAAAAAGACAGTGATGTCACTGAATAAGCCATCGTTGTGGGATATAGAGACTATAGATATTCCACTTTTTGTATATGAGAGTGACTTGTTTCTAGTGTATGTGAGATCAACTCAAAAATGGTTGATTTGTATTCAAATCACTCAGCACAACATTGTTCATTTTCATTCAAAGCATAGATCAAATACAAGCATGCTTGGTAGGGGCTCTTTGTGTTGATTAGATTATTCATTGGGTTTTTGTTCTTTATTGAGGGGAAAGGTGGAGGGAGAAGCTCAGCTGGAAGGTGACGTGGTCCAGAATTTTTGCTTTAGAAAACTACTTTGATTGGACACATTTCAGAAAAACCAACTCCTGGGGTTTATTGAGTTTGATTTATAAAGCAACAAATAACAAATGCACTTTGTAAGTTATAGATCAGCCTGCTTGTGTGTGTGTTTTTGCTGTTAATAACCTTTAAATATCTCATATAGGTAACCTCTCAAAGACCTGCACTGATGACGGCTGGACTGAGATGAACCCCATGACCATTGCTGTAAATTGTGGCTTTAATCTTAACGACACTGTTGATGATGTAAGTCCAAAAAGAATTTCTATTCAGTCTTGTCTCGTATTTTGGAAAAATATGTAGCCGACCTCAAAACATGATACATTTACTAGAAGAGGCTAAATTATATAAGATATGAATTACTTGTTTACACATATTTTAAATAAAGTTTATTTTCTTTCCCCAATTGGCATTTTTTGCCTGTATTAAACATAAATGTGTCTCATTAAATTGAGGGCATTTTTTAAAAAAAGAAATACAATTTTAGTTAAGTTTAATATTGATCATTTTGATTCTCAAGTACATTTATCTTATTTTAAGATTTACTTTGCTTTCAGATCAATGTACTTTATTAAAGTGCTTAATCAATATAGTTCATCAATACACTGTGTGACGTCTTTCTCTGGCTATGAGGTCTTTCTCTGGCTGAGGTGTTACTATTTTTAGGTTGCCAAAACACATCAAGTTTTAAAAATTGTTCCTCATTAAGGAGAGTAGCGGGTTCACATTACAACTACAACAATAAAGATAAAGAGAACGATATTGTTGGGATCACTTTCAGATTTATTTTTCCAGCTGAGGAATGATAATACATACAGTACTGTTAAATAGTTTCTGGCAGATCTCTGATGTTTGGCTTTTGATGATCGCGACACAGGTTTAATGTCTGAATTAAAGACTGTATAGCGGTCGGAAAGCGCTGTGTTTATGGGGGGATAATGTAACGCATACTGTATATTATGCTATACATTCCAGACACGATCACATCTTCATCTTCATATTTTGACAGCAGAAACAGATTATCTACATTCATTTTAATGATTGGGAACACTAAAGCACGCAATCTTAAAAAAAACATAACGTTATTGTCTGCTGGTGTAGATGCAAATAAAGTTATAGTGACAATTATCATTAGTTATCGTTATAATGTGAACGGCCCTTAACTCCTGTTGGTAACGCTCCCAAAAGTCGCTCATCATTTGCATGAAGATGAACAATTCTTCATTTTGTCGTGTTTTTAGACACGCCCACTTTCTGTCGCCAGTGTTCACTGTCGCTTGTGATGCCAGAAGTCGCAAACCTACCATTGAAATAAATGAGACCATGTTGCACTGTCACTCCCAGTCGCTGGCTGTGTGAATCGGGCATTAGTGTAAAACAATACAAAAAGAATAAATAAGAAGAAACGGTTTTGTTTGAAGTGACATCTCCACAGGTGAACATTAAAGATTCAGAGTCTTTGAAAACTAGAGTTTTCATCTGCCTTTATAAAACACTGTGATGCTCCTACTGTTAAAAGCTTGACATGATAGACTTTAAGCCCACGCAGAGTGAATCTAAGCGATGATATCTCATCTAATTCTTGACCGTTTCTCACCCAAAATTCCAAACCGTCCTCTTGCAGTCGACCTCTTAGCCTCCTTTCCTGCCTGTCTTTTATTTCCTGTGTGCAAACCAACCAGCCAAACATAATAACCCTTTTATTTAGCATCCATCTTTTGTATGTTTTGTAAACTCCACACTTGAAGCAGCTGCTAAAGCACTAAATGAAACATTCTTGATCTTTGCTCATAGTGTACTCGTGTAAAGATCAAGTGAGATTTCCGCTTTGATGAAACTTTTCCCAGCATGTGTTCTCTTCAATGAAAAACAGCACAGGTAACAGGCCTGCCAGGTCTCTGGATCCGCGGGGAATTTGTGTGCGTGGGTCTTAAAAGTAATTTTAAGTTCTTCTGGATAAGTATCTGCCTTTACGTATAGCGCTGTGAAGGTTTTCGATTCTCAGTAAAAGACTATGGAGGGGGTTATTTAAAACACTGAACGCACAGCGACATCATAGTGCCGAGTTCTACGCAGGCAAGTCAAAGCTGTGCGTGGGAGAGGCTGCGCAGGCATTCTTACCACAAAAAGGCAACCTTGAGCAAGATTCATCCCTTTTCAGGCATTTGGATGTAATAAAACGGACCAGAAGGCTATGTATTGAGTCATGGTCAAATACCATGGTATTTCTTTGAGCTGTAGCATTGATGTGAGGTGTGCTTGACACACAAGAACATGTATGTTGAGTCCACTTTCGTCACAAGTGCGGACAACAGCACAGTAATTAAAAAAAATCATTGCTATTGATTTATTGAACACAATGGTGAGGTGTGTGACATCATTTTCCATCGACTAACACAAGAGATTTTTTTCTGGTCTTAATAGAATGACTTCTCGCTGTATCTTCAAGGTTGTTCAGAAAGAGAATATAATTACTTTTTTATCATTTATTTATTTCAAAGTTATATTTTATTGTACGAGGACAGTAGATAGAGAGTGATGGGAAGGAGAGAGGGCAGCAAGACCAGGAAAGACTGTGAGTCGGGACACAAAGATAGGTCGCTTGAAGATGCTTACGTGTCTGGAGCAATGTCCACAGACTGCAACCTTTTCTCCCTTTTCTAGAAAGTAGTGGGTGTGGGATTGGGACATGACCAGCCAATAGTATGATTGTAACGTGCCCCTGCAGCCCCGTAAAATAAAATCCTCTTAAGTTTCCAGCAGATATGATTTTGCATTGGAATTGTTTAAAATGTGAGTTCAGAGATAAATGTATGTAAACACGGTTTCTCTCTCTTTCTCTCTAGGACAGTTTCTTTAGAACTGTGAAGATTGGCTACACCATCGGACACAGTGTTTCTCTTATTTCCCTCATTACTGCCATTGTTATACTTTGTATATTTAGGTAAGCAAAGACACTAACACAGTTGTATTTTACATGGTTTGCCAGTTATTTAAATTTATACATTTGTATTGAATATAAACTACGTCGCAAGATATAAATATTGCTCCAGTAGCACTTACACAGTTTTTTTAAATCTCAAATATGTGACCCTGGGGGCGTATTACAGAAAGATCAAAACTTGACAATCTTATCCTCCTGTATCTGTTTGGTAACCTTGGTAATTTCAGATAGGACCTCATTTAGGACGAAAGCTATTACAGAAAAGCACTTCCTAAATGTATAATCTTATCTTAACTATACATAGGAAAGGGGTATTACAGAAGCGTCTTGACTTGACAAATAGACGGTCTTCACTTTAGGACGACTCCGCTGCTGTCCTAACTTCAAAGTCATTTAAAAACTAACAGAAAATGTTCATCAGAACATCCGCTTCAAATCATCTTGCGTAACACCTAGAAGTTGCTTAAAACCTAAAGTTGTTTATCTAGGCAGAGGTAAAGCATAGTCTTTGATCAGATCAGATTTTTGTTGCTATTTGGGGCTTCATTTGTGTCCTGGAAACCACCTAATGTTTTATATCTAGGGATGATTTTAGATTAAGTTGATGGTTAACGCACATCAAACAGCGCTTCACCCATTGTTCTAGCCCACCCGCATCCCTATTGATCGGTTTTACCATGAGGCGTCATGAAGCGTCACATCGTCAGAGCAGTCAAGGATTAAATGGAGAACAACATGCTTACTCTTTGACACCACAGTGATTGATCTATGGCACCGGGGGCAAAACTGCCCACTAATGACTAAGATAAGCGCTTCTTCCACTGATACCCTACAACACACACACATTTCTACTAGACCAGACAAGACTCTCCACCACCAGAGAATCATTTTAATTTGCATTAGTGCTGGTATGAATAGATGCAGTGTAGTGATACCATGAACCACAAACACAGTATAAATATTTACAGTTAAAGCCCCCGTTGCACAATGTTGCATAAAAGAATGACTTTGAATCAATCCATAAAAACATCCCGAGGCGATTTTACGAACCCCACGTGGAGGACCTGAAGATTTCCTATGAGAAATGTGACTTCACCCGTCAAAAATAGAAATCAACGTCTTTTGGAAAGCGATCATAATTTTAAAGCATTTGGAATAAACTGTTTGTATGAGAAATTGCTTTAAAAGGTTTGCTGACTAGCAATAGCTGTATTTTGGTTATGCTAGCTCATTTAGATTTTTAACCATTATTAAAACTATAAATATCTTTTAAGTAGGTTTAAGCAAAACTTTCAAGTTAAAGTATTAACCTTTTTTAAGTGATTCGATCTGTTTTATGTGTATTATTGTTGCATCCATTAATGGATTAAATGGTAACAAAGCTTTAAAATGAAACATTGTGTCTATTTAGCATTGGTCAGGTGACTCATTGGATGTGCCTGGAGAGAATCAGGCAATTTATATATGTGGCACATTACCATCCTATGTTCATGACTGTAACTGCTGGAGGTATTTTGTTCATTAAGAAAGAACTTGCATGAATCCAGCTATAAAGCAATAGTTTCCCATTGCATGAATTTACAATTATGGTGACCATCAACATTTAAATATAGTTAAGGTGTTAAATATGGGCGTGTAGCGATTTCTGTTCAAATATTCAAATGAATCAGTGAATCGTCTTTGAATCCCGTTCGTTTACTTAAATTACCCAAATGAGCTGAATCACTAAACTCAATATTGACTTCACACCGCCACCCCTTTAAGATACATGTACGTGTCAAGAATGTAGTAAAATGTCAACATTTTCATAAATGTAAAGTTTATAAAGAGAGGATAACAGAATCATTGTTAAAACTTGAAAATCTGCTTTCAATGACGCTATGTTGGATAGTTTGTTGGTTCCTCCCCATTGATTTTCCTATCCTGAGGCTTTTATCCAAAAGGCTCTTCAGTACACTTATTACAAACCCCAGAGAAACCTGCATGTGTGTGAGTGCTAACAAGTGCCCATCAATGGTAGTTCACACTGTACCTCTTTCCATTCGATTACCAGCCCTGAGCTTTAACAACAACATGGTCTCATCCCAAAATCTGTATTCTTCTATCAGAAATAAAGTCCCTGTGGGTCGGGAGATCAGCAAGCATTCAGCTCTCCAACATTTAATCAATCTTAATCCACTCTATTAACACAATCTTCCATTGCACAATGGCTCAAGCACCCGTATCAGTTTGATGCAGACTTTCATTGACTGACAGGGGCTAAAAACCTGATCACACACCTCAGGTTATTTTCGCTGGTCTGTACAACAGAAAGTGTAACTGATATAACATATCTACCACTAATATGAAAAGTAAATGCTTTCTTTAAGAGTTTGAGAGATTAAGTCTTTGTAGTAAAATCTGTCTATAGGTGAGACTGCAGATGGCAAGACTGTGAGACGTAACCAATGCTGACAGCGTCAGATCACACTTTGTGTAATGAGCACACGGGAGGCTTCATACCCCAAGTGTGTTTGGTTAAAAAATGCACTTGGATTTGACCTGTATCTCAAAGATAAAACTTGAACGACTCATACTCAATGCGAAAAGCGTGGACATATATAAATAAAGGCTATACTTTATATATATGTATACTTGAGGGTGAAGTGTGTAATTAACACAAACATACACTCACAAATTCGTGCCATTGGGATGCTTGTTTATATTTATCCATCTACATTAAGCTGAAGGCCAAAGTATTTTAAACAAAACATTACATGCCTCAGTTTGAAGTAACATGATGGTGCCAACTGTGTTATGGCTAAAATAATTTTTCTTGGGTTGTTTTTTCAATACGGAATAAAAATAGGCGCTTTTACCAATAGGCCTACCGAAAATATGAGGCTTTTAGCTGTTCCAAAACATGGCATGATGTGCCAAAGTGGTGCTATCGAGATCACAATAGGAGTGAAAAAAAAATGATGCAATACTATTCTTGTTGTAAAACTTTTGCTACCCAAACTTAGTAACCTTACATTTGCGCAACATTTCTTACAGTGTATGTAAATAATTTGAACATGATTTTCATAAGGAGGAACTGAATTCTAGGATATTCACATTATGAGAGAATCAAACCAGCCCCTTCTCACACATTTCTTTCATACAATAGACTTCTAAAGGAGATCAATCAAGTTTAGCAATGAATTAAGTTTTGTAATCAGACTATTTAGCTTATTCTTACTGGAAAACCAATATTCTATTCAAAAGAGGCAGTGTAAACAACACTATCAATCCTATGACTGTAGTATTTAACAGCCATCTACCAGGTTTGGAGATTAGAGAGGACGGATGTAACAGAGTGTTCAATGTTTGTCTTCTCAACACACCAAACCACATAGAAAACTCAAAGTTTGAACTAAATATCAATAGATTTCTAAGAGTTAGGTTTGTGCAAAGTAAACTAAAAGTGTTCAATGTGTTCTGAGATATCATGGTCACTTCTTAAATAACAGCCCCTTTACATTGATAAAGCTTGTGTAGTTCACCCAAAAAAGAAAACATAGTCATTGTTTACTCATCTCGTATTTTTCCCAATGCAAATATCTTGGTCATGTTATTCGCATAATGAAAACGAACGACTTCACACCCGTCTAGATAATATAAGATAAATGCATCAGTAGCGATCTTGAATTTTAAATCAGATTTCCCATGCTTACTGTAAGTAGAGATGCGTGAACTGAAATATAAACACGGCGCAAGAATTATCTGTTTAATGAACCGCCTACATGGAACAGAAAGCTCAATTAGGATTTCATTTGTAGTGTAATTATGTGTCATTTTTCTGCCATTATTTCCAAGGACGGAGTGTAATTAGGGGGCAGGGGACTTATCGAGAGTAATATATTATAGATTCAGTGTGTCAGTATGCGTGGATAATTGTATTCCTTGTTTTCCCACAGGAAACTGCACTGCACGCGAAACTACATCCACATGCACCTGTTTGTGTCCTTCATCTTGAAGGCCATAGCAGTCTTTGTGAAAGACTTAGTTTTGTATGACGTCTTTCAAGAGTCTGACAACTGCTCTAGTGGATCTGTAAGTTCAGTACGGGCTAAATTGATGAACCCATGCATTAGTACATTTATGTTTTTTAAGTTTCATATTTTTCCATAATAATTTTTTGTAATATTACTATCTTCTGTTGAAAATGACAACAAACCATGCATGCGATGCGGCGATACAACGTTTCTCCACCGATTCCGATAGTTAATTATACATAGTGATACCTGCCAATATGATACTGATGCTAAAGATTACATTATGTTTCTTAATTTGCTAAATGTTATTAAGTCATAAAATGACTATTGTGATTTTTCATAACATTTTCTATATATAGGTCACAAAATCATTGCATTTTGTGTCGTCTTTTGATTGACAGCATATGCAGTATTAGCTCTAACCATCAGTTGTTTTTAAACCTTGGCCGCGAGCTGTAAATTTCCTTTAACGTCCGAAACTGATTATTGGCTCTTACTATATCGGCACATCTCTAAACCATGCACATTCATTTCTTTAATGTTGCATTCAAAAAGCTTTAAGATTTTTCTAAAATGCAACAAGCCACTAGCAAAGTGAAAATTGTCTGATCAGGTTGACTTTTTCATACAAATCATGGTTGTCCTAATAATGATTTATTTGTAGCAACAACAAAAAAACAGGTTTCAGAGAGACAGCAGGGATATGTTGCACACATTATTTACTGTCGATAGTATTTTATAGGTTTATATGACATTTTCCCCTTTATTGTTACATCAACAGTACAGCCAAACACCCATGGGCACAACTTCACTTTTTTTTAAAAGTGCAAAATTCACTGTGCTCTGTGTGAACCAGCTTGACAATTGCTTGTTCCATTAATTCTTTATGGCATTTATTGTTGTGAACCCCCAAAAAATCCCTTTTATAACAACACCACAAAATCACAGGTTCTGACATCAATTTTAGGTAATTTTACACAACAGGATCTTGTGTGTGTTGTCAAGACTTTGTCACCATCACTAACCACTAACCAGTACAAACAGGCTGGACATTCATGAAAGGAAGGCAGAAAGCACAAGTTACAAAAAGAAGTTGTCAACTTTAGAGGGATAGTTCGCTCAGAAATGAAAATTCTGTCATCATTTGCTCACCCCCATGTCAGAGAAAGATATTTGGAAGAATGTTAGCAATTTTCAATTCTGTGAGATCATTCACTGCCATTTTGGAAAAAATTAAATGGTAATCAAAGGTGCCCCAGAACGGTTTGTGCTCCTAAATTCTTCAAAATATCTTGGTTTTTGTTCAACAAAGCAAAAAATCCTACTATAGTAGTGCATGATGTCGCAGAACTAACAATTGCTAACATTCTTACAAATATTTTTCTTTGTGTTTAACAGAACAAATACATTATAGGTTTGTAACAACTTGAGGGTTAGTAAATAATGACAGATTTTGTATTTTTGTTTGAAGTATCCCTTTAAGACCAGTTTTACCAGCAAGGTTTAACTTGTTTTCCATCTACACCAAATTCAACATTATGTCAATTTACGTCGTATCTAAGCTGTTCAACAGAATACTTTATTTCCAATCTGTATACACACAGCAACAGTGTTTAGCATTACATCTGGATGTTTCAACATAGGCTACTTTTCGGAATGATGGTAATGATTCAGGAGGTCTTGAAGACATTTGACCATTGATTGCACTTGACAGACCTCTTCATGAAGACATGTGGCTTCTTATCACAGTGGTCCTGCGGTTAGACTAAAGTAAAGTGTCCAGCTGTAACCTTTCTCTTGTGTTTGATCTGCTGTCTTGTGTTGTCCTGAATGTACAGTTAATCCGATCTGAATCTGAATCTGACATTTTCCTTAACCATGTTACGTGTCAAGCGGTCTTTAAAACATTTATCCCCAACAATAGCGTCACAAGAAAAATCTAAATGACGGAACGCCAGAAAACAGCACTATAAAAAAAATAAAACTGCGGTTTTATACATGATACATAATAAATAAATGATATAAGGCCGGAATAGGTGTTTGTTAGCCATTTGTGTGGTCGAGCCTGCAGCAAAAGCTTTCAATCTATTTTTGGGACCGCGTGCCCTGAGCAAGAGGCTACGGCTCTCAGAGTAATTTTGGATGATTTGTGCACATTAGAACTATGAGCCGGATCCATTCATCCCGTGCTGCCTCATTTTATACGCCCGTGAGCAGAAAGCATCATTCAGTGCCTTCTGCCGTCTAAACTGTCGATAGCTTCATCCACCCAATTCTTTTCTTGTGCCTTTAAGGCATGTGCGCTCATTTTAAGAGCGTTGCAGAGAGGAACAGGGCCTTAGATGTGTGAGACCGTCTCTGATCCTCAGATCGCAGAGATCAGAGAAGCGCTTGCGGAGGGGCTGAGGGTTTTATTGGAGATTTGTTGCATGCAGATTTACATTTAGTCATTTAGCAGACGCTTTTATCCAAAGTGACTTATTGAGAGTCCAGGGAGCAATAAGTGATATGTCATACAGGAGCAATAACACAATAGATGCTAACACAAAGTTTCAACAAAAGCCAGACCAATATCTGTTGAGAGAAAGAGAGAGGGATATTTTTTAGGGGGGTAAAAAGATGGTTAGTCGGATCATTTTAAATGACTCAAACAGTGAATATCATTAACTTTTAATGTGTGTTATTATAGACATTTGTCGGACATATATACAATTTAGATTGGTGGTAGGGTTCTGTTCTGGGCAAAACTCCCTCCCCATCCATGCAGCCAGCATGAATAAGATTAGTGAGCGCAAAACAAAACAGAACAAAACAAGCAGATGTCGTTAGTTCTTAAAGACATTTAAGTGTAACATAATTCCAATGTAGTTGAGACTTTTTAAAAAGGAAAAACAGAAGTCGAGTCTCATTGTAAATGTGAGATGGAGCTGGGGATGGAGGAGGGTAATTTGCTCCTGAGCAACACGATAAGCTGCTATTAGCTAAATTTAAAAATGGATTTCTATTTCTATAGGTAGAGGAGGATCAGCTGATGCAAGCTTGACTCCCGTGACCCAGACTAGATTAATGAAAAAATTGAGGTCTCTTCTGTATATATTAGACTTTTTATATATAAATATCATAAACTCTCATGTTATCAACACATAAACACATGATTCATATATACAGTCTTTGCATAATCATGTACGTTAAAAATCTCCACAAATTTCCAGTTTTATAGCATGTTTATTTTAGTTTTTTTATATTGAGAATTTCGAAACCATAATGAATTCATTTTCTTCTTGAGCCAGAGGGCTTGGCATTTTCAGAGTGATGCTTGTATATTTGCTTTGTTCTTCATTTCGTTCCACCACCCCCCTATGTCTCTGCGTTCGGGTGTCTTTGTCTCAGTTATTTGTCTATAGTCCTCCTGCAGTCTGCCTGCCATGTCTCACTTGTCCTCTCTCAACAAACTTGTCTACCTCCCACCAGTTTCTAGCAAAAATCGCAACTACCCTCACAAAAGCCTTTTTGTGAGCCTTCCTTGGAGTTCTGTTTCTCTCCATGTACTCAACTCTGTAAGGAAACCAGAGGTCATTAAAAGGTCTACACATGTGTTCATGATGTCTGTTCCTACTGGAGACGGTGAAAAAATTGTGTTTTTTAAAATATAAAAAAACAATTGCAGACCAAGCTGATGAACTTTGCACCAAATTACTTTCATGTTTACAGGGGCCGTCCTCTGAAAATTGTAGGGAGAGTTGTGGCTTCATGAGATTTGAGTGAATATATCAATAACGCCGGTGGGTTTTATCTCTGTGAAAAACACTTGCATGCCGTCCCACTGCAACCAAAGACTGTAATTTGCCATTATCACTGCGGTAAATGTCAGGAAGCCCCTGCTCTTTTACGAGATGAGCCCTTGAGGATGCCAATGACTTCTTCAAAGTTATTTTCATTTTACCCATCTCTTGATTTACAGGTCGGCTGTAAGGCTGTGATCATCTTCTTCCAGTATTGCATTATGGCGAGCTTCTTCTGGCTCCTGGTGGAAGGTCTTTATCTTCATGCTTTATTGGCGGTTTCGTTCTTCTCGGAGAGGAAGTACTTCTGGTGGTACATTCTGATTGGTTGGGGTAGGTGTTGTAGTAATCGTGTGGGTTTTTTATTAACCTACTTATTGATTCTTTGTTAACCTCTGAAATGATCATTATATCAATCAGCCATGTGAATGAAATACGCTCTTGTTTCACCTCGCTGCAGGAGGTCCGGCCATTTTCATCATGGCTTGGAGTTTTGCCAAAGCTTATTTCAACGACGTTGGGTAATATTAACACCTCAGTCATCTCCCTCCCGCTCTCTATTTAGATTATGTGTTTTTTTTATGTATTCAAATTAAGACATTTTTCTGACTGTTTTATCAGGTGCTGGGATATAATCGAGAATACAGACCCATTCTGGTGGATTATCAAAACCCCCATATTAGCCTCCATCTTGGTGAGATGTTGTTTCCCCTTCTAGAATATCTGACAGTTTTAATATGATTAGAGAAATCTGCTGTTTCACATTATGGATGCTGTCACTCACGGTCACCATGGAGACTAGCTTACTATCTGATGACTGGTACTGTAGTCTATTAGATGCCTATGTCTAGAGTACATATAATTGAGCTATATATATTTGTTTTTTTGTTTAGAAGTTAAGGGTTCATTTGAGTGAAATGATATGCTTGACCTTATAAACCTTTGGATCTGAAGGTCTATACTTACAGTTATGAAATTAGTTTTGTCAAAAAATATAATTGTGCAAAGTTCTTTCATTACAAAACATTTTGTTTTTAATGGATGGCTTTGACTCCTTTAAATCTGTTTTTAAAGCATCTCAGGGTTAGACCTGTACCAAAATATGAACATACTTTCATCATTTATTTACCCTCATGTCATTCCAAACCTGTATGACTTTCTTTCTTCTGCAGGACACAGAAGATATTTTGAAAAACAGCCCCATTGACTTCCATTGTATGATTAGAAAACCACTGAGACATTTCTCAAATGATCTTTTTTGTGTTTCACAGATGAAAGAGGTTTATACTGTTTTTTAATGACATGAGGGTGAATAAAGGATGACATTGTTTTTATAAGCTTAATAGGGGTTGCACGATCTATTCGACTAGTCGACATTAATGCTCTGGTGCGACACTTAAAGCTTGATATCGACTAGTCGCGGGTCATGTGATTTTATTGACACTGTACCTTTAAGAAGACGACTGACTGTTCCAAGGACCTGCGCGCGGGGCGGATGTCATTCCCAGTTGACCGCAGCACACGAGCCCAATCTGAAAATGGCCTTAGTTTAGTTGTTGCTGCTCTTGTGCAATAGATAAACAACAGTATTTGTATGTAGATACTATATACTTAGAGGCTATTTTGGGGACTCCCGCCATTCTCCTACAGCCTGCACTAACAAGTGTCTTTCTGCCCACACCCATCAAATCTTGTTGCAAAACATTTCCTAGCTCTTATTTTATTCATTAATGACATCATCAACTAGTCAACGTCGACGAGAATTTTATCACATAATTGTCAACCTCAAAAAATCTCCAACCCCTAATGCTTACTATTATACTAAAATGTGGAATAAAATATTAATGGGATAGTTCACCCAAACCTGAAAACCCTATCATCGTTTAGTCACCCTCTTGTCATTTCAAACCTGTATGACCTTTAAGATATTTTGAAGAATGTTGGTGACGAACAACGGCGGTACCCATTCAGTTCTGTTGAATAGACAGATGACGGAAACTAGAGCAAGTGAATGGGTACCGGCGCTGTTTGGTTACCAACGTTCTTCAAATAATCTTCTTTTGTGTTCTGCAGAAATAAAAAAGAAAGGCATACCAAATAGTATAGATACCAAGAGGCCAAACTCAATAGAATGTTCCATTGCAACACCAGTTCCCTGCGGTTCCGCCATCTTCGGGGTAAAGCGACTCTGCTTTTAGCTCTCAGGATGGCACATTAGCTGCTTTGTTAAAAAACGAAAACATGAAAGCTGAAATTCCATTTGAATGATGATAATACATGACGACAAAAGCCTTGTCCGCATTTTCACCCCAAAATGGAGGTCGCGCTGTTTTCCAAAAAGCACCAGAGTCTCGCCTCTTGGTATCTAAACTCTTTGGTCATACGGGTTTTAAAATGACAAGAGGTTGAGATAATGGATGTATTTTCATTTTTGGGTGTACTATAACTTTAAGTGGCCCTAAACTTTTGAACAGTAGTGAATAAAGATCACATCTGCTCATGACTTCTGAGTTTAATTGTATTTTTTGTTGGGTCGTACTGCTTATTTGTACCTTATCATCTAAGGATTTGCCTTAGAGCTAAGAAAGTGTAGATAACAGAGGCCTGTTGACGCACGTAGAAGGTAATTTAATCCCCTCAGTGATTAGGTTTTACATTAAATATTCTTTACAAACATTTCTGGGCTTTTGTTTTGAGAGCTTTAAGGAATGAGAAAGAGAGAAAAAAGGTTCTGTTACCGTCATCAATTGTTTATGCAGACTTTATTGTAGGATTTGCTTTCTTTTGCTACGATATTAAAGTATTTCTTTGTGTCCCCAACGCTCACAAACTGAAGTCAACAGAAACCTTTTCCACAACCTATTCTTGTTTTTGTTATTTAGAAAGTACACAGTTCATCTCATGCACTTAGAGTTAATAGCATGTGTCTCGCTGCAGTCTTTAGGCAGCAGTTGTGTTGTATGTCTCTGCTAATAGATGTTTGTTCCTGCAGTCTCAAAGAGTTAATAAGTAAAAAATACTCCTCGGCTTCAGCTTCAATAACCTCATAACTCCTCGGTGGTTTCAGTAATCCATGCCGTATTGTGACATTTGTCTTTGTGTTTGTCCACCAACGACAGATGAACTTCATCCTCTTCATCTGTATCATTCGCATACTGCGTCAGAAGATCAACTGTCCGGACATCGGCAGAAACGAATCCAACCAATATTCGTAAGTCTTTGGGAATCCATTAAAACAGGGTTTTGCTCTTAAATAAGCGTGTTTTTCCACCCAGTTCGAGTTCACAGGTTCGAAGAACATTTTGGAAAGTAGTTTGAAAGATGTACAGTAAACAGGTACTCAAGCTTTCAAACTACAAAAATGTTAAAAAGCACCAGAAAAGTGCACAATATTTAAAGTCATCTGAAGCAGCTGGTCCTTAAAGGGGCAGTTCACCTAAAAAAAGAAAATTCTTTTAGAATTTACTCACCCTCATACCAAACCTGGGTTACTTTTTTCTTATAACGAAAACAAAAGAAGATATTTTGAAGAATGTTGGTAACCAGGTCAACTCCATTGATCACCACTGAGACGTTTCTCAAAATATCTTCTTTTGTTTTCCAGACACATACAGGGTTTAAACGACATGTGGGTGAATAAACAATGAATTAATTTTCTTATCACATGATTTATCCTTGTATGAAAGGTTAAGTTAGAAGATACCAGTTGCACCATTTTCTATGTTAGGGTTGAGCCCTGCTGCAGAGTGGCCACACTTTTGGACAGGATAGTCTCGAGGGCTACATGAGAAACATTTTAGCTTATGTCATTGTAACCCAGCCATAAAATAAAGGGGACATTTTAGCTGGTGTCCAGCAGCGAGTGAGAGCCAACTGCACTACAATCTCATCATCTGAAATGTCACTGCGTCCACCCGCCCCTGCTCGGATGATTTAATGTCCTTTGTCTTTAAGTAGCTCTCCACGGTGCAGCTCCTACAAAACAAGCCTCACTTCTTAAGAACCTGCAATTTCTACCCAGCATCACTACCGTTGTTATTCCATTGATATCCTCTTTTCCATATCACCTATTATTCTTTTACAGAAAACTGTAAACTGTGTGTGAGTTTGAGAATGACGGCTAAATCAACCATGAATTTGTCTGATATTTGTTTCGTCTTTTTTTACAGGCGACTGGCAAAGTCCACACTATTGCTGATTCCGCTGTTTGGGATGAACTTCATCATATTCGCTTTTATTCCAGAAAATATAAAAACCGAGCTAAGGCTGGTCTTTGACCTCATTCTTGGGTCTTTTCAGGTATTTCACTGGATTTAATCATTTTAACTAGCTGTAAAAACACAAAAGTAGGACGCAAATGTCTGAGGGGGCGAGTGACAGCAAATTCTCTGGGGCTGATCTTGGGACTGTTGCTCAGATGACATCATTGTTTAATGATGTGATGTAAAAGTGCTGAGGGGCAGAAGAAAATCTCGTACACAGCCATGTCTCTCACAAGAAATGGGAGCTGAATACTAAACAAAATGAAGTATTGATATCATACAGATATGGTATGCAGAATTTGGGCCTGTAATGTGTTGTCACACACATTAACATGCTGTTGAGCTGATGTAAAATAGTTTGATAAATTACCAATTTGATTGTATCCTCTATTTTTCAATTTCTATAAAAATATGAATGTGCATTGTTCTCTTTTTAATGGTTAAGTAGATAAGATTGTCGTACTTGGTTCTTACTCTGTGTAAGTTGCTTTTACCTGTTTTAGGGTTTCGTGGTTGCTGTGCTCTACTGTTTCCTGAACGGAGAGGTAAGAAAAAGGCTAAACAGACACAGTGATGGATGAATAAAAATACATATCCACAAAGATAAAGACAGACAGACATACAATACATAGTAATGGCTGAATGGATGAACAGGGTTTCTATATTTCATTTTATTTCTTAAATTTAACAACCTCTGAGGCCTTTAATTGGCTTTGATTCTGTTTGCTCATACAGGCTGTACTAGCTCTGGACATACTGGTGGCCTATTACTTTGATATATGCATTGCTGTTCAGAGCATCTGTGGGTCCCCAGCTAACACAGATTGAATAAAAGAGTCACGCATGCAGGCTTTGTGCCAGGTGTGTTGTAATAATTTGATGTGTTTGGGCCCCACGGATGAAGTTTAGCACTGCTGAGCTCTGACACCTAAACCTAAATTCAGAAATAAGGCAGAAGCTATAACAAGATGTTAAGCAAGCATTTTCATAATGCATTCTGTGTGAATTATGACCCATTTTATGACCCAGCATTCTCAACCTATTTTACTTTTCTGGTGTGACTTGTTTCAAAGTGAAATATTCAACGGGAGGAAAATGTAAGATGGGACATTTCAGAAAATGTATTTGATCACAAAATATGTTTCATATGACAGGTGGTTTGAGGGGAGGGCGCGGTAATATATATTGAAATGTGATAAACTTCATAGATGGATAGAATCTTTTTTTTAACAATGAACAATAAATTGTTCATAAAAAAACAAGGAATTTGTTTTTCAAAATAAATAGGATCAATTGTATGTTGACAAATCATATTTCTTGAATAAAATATTAAATGTAAATGTATTTTTTTCCAAAATAGTCCATAATAAAATAGTTTTATAAATATATAATTAAATACAATACTTATAATTATATTATAATTACATAAAATTTAACAAAATAGACCCAAAATATACAAATATTATAAAATAAATAAATATAATAACCTCCTCTTGTTTCTCAGTTAAAGGGGTCAAATGACACGGCTAAAACGTATATTATCGATTGTTTTAAATGCAATGCAATGTGTATACACGATTTACGGTTCAAAAAACGCTGTATTTTCCACATACCGTGCATGTTTGTATCTCCTCTTTGCCCCGCCTCTCTAACATGCAGATTTTTTTTTAATCATCGCTATGAAAATCGAGCTGTTTTATGATTGGCCAGTTAACCAGTGCGTAGTGATTGGTCGAATACTGCAAGCGTGTGACGGAAATGTAACGCCTCTTACCATATTTGGAACATCAGGTTCCAAAGCAATTGTGCAGACAGGTACGCCCACCTTACTTGCGTAGACATTTGGGCGGTCTTAGTCAAATCATACCATGAACTGACGTTGATCTGTGGGGGTGTGGTTACACGAGGCGTATCAGGCAGGTCTTGGTGAGCATTCGCTTTTAGATAGAATTCATCTTTTGTTCCAACACTTAAATTTTTGCAATTTTATGTGTCTAAAACATGCATGGGCAACTTATAACACAACAAAGGCACAGAAAAACAAGTATTCGCACCATATGACCCCTTTAATTTGATAAAACTTAGAATACACCCTATGGATGTGAATTTGTTTTTTTGTTTTTCAGATGATTTGTAAAGTAATTTTATGACGGCATTGCATATTCATGTCATCTTTTTAATCTCAGGTCCAATGTGAGATCAAGAGAAAATGGAGACGATGGCACCTGGAAAGGTTTTTGGGTCCTGACACCAAATACCAGCACCCATCCATGGGCAGCAACGGTAACAACTTTAGCACGCAGATCTCCATGTTGACTCGCTGTAGCCCCAAGACTCGGCGAGCTTCTGCGTGCCAGGACGAGTCATCCATCACTGTCTAACTTACCACCTACAAGGCAGAACGGTGATGTAATTGTCCATGTGGCATATTATCTCACACCGGAATGATCTTAAGAGGACCAAAGTCATGAACATCATTTACTGTGTTGTGGAAGTGTTCGCCTTGTAAAATCCACTCATTCACTTAATGTGAACAAGAGTGAACGTTCGTTCAGTGGTGTGAACTGGAATTCGACACGTGTACAGGCTGCGTTAATTCATGAGCTGTTATTCGGAATGTATCCTTCACCAAATTCTTGTTTGACATAATTTGATGATAGAGTTGTAAACAATGTCAGGCGCTGAGAAGCGTTTACCATCGATACGTGAAACCTGTACATCAAGAAGAGAACGCCGTGAGATGCAGTTTTAGACTCATTTAGTGCAGACTTGGCCCTGCAGGGACACAAATTCAACCACGTCATCAAAAATGACTGATGATGCCGTGTTGGAAAAAAGGTTAGGGATTCTCCACCTGGAGTGCTCTTTAAAAAATTATATTTGCTTACGAGTTTAAAAAAGCAACCAAAAGTGGATTGTTGAATATCCGATATATGGAGATACACTGTAGAGACCAAATGTTTCGAAACATGCTGTTCATATCATTTTTTAATGACGTTTTCAGACCAGCATGTTTGTGTGTGCGCGCGTGTGTGCGTGTGTGAAATTGGCATGTTTGAAAGCCGAATGCCCTTCTCTGCACTATCATTTCAGATCAGTCATCCAGCAGACAGTCAACATTTTGTATGCATGATTGATTCCGTATCATTGTGCCATGTATTACTGTGGGTTCACGGTCGAATGTTTAATCCTTTTGTGCGTGGAACAACCGCTCCTTTGTGACATCAACACTGACATTTGTTGCTATCAGATAGAGCTTGTAAAATGAACTTTGAATAGGTTGATTGTTCATCTTAATGACTAGTGCAAACACATACGTCGACCTGTGGATCAATTCATGCTAATGAAAGTAAACTGAATTAATAACTAACGCTATTGCAGTACACATATAACGCTCAACATTTTCAACAGTGTTTATATGTGATATTGTGGCATTTGTATACTTTCCATTCTTTAGGCGATAGAAATTTCCATTAAACTAGACAGAGGTTTTTACATTTCTTGTGGTTTCAATGGCAAGTAATATTCCGTGCTCGTTCATCTAGAAAGATTTAGGCTTTGTATACAAGCTAAAGGGAAATAAAGAAAGCCAGGGCATGCTGTCACACTAATGTTCCTGTCTCACTGTGTTGCTCATAGGAATGGACTTCCAGCCAATGCCGGCAAGTCCTGGAAAATCTAGCTCAAACTGGGTCACCGCGGAAAGATAACATTTGGTCTGGAATGTGTTTTTTATGTCTTTATGTCAAAGTGTAAAATAATCACAGTCACATCCCATGGAATATATAAAGAGAATGTAGAGTGAATGAACTATAATTCTAGGACGTGTCACAAATATATCAGATATTGAAAGACTAGCTATAAAGCCTCGAATCACTGCCCTCCATCGTGTGTTTTATTTTTATTGAAACATGAGTGCCCAGATTTCCTCTCAACTATTTCAATAAGGAATGTATATTCTTATAAAACCTAAAAACGTAAGTGAAACTTTAATTCTCGGTACATTTTGTATCACTTTTAGTTCAATTGTTGACTGTGGATTTGTGGATTTTGTGTAGGCGTTTAGTTTGTTCAGCTCCGTCAAGGTTTTGGAACGATGTACATATGGTGTTCATTAATTATAGGTGAAGCTTAATGTGTCGGCATACAGCAGAAGAACTGGATGTTTATAAGAACCGTCTCCGTGCTGTGAAAGAATTTGTCTGTACCGCATGCTACACACGTAACATACTGTACATTTGAAGTTGTAAATTCACAATAAAAGCAACTTGTTTACAGTTACACATGCACAGTGAAAATTGTTCTATCCGTGTTTAAACAAGCTTGATGGTTTATGTATTTGTGTAAGAGTTTGGACCGTTGCAAACTCGACAATGATCAGCGATTTTAAATAAACGTCTTGAACTGTACAGTACATTTCAATTGATAGCACATTAGATCTCTAAACATTGCACCAAAGTGTGGCGTTTTGTCAACCGCAATGCAGACTTTCCATCCCAGATCGATTTAATCATTTTAAGTCAAATGTAAACATTATGACACACACTCTGTCAACACAAACTTGCTCTTTCCAAAAAGGCCTAGTATAGATCCTGAATGCTCATATAAAATACCTTTTGACCAGAGAGATTTAAATATTTCTCTTCTGTGTAAACTGTACTCCACTAAAATACCGAGCCAAGCTTCCAGCACCAGTGTCCATCACATCCCAGACATACTTTAAAAGCACCAAAATGCTTTTGCCTTCTGACTTACTAGCTTTCTTTAATGTTGCAGGAAGACCTGACAGAGACCTGTTTTCACATCTATCGGCCATTTATTCTCACTCCTGTTCAGCTCCAGCTGAAGCTTCATTGAGAATCCACAAGGCAAAAATGTTTTTTCTGAAAGATTCTTTTAATTTCGGGTTAAATATTTCTGATGCTTATAGATCATTTCACATGCGGCATACTTACGATAATCATAATCCACTCCTCTTCAAATGCCAGAAACGCTATAAAAATTATTTCAGCCCAGCATTGTAAGATAAGCTGAACATTTTAGTGTGAACCTGTAACCATGTTATCCAGGAATTGCAAATGGACTGCTTTTGAGAGATGGGGGCCAGCTCATGAGTCTGTTTAGTTATGTAGGGTCAGAGAGAAGGTAGAAAATCATCATGAAAAACTTTCTTTAGGTGGAAAAATTAATCAGAAACTAATTTCCTGTTGAATGTGAAAGCTCAAGAAGGGTGAAATTTAGAGTACGTTCTTTAAGTAAGGGGAGTCCCAAATGCACGCATGCGTAGTAATGTTTGTTTATGTTGACACTTTAAAACTGTATTTTGCCTACACCTTTTTGAATTAAATTGAAATGGGCCTTTAAAAGAAGATGCGCTTCACTGAATTTAATTCAGTAAAAAATAGTAGTTTTGGTGCCTGTAAAATATCTCATGTGTTTTTTGTTCCATTTACACTTATCTGTGCTGTTGTTTGAAGGGTTCACGGCATCATCCATTTGCTGAGCTCATACTGTCCTTAAAACCGCTGATAACAAAATAAAGACTAAAATAAAGCGGACAGAATGATGCTGTGAAAAATAAGCTTAATAACATTATCTAACATGCTATGTAGATATACAGAATGTAAGTAGAAAGGTGAATTTTTCTTGGAACAGAGCAGCTTTGAGCTTCTAGAAGACTTCTCTTGTATCCAGTCAAGCTTAAGTCACTGAAAAGGCAAAATTTGTGCAAAACAAAAAACATTTTTTTTTTAATGAAATGTGTTATAATGAGTTGTTAACAGGTGCCTAGCCCACAGGCATAATTCAGAATTCAAGTCCACTGTTAAATATTCATGTGAAAAAGTGTTCCTGCCGCTTAAAAAAATCCAGCATTCAACAAGTTTCAAAGGTCTAAGCGAGACCAAACCTTAAAACCTGAGCCATTTTTATGCTGCAATAGGCACCATTATTGAAGGAAATGGCCCTCCTCCTGGGAACCCGGTGAAAAACTAAATCATTTTTCGTCTAGCGGTTTCTATGCCAAAAACTGTGAAAATGTGACCAGTGAGTCATGCTGTCCCCATCAGACGTTGTGTGTTTATTGTACGTGTTTATAGGCTTGTAATCAGCATAAAACAATTAACCATCCGAAACGTGAAATCTTTTGTCATAAAGCACAAAGTGAAACAGTGTATGTGACCCCAAAAAAAAATCTGTATAAGAAGTAAAACAATTTGGTAACTTGCTATTCTTTGCCATTATGAGCCACTGATTTCACCCTTATGATTGAGAAGCACAAGTGGAATCTGGCTCATGGTATTCATTCAGAGTAAGCTTGACTTCTCTTCGCTGGTCTGCATGGGTGGTGTTGATGTGTTATTCAGAACTGAAACATCACACAGTGAGCCCCGGGCTCATATTAAGACAACCAGGGGATTTAAAATAAATAAACAGTAAAGGGATAGTTCACCCTTTATAGTTGATATGAGCGAGTGTTATAACAGAATGTTTATATTTTCGTGAACTAGCCCTTTTAAATTGTTAGGTTTAGTGATTGATATTCTCCTCAGATATATGCAGCATTGAATCAAGAACAATTATAAGCTTTTAAACCCTTTTGTGCAATGCAACAGAACTGTGTATTTTACTGTATTTTAACTGTATATTGTAAATCAAGAAAACACTTGATTCGTCTAACAATGAGTGCATTTGACTGACTTTTTCTCACAGCCGTTCACTCACACAAAGACTTTGTGCGACCTTACATCTGTGGCATTCAAAGCCATGGCTGAAGTTCGACAGACTGGAGAAATGAATTTGAGTGAATTCAGTCCCATGATGAGTCATTAAAATCTGCTTTATTTTTGAAGGAATCTAAACCACATTTTACATTTATGCATTATGCATTCCAAAGAAACCTACAGAATATTTAAGGTATGCAGTTGTCAGTCGTGTGCTCCCTGGGAATCAAACCTATGACAATTTTATAGCTTGTGCCTTAGATAGCCTCCAATATACATTGGCTGTAATATCTCAATGCATGAATAAATATTCAGCTATTGTTTGGAATGAATTCACCATGTACATGTGGTTTCATCCTCTATGGACTTTATGTCATCCTTTATAGAACATGTCTGGTAAATAAAAATGTGTTTGTACATTTTTGTCATGCAGAGACGCTTGCCAGCTCCTCGTTGTGTGTCCGGCACACGCACCCATGTGATCAATGCAAAACAACACTAATGCACATAATTATTGTCATCATTGATTTTGGTGCCAAAATGAATTGCAAAACCTTTTTTGTGGAGTTATATTGGATAGATAGCTACATTTCTACATCGATGTGATATTTTATGTAGAGGTGTTACTTGTTATGTTAAAAATACTCAACATTCAATACAACAGTAAACTAATTTCTTTTTAAGTTTTGGCAGAAAAGGATCAAAGACTAATGGATGAATAGCTTAAAAGTTGGTTTGTACATGTAAGATTTCTGATGTTTATCGATGACTGTGATTTAATTTGTAAAGATACAAACATTTTATAAAAAAACTGCATGCTGTTTGTACAAATGTGAGATCCAGTTTTAGCATGAGTATTGACGTGCCATTTTCAGATCTGGATTTGCTGTCATATGCCGAACAGTATGTGAGTAAATTATTTTTTTATTTTTGAGAATACTATTTGTTTATATTTATTATGTTAGTGAACAACAGCTGTCAGTTAAGTCTGACTTTTTTACCTGAGGGCATATTAATATTAATTGGGAAAATTTTGAAAAAAGAAAGACATTTTTAGAAGCTTCATCTGTGGAATAAAGGCATAGAAACACTGCAATTTTGTCATCACAACACATATTAATAAAAGCAATACTAACTTTGTAACAATTGTTATAATGTATTTTAAATGTTACTACTACAAATAATAATAATTCATTACATTTATATATTGCTTTTTTGGGTTCTCAAAGTGCTTTTACATTGCAGGGGGGAATCTCCTCAACCACCACCAATGTGCAGCATCCACATGCATGAGATGTAATGTTTTGGTCATTTTTCTCATAACATACACTATCTTATACTACACCACTATGTGGGTTAAAAACGCAATTAAACAAAAGTACACAAATACCACTAATAACATTTTTACATAAAATGATTCAATCCAAAAATATTTTTATTACGGCTAAAGGCAACATCTAAAGATGGACCCAGACTGTGCGAATTTAGACTTGATTTAATCCAAATGGGCCGGAAATTACAAAATGAGTGAATAAAATCAAGTTAAGTGCCATCTGTGAAATAATTAATGTTTTCTGGACAGTTTCTTTCTATTTTAGGGACATCTTAACACTTCCTCTCAGAAGGAATGAAGAGGCACTCTGAGTGGTGAGTAGTCACCCTGCGGCAACTTGCACAAGTTTAATGGTTTTATGCGTTTGATTTTTTTCAGAGGTGGGGAATACACATGAATGGACCTCTAACATCAAACAGACAGAGCCTATCGACTTTCTTACTGTGCTCTGAAGAAGACTAAAAACCAAAACATATAGGTTTGTCCACTTTATGAATTAGTTGGGAATGTGACTGAGCTGTTGTGGATCATTTTAATACGTTAAATACACTCATGTGTAAAAAACAGCATATTTTAATGTAACGCTTATGTTCTTCTGGCTATAAGTATAAAGCTACTGACAATCATAATATAACACACACGTCATACCAACCACCTTGATAATTTTTTTTGTTTTTTGGTTCATCATATATAATTATTCACCTGAGTTTTACAGATAAAATGATTTTGTTTTGATTTGGTACGAGCATCACTTTAATCTCTAAGTGAACTATCAAAGCAGAAAACCCTTTATTCTCAATAACTTCTCTACATTACATCTCCGTATTACGTCAAATGGCTGATTTTTGTTTATTAGCCATAGCTGTATAATATGTCCTTGGAGGCAGAATCTACATATTAAAAGGATAAACAAAGCATTTCAATTAAAGATAATGAGACTCATTAACATAATACACTTACATAGGAAGTCTCACAAACAAACAACATATCTCCATTACAAACAAAGTGTCACTGCTTCACTCTGAGGTGTGCTTATAAATGCTCTTTGTAGATTCAGGAGTTACAGTAACTACAAAGCAGCTTTTTCAACAGGACTCCATTTTGACTAGTAGCTATCTTTGACTGGTTTAATATAACAGCAGTAGGGAAGATCAGGATTAGTTCCTTTCATTCTTTGTTTAATATCTCTATTTAGGATTAGGATATCCAAACTATTTTAACACATTAAGCTTAATTTCTCACAGTTGATATTGTGTACTTATTGTACTGTATGTTAGCCAATCCCTAGATGGTGAACGGTTTTAAATTGATGTAAGACAGCCATCATCATACATATCAAAATAGATAAAATCTCTATTAAGTAATATTTGTTTATTTTGTTAGCTGTACATAGACACAGACAATTTGTCACGACGTAAATATGTCATGTTTTTATCATGGGTCAAGACTCTAATAAAGATATGTAAAGTCAGATTAATATTCAAGTTCAAATGACTTGTAAAGACACACTGTAAACCCGGATAAGTTGGCAATACTTTTTGAGTTTTAGAGGTGGTTTTGAGTACTGTTAAGTTAAAGTTCTTGCTTTTAATGAAATTAAGTAGACCGAACTTAAATAACTACACCAAAATTGCATTTTCAAGTTAACTAAACTCTTTCAGTTTTTTTTATTTGACATATTTCTTAGTCTAAATATGCATAAATCAAACACTTTGATTTATGCAACGCAAAATGAGCAAGAACAGACTAATCTCATAACTGGCATTAGCACAGTTCCTGCTCAATGGTAACATAAAATATGTTACATGTCAGATGTAGCTTCGCAGAGCCTATAAGCACATGCACCACTCTTCTAAACTATGGTAACCACAAAACTGAAAAATATGTCAAACTCTTCTAAATATCTAAGAGAAGTGAACATTAAACTCTAACAAGTCTTTAACTTTACAAAAACATGTAAATAAATCTTATTTTTTTATTTACTTTCCTAATCCAGTCTGACGCAAAGCATGCTTGGAATTGGAAATCCTTCTTGACCAATTCTGTTGAATTAACTTGTTTAAATGATCAATTTTTTGAGTTTTAGGAAAAACTTCAATTTAATTAAAATAATTATTATACATGCTCAAAAGTAAAAAAGTTTACTTAAAATAGCTAAGTAAGTTGAACTTTTTTATTAAATTAAGTTTACATTACTTAATCTGTTTGATTATTTTGAACATTTGGGTTTAAACTGCAATATGATGCAACTTAAAAACTGCAGCTTTTAAACAAAAGGTTTTCTTTTGTTTTAGTTAATAATTTTTCTAGCAAGAGCGTTTTTGGGTGCACTTCCTTCCATCCTTTTCAACTTTTTGTACTTAAATATCAAATGTAACTTTGAAGGCTAAACATTTGAAACATGGTTTTAAAGAATAGACATGTATCTTCAATTTATTAAAACGAATATGGGACAGACTCTGTATGAAACAAAATGTGAGAATATATGAGGATTTTATTATTTGATGCTCAACTGTATAATATATTTGTTAAAGGGCAGCGGAGGGTAATATTATCCTTAAATATCTGTATCTTTATTTTATAATCTATATTTGAATATAAGGGTCCCATGAGACATCATTTAAATGATCAGTGCAGTCCATGTTTCAGGAGGATTGTGACTTCTGCTTACATGTACTGCTAACATGTATTCATTAGATGATTTAATCAATAGGGGCTTTAAATAAGTTGCAATATGTGTCACATATAGGCACATAACTTTACGAATCTCATTTACTATGAGTTGAAATATGTTAAAATCAACATTTAGAACTGTTTTTAAACATTAAATTAGTGGTGGCTAAATATTGAATGTATGAAATAAGTATGATTCTTTTAAAATAGAAGTATTCAAATTGTATGTTCTCATAGAGAACGGTTAACATATTGAGTTCGTCAAAGCATTCAGGGCTTCTGAGCAGCTAAAACTCTGAAAGGGTCTGTCACGGTCAAGCAGTCTCCCAGTAGACTGAATGTGCAAGACGGAATACACCGTCCCTCAAGATCTCTGGAGCTACAGTAATGTGAAACATAAAATATTCATGGTATGTTACTCTAGTGTGGAAGATTTGTGTTTGTCGGGTCTGTAAAAACCCACAAAGCTATGTTTGAAATAACTAATTTTCTTTCAATCGCTAAAACACAGCACAGAGTATTTTAAAGTAAAAATTTGTGCTATGATGTATTCAGCAGCTAATAGAAAATAGATCTACATCATGAAATGCCTGCTCACATACAATACAACACAACACAATGGTGGTTTCAACATAGATTTACAATACAACCTCAATTAATGTGGGTTCAGATTCATGTTTGAAACAAAGCAAAAGGTCTTTGTGAGTCTGCTTTAGACGGAGAGCAGAATTATATATTGTTCAAAATATTATTGAAAAAGACACAAAAGCGAACACAGTTCCAAGGCATCATTCAATAGTCAATAGATTATTGTTTGCTGTGCTTCCTCAGTGAATAACAACAGTGACACGCGGCCACCGAACATCACTTGAAATGGATTATTAGAAGCTTATTTAGTGAAGATCCTATTCAATTCAACACTAGTGTAGAGTCCGGCTGAGAGCCATGTCAAGTGTGTTTCAAGTAGAAATGCATTACACATGGATGAGTGAGGTGAGGAAATGATTTTGACAGAGCCTCTGAAACACACAGGTTAACCTGAAAAATCCATTTCCTCTTTCTGATTGATCCATGTGTGTGAATGAATGTAAAGTCACTTTGGTTCGACTGCCATTGTATGTGTGTGCTGAAGAGAGAGAGAGAGAGAGAGAGAGAGAGAAAGGTTGTGGATAATATCCTCAAATTCTAGATTTTATTGATCAAATTCTAAAAGCTGAATGCACATAACACTACATTTTCTCAACTGAATCTAATACAACCGAAGCACAGAACAATTTATGTGAACCGGTAGAACGAGTCAAACATCAAGAAAAGTTGTCAACTCATTAATTCTTTGATTAATGACTCATGTTCAGTAATACAGATGTGCTTCTTTGACTTTGGACATCAGATTTATGCTTCCGATAAGAATGTTAAAGAGTACCTAGCATATGTACCTTTTTTAGGCCCTACTTTGGTTTATGGAGTGTCCAACAACAAGTTTATGTACATACAATGTGTAAAAACACTATAATATCGTAAGACAAGACAAAAATGAAAAGTCACACTTGCAGGTTGGGATACGGTGGAGCTGACAGGTTCGAATAGAGTTTGTATTCCCCCTCTTTCAAGGATCGTCGTTTGACATATCCTGCAGTGAACGCGGCAATATTATTAAACCAATGTTCGGTTAAATGACGCGCGCACAGTACAACACTGGGGTTATACTCCTTTGGTATCGTTACAAAAATGAATTGAAACCATTTTTCCCTCAGACGTTCTTCCTTTGGTAGTTGAAATAAGGCCGACTTAGTTTCACACCGTAGAACAAAGGTTCTAGACATGATACACACGTATCACGAACGAGCGACAGTGTTTTGGGAAGGGGAGATACGTTTTCACGGCAGTCTCAGCAAAACGTAGGCGGGGACTATGTATAGTGATGTAGATACGCGGGTGTACTAGTCCACGTCTCGTTTGTGTGATTCAAAGTCGACTCCCATTTTAACAAGAATATAACTTTGTTATTTATACACCTTCAGACTTACAACTTGGCAGACAGCTTACTTTCAAACACGGCAACAGAACAGACTGCATGTCATTTTCATGATCTCATGCTATGTACTCTTTAATAGAAAATGTTAATCATAATTTTGTTAAGACAATTTAAAGAGTAATCTTGAAGGGATAAGACACCAAAAATCATAAATTCTGTCATAATTTGTTCGCCCACATTTTGTATAAAAACCTGTTTTGTCTTGTGGAACACAAAAGAAGAAATTTGAAGTAAAAAAAAAAATACAGTGGTAGTCAAAAGTGCCTGTCCGACATTCTTCAAATGTATTCTTCTGTGTTCAATAGAACAAAAAATGTAAAAGTCTCTGTTTTTTCTCTGTTATTTGAGACAGCTCGTAAGTGAGTATGTGATGACATAATTGTCATTTTTGGGTGAAGTATCCCTTTAACATACTTCAAAATATCTTCTTTTGTGTTCTGCAGAAGTGAGAAAGTCCTACAAGTTTGCAAGTTATCTTTCCACTAAGTCCCTATAAAATAATCTTCTCGGGAATTAAAAGATTCCAGACCGGCGAGTGCCAGCAGCATGAGCAGAATCCTGCGACTGATCCTCTCATGCTGGTTTAACAGAGAAATTAAACACATCAGTGCGGTGAAGAACAGATTTGATGTCTAGTCAAAACTCTGCTCTAATCTGTTTCAGCCAAACTTCAGATGTAGCATTGCCAGGCATGAAAAAACAGGATAATGCCAGCTCCCGTCTCATCTCAATTTTTCAGCATTGCACAGTCCGTTACCTACACCATTGTCCTTTTTGCTCAACATTACTATTCAGCCTGGCAGCCTAACTCACTGAACTTCAATGTTTATATAAGCTTCAAATGTGATTGTAAACCATAACTCAAGAGGGCAGACCACCAGAGAGCGAGAGAGGTCATGGGAGGTCATAAAGTTATACAAGTCTCAGATCTCAGTGTAACAATATGAGCGCACCTTCTTCACGTCAAGTTCATATATAAACATACTGTAGCAGGTCGTAAGTTCAGTGTATCTGTGACAGCAATCTGCTCTTACTCTTAAAAATTAAGCACTTCCACCCAAGTCACAGCGTGCCCGGCATCAGAGAAAACATTACATATGTATGAAAATGCAGCGGTTTCTCTAAATCAATAATTCAAAAGCTTATTGTATCTTCACTTATTTAAATCAGGATGGTTAATAGACAAACCATCTCATAGGAGATACGTTTCGTGTTTCATTGGCAGACATTTTTATCTTCTATTGATTAAAAGAAAGACAAAAAAGATAGCCTTACATGATCATATAAAGTTTCAGAATTTGATATTGGGAGTGCGGTTTACATTTGATAAAAAAATACAAGATCATGACTATATGATCATGAAGGCAGTATAGATTTTTCAATAGTTAACTAAACGAGAGTGTGTAATCCTGTATGATCATTTCATACAGCAATGTTTCCGACCCTCAGACAGCAGGACTGAAATTATACTGCCACCCAGTGTTTTCATATATACTACAGCACTGCAACCCTAGAGACACAAAAGTACAAAGGAACATGTAAACAGGGATGTTCTTTAAATGTGCCTTTGTGTTGTAGACAAAATGTATACATGGAAGTTGAGATATCCTTAAACGTGCTATGATTGTATAACTGTAATCCACAACTAAAGAATTGTTACTAATGTTATTTTACAGTATGAATGCACTAAAAGCGTCCAAATGATTTATGTACAGTAATTTAATAAGAGTTTTGACATACAGTCAGGGTGAATTTTAAGACAATTGTACGTTAATCAAGAATGAATCCTATAGTTTTCATTTTTAAATATTTTTTTCAACTTAAAATCATCTGTAACTTAAGTTATCGTTGAAACTATCATAGAAAAAGTCATAGAAGATGCACAAGCAAAGAAGCAACATTGTCCATTTGAACACAAGAGACACAATTCTTATCGGCTGTTATCTTATATTCTCATAAATGGTATTTATCAAAAAACAAAGAACATGGAAACAGTTTTCAATTTTAAAAATCATTTTAGGAGACTCTTATTTGGTTGCTGGAGGTTCATGATGGTAGCAATAAATATTGTAAATGAAACTCTAGTGTAACAAACCCAATTCACAAGCTCAAAATAATTGACAGCAAACGAGTAGATAGGTTCAATATTGTATATAGGGAAACATTAAGTATTAAGTTATAATATAGAAATATTTATAAATTAAATGCTTCAGTTCATGTAAGACAACAGTGGTTTCAAGCTGCAATTATCACAAGTGCTTTCTAAGTTTTCAAGCAACAAACCCAAGCACTTGCAACAATATAAATAAAAATGTAAGAAGAATGATATACCAATATCTACATAAATTACGACTAATCATCTAAAATTACTAAACCATGATTTACTGGTTTTGGTTTGTCAAGCTTTGTTGAGAAGAAAACCCAGAAATTAGTCAACAGAAACAGAGCCCTTAGTACATTAACATTACATATTAGTGTCAACAATTTCTACAAAATGATCAAACATACATTCTCACTCCTCTGTTTGGACAGCAGTATTTATTTTGTATAAGGCATGAGCATACAGTAGCTTAGCACTGTTATCCCAAACATATTAAAACACTAGAACAGAAATTTGACATGAAAGCTGTTGCTGATACAAAAATATGATATTCAAATCAATTTCAGCAAGCTTGCTTGTAAACATTTCTGAAATTTCCAGGAATGTGACTGTAGTTCAGATCATAAATCGAATAACTTGTCTATTCTAGTCTAAACTGTTTCTGATTTACTGACATCTGCAATTAATGGACCAAAATGAAGAGTTCAAACCATAGCTGCTTAATAGTCCGTATCAGTATTAAATATAAGACACATCCTTATTATTTTAAACATACCATTCTGAATCATAACGGAGAAATTGCCTCAAATGACTGGAATAAAGTTTTTACTCAATCAAATCATAATACTGTCTACTGCAAAAATAACTATCAACAAAGTCAAGACGTTTTGACTATTTTAAGAACTTTAGTGCAAATAAAATAATTACATATTAATATGTAAACCAAGTTCCGTAAACCACTGATAAAATGTACAGTAAGACTTTGAGGTCTTTGAATTTTTCTAATGGAAAAGTTTCATTTTTAAACTGTATAAGCATAACAGAGTAAAAATTAACACATTTGGGAATTTCAATAATCACTTTAAAGAAAAGCATGTACTTGATCACAGACTCCAAAAGCTCACGCAAAACCTATTAATACATGTAAATGTTTTAAGATTTATAATCCCCGATCAAAGTTTAAGACTTGAATCCCACTGTGTGTTGACAAAAGATAAACATCTGTAAAATGTCTGTTTTACATTAAGAATATTACATGTGAACTTCTGATAATTGATAGTCTTTGGAATGATGATCCTATTTTAAATTAACTTAAACATTCACAAGTCTATCTCAGTTTCCAACGAATAAATTAATTAATTTAACACAAGCAATGCAGCAAACTGAATCCCTACTTCATGTCCGTTCATCACTTTCTCCATATTACATTCAAAATACATCATTATAAAACGCCTACAATTGATATGCATCAATTTAATTAAAAAACCCTGTAAAAAACTATTGCACTACCATATCGCACATACTGTACAAAATGTGATATTATCCTCTGGGCTGCTGGTATCTTACCCTGAAGTTCTCATACCCCACAGTCCGTGTTTCTGTCCAGCAGTTTTCGGTGGAGGGTGAGCAGGGTGGAGATGCAGGCCACAGACATGTGGAAGATCAGCTGCCAGATGTTCCTCACATCGAAGAGAAAAGCATTGCATAAGATGATGAGAATCAGGAGAGTGATGGCTTTCAACTTCTTCTGGCAGGTGTGGAACAAGTACAGATGACACTGTGTTGCCCGAAAGAGAAGTAATCTGAGATAATGATCTAACAAAAATGTACTTCTTCATAGACTGTGTACATACAGTATAATCTATGTGGACTAAGACTTTTTACCTGACAAACACAGCAGACAAACGCCACAAGAAACGCAAGCACATTCCATAAACTATCATAATCATCCTGTAAAATAAATCCATAATTTGGATAACATAATGAGACCATCTTTTTATATTTAATATATGTATAATACAAGAAAACATTTGGAACATAGTGTTACCTGAAAGGTGTATTCAATAAGGTGGACACCACGTATGAGGTTAAGGGCAGCACACGTGATGTTAAGAACCAATGAGAGGATTCCAGGAGCTGAGACTGGTTCCAATCTTTGATTTTGTCCTTCTAAATCAACAGAAAAAGACATTTAGCAACCCAATTATATACCTAATGTGAAATACAGCTCTTCTGAATTAACAGTAGTATTTTTCCATTTGTGAGTACATTGAGGGCAAACCTGACGCAGGTGTTTGGTCCACATGCCCATTGGCTACTCCGTTGGCCATCATCACATCCTCCATGGTAAAAACCTGAGGAGGGCTGGTGCTGAGCTCTTCCTGCACCTCGACCAGGGTTATTTCCAGAGACGGACCTTTATTCTGATTATAATGGTGCTGAAGTTTTTGAATGGTACTGTCTGAAATAACATTAAATACGGTTCAGGCTGTAACAAAACGTTGGCTGAATGTGTAACATATAACACATGGATGACTAATGGATTACAGTATTAGGTAAAGTGTTAACGCACTTTTATAAATAAACTGTGTATTTATTTACTTACTACTACTGGCATCATTTATTACTCATGTAAAGCATAAACTACATTCTTCCGTCATCCTACCAAACTCCAAAAATGGGTAAGGCCTGCTTGCCAGGGCCACTGCTGAGCTGTCAAAGCATGCTGTGAACTCCCAGCACAAATCTTCCAAGAAACAGAAGGCCATGGCTGCAGGGAGACCGCACGCACATACGGTCATGTAGGACACACCCTTGGACGAGAGGAAGCTGAAACACACAGAGATGCCACTTAGTTAACAAATGATTTCACTGCGCGGGCACCAATTTCCTGTCTTATCTTGGATTCTGAAATCTAGGCAAACAAGGTCAGACTTGAAACTACCCTCCTTTCTAGTTTACTCCTATTGATGTCTGGAAAATGTTGTAATTCAGACATTTGTATTTAAAGCTTTAAACATAACACACTGTGGGACAAATGGGACAGTATGTCTAGAGCAACTTGGTGGTAAAGGGGTCATATGACACGGCTAAAACAAATATTATCATTTGTTTTAGATGTAGTCCAAGGTGTATACACAATTTCAGGTTAAAAAGATGCTGTATTTTCCACATACCGTGCATGGTTGTATCTCCTCTTTGCTCCGCCTCTCTAGACTTTGGACAAAGCTCATCGCTCTGAAAAGCTAGGTGTGCTATGATTGGCCAGTTAGTGGCGTAATGATTGATCGATTACTGCAAGCGTGTGACGGAAATGTTATGCTTCTTACCATATTTGGAAAATCAGGTTCCAAAGCAATTTACTGACAGGTACGCCTTCTTATTTACATATACATTTGTGCAGTCTTAGTCAAATCATACCACAAACTGTTGTGGATTTGTACGGGTGTATTTACAAAAGGCGTTTCAGGCAGGTCGGGTGAGCATTCGCTTTTAGATAGAATGCATCTTTTGTTTCCGACACTTTCATTTTTGCAATTTTACGTGTCTAATATATGCATGGGCAACTTATGACACACCACAGACACAGAAAAACACATATTCGCACCATATGACCCCTTTAAACCTTTGTGTTATACTATTCACCATTCACCATTAATTTCCCAGATATTTTCTAGGTTAAATCTCTAGCCCTGATCTTCAATATCATGTATATCACCATTCACCAACACCTCTAAGGGAGAGTCAGTGAGCCACAAGAGTAAACTTACTAAATGTTGAGCTCATGGCCCTTGATGATGCCTCTCTCTGGTAATATGTTTAAAGATTTAGAGATCACTTTCAGCTGCTGCTTTCTCTCCTGAAGCTCCTTGTTATGCAGGAAATCAGTGGAGGCAGAGAGAGGGAGCCCATCCCTGACCCGGACAACGAAGGCAAACAGGATCAGTGACATGGTCCTCGTGCGTCTCTATGAGAACACATCCTGAACACAAAGCACAGTGAAGAGAACTTTACTTATTTTACTTATTTAAAGGTTTGGATATTTATTAGATGGTACAATATCATTTGATCATTTAATTTGGCAAATTTACTGAATTCACTTGTACAGTATTTCTGTAGTTCAGATTCAATCATTCTAGAGTGCACTAGCAGGTGCAGATTCTGTAACGTTACGCTTTATCATCCACTTACCTAGTTCATTTCATTTAACACAGATTGTGTTCTCTTAAAAAAAGTAAAAACGCACAGGAACCTAACGACTATCTTTAATAAACACAGAGCATTTATGACTTATTTAAACACAACTAGATTTCTGTCTCTCTGAATTATGGGAAAACAAACAGGAGCGTCATAAGATATCTTTATTTCAAAATAAAAGTCTGCACGCGTCATTGTCTCTAAAAAGAATCCAGTATTAAACCCCGTTCTACTTTAAGAATAGAAGTAAATAATAAATAAAAAATAATTAAAATTACTCCAATTTAAACAAATATTATTATTAAAACAGGTTAATAAATGAATCATTTGTTGTTGTTCTTTACACATCAAAACATGAATCATAGTATATTTCGAATATTAATATTTTGCTTTCCTCAAGAAATAAAGCACAAACAATATCACTGTAAGCGATGTAAAATCATATTCAAGCAGCACAAATATTCTTGTAATTGTTGTGGGTGTCCGATAGTCGGCGACTGTGCTGTATCTATATGTGAGAACCTACAGTGAAAAAAGAAAGTCGAAGAGCTGGGTTTAGTAGTTGAGGCTTTGTGCCTTTTTAACTATCGATATAACGTTAGGTAAGTGTAAGCTGTTAAAACGACACGTTTGTGATCTTTATATCATAATGCATTTATTTGAGTCATATGGGTTTAATATGAAATTCATTAGCACGACGTCGCCTCTCGATATGTTTCTGTGATCGCTATGTAGCTTTAAATGGTAACCAGTGCTAGCCAAATCGAAACGGTTTTTTAGAAACAACCATTCAGTTTGAGTTTTTAAAGTGAGTATTTTTATTTATTTATTGTATTATGGTTACATTTGATCATTTAGCTTTTTTGGGTTATTAGCCGTACTGTTAGCTACCACCTTTGCTAATAACTAGCAGTCGGCTAATTCACTCTTCAAACCTCTTTCGCTTTCACTTTATTTTAAAACAAGATGGGTTCAGTATAGCTTTATTAACTGAAGCATATTGAACGTATTCATAGTTGTTATAATATTTAATACATACTTAAGTATTTGGTGAAATTTGCTAAATTCAATTGGCCGACAGCTTGTTTGTAGTTTTTGTAATCATTGCTTATTGACACCATTGTTTGATATAAACTGTGATGATTCTATTCATTTGTATTATAAGAAGTATTACTATTTGTATTATTTGCGATTTTATTTGAAATTGTTAAGCATGACATTGTACTGCATATGTAATGCAATTGGACTCCTTTTAGTGTGCAGGAATGTCCCAGCAGATGCTTGGCCATAAAATGTTTGCCATTTGCTTTACAGTGTCTTAACATAGAAGAAAGCAGAGATATGTTTATTTTAATCTCTGTTATAGGGCAAGGCTTGTGAATCAAAATTTGAAAGCTGTTTCGAGAGCAGTGATTGTAATAGAATAATTTTTCAGGTAAAATTGTAATATGATGGAAAGTCATTCTTCCATTTAGTTCAAATTATTTCGTTTATGATTGTGACTCGTAAGTTGCAACATTCAAGGGAAAGTGAGTCAATGTTAGTGATGTTTTAGATGTTTGTCGTATGTGTACTTTCTTGACAGCTCTAGTTTTGGAATGTTCAGCCCCTTAATGAAGTATGTGTGAAAGCCCTCCCTTTATAAATGAAATCCAGTGCTATCTGTAAATATAGGCCGAAAATAGCATACATCTGCTTTAACTTGGGTTCTTAGTTTAGGATGACCACATCACAATAATAATGTCTCATTCATCACTTTAAAGTGATGTACAACTGTAGACACAGTGGCGTTTGATGTCTAAAGCCTGGCAGCAGGGCGGTGCTCAAAAAAAAGGGGTGGAAGTTAAGGTCGAAGGGACATGCATGGGGACTTGCATGATCTCATTGGTTGACCGAAACACCTACCAAGTCTCCGTGTCTGACTTTTATGTTCACATGAGATGTGGCACAAGTTTATGCAACTTGAAACTGGAGTGGAACAACATCCTGAATATCTAAAATAAAGATGCTTTTTGTATGGTTAGGACAGATTGTGAATGGAAGTTTAAATTGTGTTTCGCTGTGATTTAACACTACAGGCAGCCCACTCTTTACAAAATGAGGTTGAAAGATCGCCCTCAGTGCTATTTTGATGTGGAAATCAACAGAGTTCCAGGTAAGAAATTGAAATGATTGGTATTCAAAAATAGACTTGAAGGGTTAAACAAGGTCAAATATTGAGATCAAGAAAAATGTTTTGAGAGAGAAATTCCTCATGTTTGTCTCTTACTATTTATATTAATTTGTATTTTTTTCTTGTTCTGCATTTTCAGCTTTTAAGGTTATATTTAGCAAGTTAACACTAGTTTTACTGATACCATTTTTTATAAATATATATTAGGTTCTTGCAAAAATGTATGATCTTAAATGAGATCAAACGACTAGTAAGGAATAAGTTAACATTTTCAGAATCCAGTTGTAGTATTATAAGAGGGAAGTCATAATATTTTGATAATAAAGTCAAAATTATAAAAAGTCTTAATAATTTAAGAAATAAGAAGAAAGTCTTATACCTACGTGGCACTACAACACTGTCGTAGTAAAGTATTTGCATGCTGGTAGTTAAAATGCCTGTCTCAGGGTGTGAGGAGAACCTGTTGTTATAATGTGTCACAGATGTTGTGTACTGTGTTCATATAAATGGTCTTGGCTTCATCTCAACCCACCGCTAAATATGTGTTTCAGAGCAGACACCTGTCCCATAAAGCCAACACCTTTCATTTTGTAATTTTAGGACCATTATTATCAAGCAATTGCTTTAAAACCCCATTTAGGTTATAACTTATAATTTACATGTATTCAACAAACCCATTTTAATTTGAATGCTGTTGTATTTGAATGTGCATACTGAAGTCAAGTTCTAGTGAATTGAAATGATTTGCACTAAACCTGAACATTTTCTGATTTGTTAATTTCCTTTATCTTTTTCCCAGTTGGACGAATCGTCTTTCAACTGTTCTCTGATATTTGTCCCAAGACAAGCAAAAATTTCCTTTGTTTGTGCACTGGTATGTACACAGAATAACATATGTAACCTGATTTGTATTTACAAAATTTTCCTTGAAGACAGAAGCCACATTAATCTTTGTGTCTAGGAATGCTGGGTCAATGTGGAGATTACTTTTCTCACCAGCCAGAGGTGATGAAAAAGGATATTATGTTAGACTGACACAATAGACTAGTGCCTGTAGCCTTTTCTTTTGTGTTACATACTTTTAGTAGCTTGGTTTCAATTTTCACAACCCCTCCGCAACCCACATTCACTTTGATTCTATAGGTGTTACATGTCTTGCATATCAATCAGATATGATCAGTCTATTGCCGTCAATCATTTTATGCTTCGTAAGAAAATGCATAAAAATTACACTATTAGGAAAGTCAACTTATCCAGGTTTTGATTATACAATAATTAAGATTATCATTATGAAATGTGAACTGTTGAGGGGTGTCCTTGACTAAAGATTTACATAGTCGAGTCAGAATTGTCACGTCTTGCATATAGTCGACCGATAGTCGAATCGCTTGCTTTCAGTGCTGAGGATGACCGGAGCTGTGTTTCCCAATAACATTATCTCCTAGTGTGCTACGAAGACTAAAGGTAAACCTTAACTACAGTTATACATTTTCTAGGTGTGTATACTGAACTATACCTTAGGAGGTTACTTTCTTACTTCCCACGTCACCAGGTGCTGTCCATAGCGGTGGTGCTGAATTAATGGATATCGATCGTTAAAAAATCAACTTAATTTATACAGGGACTGCTTCACTGCGTTATGGGCGTTCTTTATAAAAAAAGCACTGTAGAATTAGTATTTCATAGGATCAAATTACAAACTAAATCCAACCATGTATATAATTTTATTGTGAAATGAGTGCACTCACCCACAATCTCATGCCCAAATGTACAGTAACAACCCGCTACACTAACAGGCAATATGATCATTTATATCAAAGGTTCATAAACTTTGGGTTGGAGGGTCTCGCAAAGCCACTAGCTGTTGTGGTGCACTAAAAATGTTTATTCCAGCAACTAACAAATAGACTATAGGTCACACGTTTATTGTGCTTGGATACTGGATGTTACAGTTGTAGCAGGAAAAAAACACCTAGATCTGAATTTTGGGGCTTCTCTGTTGAGTTTGTCTTGACAAAGCTAGACCAACAAGATCTAAAAGCTGCTGAATTTGCTGCCTTGGTACGTTAACTTTTCTATAATTGCAATTTGAGCATAAATTGCACCCTGGTTTTCACAGATTAAATGCACTTAAATGCTCCACGGATGCGATGTAAAGAAGGTTTCTTTTCACCGTTGCCATGTAGTGGGGTGAACTCTTAACACTGATAAGGTATAGCTAAGAGCAGAATGTATATACTTAACTAAGAATGTTTGGGGAAACACATATTGAGGATAAGGTACAACCTAAGGTATAACTTAAAACCAACGTTGAGATAAGAAGGTTTCGGGAAACGCTGTCCTGTTCCGAAAGTCTGCGCCGTGCTTGCTATATACGGTGATTTTGGTTACTTTATTAGTATTTTTTTGTATCATGCAGCGCAAAGTTCAGTCTATGTACCGAACTATGTGCATGGACAAAGTTTTAATTCATATTTATATGCCCAAACATTCAGTAAGTGACAAATGTTTGGAATCGATGTACAAATTCATTTGCTAGTCATCTGCGGGTGTGTGCGGAACTTGTTGCTTTTCTATACTGGTCTCACAGCAATGAAGATGCAGAGAGATGTGATCCTGTGTTGGGTCATAGCCAGACCTCGCACTCATCTGCGCCGGGGGTTACGGTACCAACCCTAAAAATGTCCCATTTCTTCACACAGTGCGTGCCCGTTTGCTACGCCACTGCACATATAACCGAAATGGCATGATCCCTATGGCATAACACCTCATACCAAGACTGTGAGATCGGTAGTCCAATAAGGCTCTTCCTATGGAAGCATTGAAATTTTGACTATTCTGGGTCACCCCTAATCTGTTTACGGCCGATGTATTTACACTATGTGTTTTTAGTTATCACAAATGTTGTCTTGTTATTTACAGGCGAGAAAGGCAGTGGCAAAACTACAGGAAAACACTTATGCTATAAAGGCTCAACTTTCCATCGAGTGGTAAAGAACTTCATGATCCAGGGGGGTGACTTCACAGAAGGTATGTCCCATTATTCTTAACTGACTTATGGTCAGATATTTTTGGGTTCTTACCACAAAATGATGTCTTTTACTGGTTATGTTCTAGTATGGTATATTGTCAGTGATTTGTATATTTTCTTTATTTAGGCAATGGAAGAGGAGGAGAATCAATATATGGTGGTTTCTTTGAAGGTAAGCCTGTTCAGTAAATCATCCAACTCTTAATAACTTTAGCAAGGTCCCTCAACTTTACTTTTTCTTATTAATTTTGACAATGTGCATGACTGTTGAATGGCCATCTCAGTTTCGTGCATGAATTATCAGCCATTGTTTTTATCTTGCTGTTTTCGGTAATTTAACTTTTATGTTTTTGTGATCTTATTATGATCTGAGCCATCATGGAGAATAGGGATTTTAATTTATTAAACGGTCCAATCTTCCTGCCTAAAATGTCAACATATTCTTCTATTTATAGAGAATGTGGTCTTTTGCAAAATGAGAAGGTAAGATGTGCACAGTGCAGTAACACAATCTAGACTGAACAATTCCCCCTTCCCATTTCATAATGTGAACCATGGCAAAAACCTCAACACTGCACAGTGTGCTCATGGATGTGAGGACCATGAAAGTGTTTTAATGAACAATTTTGTTGCATTATGTTTCCCTTTATTTTCCCAAGATTGGTTTTATTGAAATATCTTGATTGTAATCGAACTTTGCATGAATATTTTGCCCTACTTGACAACAGAGTTAATGTTTGGAGTAATAGTTTTATAGAATCCAGATAAGAAAATCGTACTGATAAAAGAAATATTGCGACTCTGATCAGATGCTTTTTAAAGTGAGTTCCTTCCCATAAACTACCTTCAAGTGACTAGCAAGTTGCATTAGATGACTGTGGTGTAACGAAGACATATTGACTATTGAACAGAAAAGAGAAGAACATTTCGATATGTCCGGATGTCAGTAGAGATGACCGTGGAAAACAACGCTAGCTTAGCCTTTTGCTGGGGTCTTGAATGGATGTCTCTTTGTCTGTTTCGCCATAACATGGTTTTGTTTTGTTTTGTAAAAATCACTCAGTGCCCTTGTTTGTCTATATCTCTCTTCAACAGATGAGAACTTTACTCTCAAACATGACAAAGCCTTCCTCTTGTCAATGGCCAACCGTGGTAAAGACACAAATGGGTCTCAGTTCTTCATGTAAGTTCTGCTTACTCTGATATATGACAAAGAGTGTGTGCGTCTGTGTGTACAAACAATCATTCATTACCAGACCTTAAGATCACCATTTAATATGACTGATTGGTCACTATTAAATGACACATGCGTATGTTTAGATTACGTGTTACTCCCGTAGTATTCAAGAATATTTCTCTAGAAAATGGTGCAGTTTTTGACAAAATGATATTTTAAATGTAAAGTTAGATGTGGGTCTAAAATTTGAACACATGTGCATCTTAGGTTGACACATCAATACAACCTTACTATCACTAGTGAATATGAAAGCACAAAAAAGGGATACTTACTCCTTAAAAATCTCATCTTTTGCCCAAAGTATACTGTGCTTTTATCGTGTAAGCAAGCGTGGATACAGTACTGATGACAAAAGTTTGTCTGTATGCTTTCATGTAAAAACACTAAATGTACTTTGGGCTTAGCTTTCCCTTTTGCTGTTCACACTGTCCAACCCTTTCAGACCTCCACAATCTCTCTACCATGTATGATTTTCTTACTCTTTTATTTTGGTGACTATAAATGTTCATGTCGGATGCAGGTGCCCTAAACATTTTCATCTCCTTTTTCCTTTATCAATGTGCAAATATTTTATAAAGTACCAACATTTATTTAATACAAATGAATTACAATTTTCTCTTGCCATTTTTGTGTAAAATTTGCAGAAACTCTAGCATCCTGCTCTACTAAGGTAAAGTGTCTCTCCGAGGCTGTGCTTCTATCTCCTGACTATGTATTTCTGGTTGCTTTTAGCTATCACTGGCTTCTTGTTTACCTTTAAAGTCATGTTTTTACTATATTTAAAACCCTCTCTCCCAGCACTGAAACAACTGAGAAGGTCTTCAATTATTGGTGTGTTTCAGGTTAAGTGATACAGGACGTATTTTCCGTATTGTTTACTGTCTTCCATGAACTCCCTTTTGGTTTCTAATTGAAGATTGTCTATATTTATAATTTAATGAATTTGAATCAAAGTTTTCATTGATTTTAGACCTGTGGACACACCTGAGTTTCCTGTATATTCAAATATGTATTGTAAATTTTAATTTTTTGAGGTTGATCTATCATTCTGACTTTATATTATATTGCAATCACTACTGGTTTAAAAATGTCTCTGCATTTGAATTAAGATTGTTTGGCACTTGTTGAATAGAACATTTAATCATAAGGATATTTTTCTTAAAATGTTCCTCTATTTTTTCCTACATATGCCTGTTTGATGATCTGTCCTGGCCAACATTATCTAATGGATGACAACAGAACTACAAAGCCGGCACCTCATTTAGATGAGTAAGTTTGTCAACATCTATGCGGTTTAAAGGCTTGCTTCACCCAAAAATGAAAATCGTATCATCATTTACTAACTTTCATGTCATTTTAAACTTGTATGAGCTACTTACTTACTTACTTAATATATTTTGGAAAATTATTTGGGCCCCAACGAAGGTACCGCTGTTTATTTTTCTTCAAAATACCTCATTTTGTGTTTAGTTGAAGAAAGTAACTCATACCGGTTTATGAGAGTGAGTAAATTATGACACACTTTTCAATTTTGGGTGAACTATCACTTTAATATTAACTATATAGTTGAGCTGTAGTTTTTTTACATTCATTTCAGATTTTCTTATTCCTGTGACGTTCGTTTATCTTATTTAGTGTGCATGTGGTCTTCGGGCTGGTCATCTCTGGCTTTGAGGTGATAAAGAATATTGAAGGGCTGAAGGCAGACTCAGCCAGCAGACCGTATGCTGATGTCAGAGTGATTGACTGTGGACAGCTGATCACAAAGTCTGCTAATGACGGTAAACATTCTTCTGTGTAAAAGACAAACTAGGAATTTTGGCTGAAGACCTGCTGTATGTCATTATGCTTTTTTAACTTGTCATTGCATAATGTGAAATGTTTTTTTAATTGTATATCGACTGCATTGTGGAGGTGAAAAACAGTGTTTAAAATTAGAACTGTGAAAGGTCATCAAACAAATTGACGTCTGTTTGACAGGTGCAAAAAAAGATTTCTGACCCCCTTAACTCACCGTGTCCTAACCAGGCTTGACTGCATCAAGTGATAAATCAAATTCTCTGTGCTAATCCTCCATGCTAAGTTTTTTATCCCAAACAATCATGACAACAAACTGCTTGAATGTTCTTGTGCTGGGTAGCTCTGGCAAAATCTCCTTGGTGGTTATTGCACCAACATATAGCTCTAGTAAGCTCACGGCGACCTGAGTTTGATTACTGTCTCGTGCAGTCCTTTGCCTATCCTGCTCCCCAGTCTCTACCCAGGACTTTCCTATCACCTCTCCACTATCCTATCACAATAAGGCAAAAAGTCCAGAACTGAAACTTAAAAAAATCATATACTTTTTTATATCCTGCAAGTGTTGATTTGTGCAATTTTTTGCTTTCAATCTACACAGTCTATATTAGTCATGTCATGGATGTATACAAAGAATACATAAATTACTTTGTTCATTGATTTTGTTTATAAACTAAATTTGTTCTTGTCTTCTGTAGTGCTCCAAGGCAAGAGGAAAAAAGTATTCTATTCTGAGGATGACTCCCAGAGTTCTTCCGACTTGTCTTCACATTACTCCTCCTCAGAAGAGACTGGAGAGGAATCTGATCAGAAGCATGTTTCTAGAAAGAGGAAAAGATCTTCAAAGAGTAAACACTCAAAACGGAAAAGAAGAGAGACAGGGAGGAGAGAAAGACATGCCGTTAAAACAACAGGACATGGAAGGTGAATGAGCTTTATTTTCTTTCATGCACAGTCAAAGCATCAATATTTCATATCTAGCCAAAGAAATGATCGTCTATATTTGATACTGTTTCTCACACATTTTTAGATACATCAGTGGTTTAGGTGGTCTTTTTTTCTTGGCTAAAATAAATATCCTTACTGTTTGCTTTTCCTGATTCACAGTCATTCTGAGGGAGAGATGGCAGAGGAAGATGATGGTGAGGTTGAGCAGAATGTGAAAAGAGAGAAGCCTGTGGTTCGACCAGAAGAGATCCCACCCGTGCCAGAGAATCGTTTCCTGCTCCGCCGAGACATGCCTACCCAGGAGGAACCTGTCAAAATGTTAGTCTCTGGTACAGTATAACAAACAGATGTTCTTGGTCTCACCCCAACATCCCAGGACTCTTCTGTTTTCCCTACAAGTTGATAAGTAAAATGAACGATTCAACTTTAACGGTGTCTATACAATTTTTGAAACTACAATTTTTTTTTTTTTACAGGCCTATACAGGAATCAGACGCAGCACCAAATGACCCTAAACCAGCTGTCACAAAATCTGGACGTAAGATCAAAGGCCGGGGCACTATGGTATGATAGCCATGAACTGCATTCATAGTACACTACTTTGTTTGAGTTTTTAAACATGTCCCATACAACATAAGCTGCTTTTAGCGTCTATAATTTTTTAATAAATGAAAATGGATAAATGAGTGAAAAATCTACACATTTAATGTATAATTTTAATGAAATTGTTACTTCTAACAGTTGACAGTGACATTATTTTTTCCACAGAGATACCATACGCCCCCTCGGTCAAAGTCACGATCAGAGTCAGAAGAGGAAAGAGGAAGTAGTGAGACCCCCCCACACTGGAAAGAGGAAATGCAGAGGACGAAGGCTTACCAGCCCCCCAGTGTGGAGAGATGGAGCAAAGGAGAAAAGTATGTTTTACACCAATTGAATACGGTGTCATGTCATAAAATAAATATCACAAAATCATATTTGAATAAACTAGTGAGATTCTTTCAGAAAATGGCACACATCATGGTAAAATTTAGATTCTTGTTGACATTCTAATTTGTTTTGGATTTTGTGGGGTGAACAAGCATGCTTGAAACAAAGGTTGTTACCTAAAGCAATTTTACTTTTATTCAAACAGATGGGATGACAGAAGTGACACCCCATGGTCTAGGTCAAGATCAGAAGAGCGTTCTCAAAGCGAAGCCTCTGTATATTCCAGCCAACATGGTCCAAGTAAAGTAAAAAAAAAAAGCAAACGCAAGAAGAAAAGCAAAAAACGAAAACACTCTAAAAAATATAAAAATGACAAGCCCAAGGATACATCACTGTCTGAGGGAGAGATGTCCGGGTCCTCGGGCAAGAGGTCAAAACACTCCAGCCATGCTGAAAGGAGAACACGCTCTCGTTCTCATTCACATTCTCCCTCTCCTCACTCCCACAGGTCCTATCGATCAAGGTCAGACAGGAGACGTTACTCATCCTATTCTTCTAGAGATTCGCGATCTTATTCCAGGTCAAGGTCCAGAAGTAGACCTTATTCCAAAAGTCACTCAAGGTCTGATCGATCTTCTTTGAGGTCAACTGGAAGTCGATCAGGGCGTTCTGTTACACAGTCTAGATCACTGCCTCGTTCTCGGTCTAGACACAGGACTAAGTCAAGAAGCAGGTCAAACTCTAGATACAGAACATCAACACATTCCAGAAAAAAGAATTTGGTGAAATCCCCTCGAATGTCAAAGTCATCCGAGGGTGGTGTTTCCAAGTTGGACAAAGCGGTTCAAGGTGAAGAACCTAAAGCCCCACCGGCTGCGTCTTCCGAAAGTGTCTCTGTTTTGCCTTTGAGTGACAGTCCACCTCCCTCTCGATGGAAACCAGGCCTAAAACCTTGGAAACCCTCCTACATAATTTTTCAAGAGATCACCCCAAAGTCAGTCCCATCTTCAGAGACAGTTATCAGCCCATCAGCTACTGTACCTCTGGAGACATTGCCCTCTCCCAAACCAGACAGAGTGCTTAGTCAAATGGGTCCTAGTGAGAGTAACAGTAAAGTTTCTAATAGGCTCTTGCAAAACAGTTTCTCCAGGAGCAGCTCATCCACTCGGTCTAGAAGCAGCAGCCGGTCTTCTTCCTACAGTAGGTCAGAATCATATGGTTCATACAACAAAAGATCTGGTGAAAAGAAAAAACATAAGTCTTTCAAAAACAACCACAAGAATGCACATCCTTCCAAAAGCAACAGGAATGCATATCACAGTAGTGGGCAAAAAGATACAACTCACTTCTCGGAGAATGGGTCAGATAGTCCTATTCCCAGACACAGCGATTCTTTTCTGTCCGATCATAAGACGGTGGAAATAAAAGACAAAAATCCTAAACTATGGATAGAACCATTAGTAGAGAAAAGCAGCAAATCGGGATGGGAAAGTGAAGGTGAGAACTCAAGTAAGGCTAATACTGCTGCCGAGCAAAACCAACCCTCTGTTATAAATGAAGGAAGGCTTAGCGAAATGAAAAAGATGCAGATTTTGTCTCGCTGCTGGGAGTCTGAGAGTGACTCTGAAATGCATGTTAAAACGGTTTTAGGTGAGGCCAAACATATGTCTGAAAAAGAGGAGGGGGAGGCCAGTTCAGAGTCTGAGTCTGAAGGCACTTTTTGGCCCTTGAACAGATCACACAGAGGTGCAGAAGTGTCTGAGGAATTGAAAACTGTTGAGAAACCCTCAAATGCAGACATAAAGACTTTGAAGCGCAAGAGCAAGAAAGGCAAGCGGAAACACAAGCACAAACGGCGGAACTCTTCCAGGTCAGGATCTCACAGATCCAAAAAAAAGAAATCCCAAAAGCAACAAAAGCCAAAAGAGACTTTCCACTGGCAGCCTCCTCTGGAGTTTGGCGATGAAGGTGAGGAGGAAGATTCTGTCGCTCCAGCAAAACATTTAGACGATGCTGTCAATGAAGGAGCAAAAAAACGTGTGAAGGCTGAACGGGTCAGGACCAACAGTTCTGAGAATAAAGACGGTCAAAAGACTCACAAGTCGCCACAAGATAAATGGACTTCTAAAGGAATTGATGAAAAGACGGCAAGAAATACAGTTCAAAGCCACCCAGAGATTCATCCCAGTCATTCAGACAATAACTTGCCAAACAACCAGAATAGACCAAAAGACCAAAAAAAGGGGAAGATCTGTTCTCCAGATTTCATCCCAGAGGCTGAGCAACCAGGACCCAAAGCCATTGGCTTTTCCCCACTGAAAAATATTCTTAATACTAGTAGCGCACCTGTACCACCTCCCACAGAAAAAGAAAACTCCTTTACTATCAAATCCGCCTTCACTCCTGACAGTCCGAAAGAGGAAACTGATGACACCTCAAGCTCAGCAGTTGAAAATAAATGGAAACCTTTGACTGGCATGACTGCTGTGCAGGCTGTTACTACAAAACCTCTGGTTATGAAAATAAACAAACCACAAAATCAGTTGGAAAGAAAGGCCCAAGGCCTCAAAATTGAGATCAAGACGAAGAACAGAGTGCGACCGGGATCGCTCTTTGATGAGGTTCGAAAGACGGTACGGTTAAATCAGAGACCCAGAAATCAGGACAGCTCCAGTGAAGAGGACTCTCCTCTGGCAACGGGTGAAAGAGACGGATCTCATGACCACTCTCGGGACAAGTCACGGTCCGTATCCAGTCACAGGGCCCACCGCAGGAGCAGGTCCCGTTCGTATAGCCACTCCAGGAGCAGGTCAAGAAGCTACACTTACTCTTCCAGGTCTGGAAAATTTGAATATGTTGAAATTTGAAGTGGGTGCATGTTTGATATACCCATAAGTTCATGTGTTCCACACAGGAGCTACAGTAGAAGTAGAAGCAGGAGTAGAGACAGTAGGGGGCGCTCTCGTTCTCGAAGTAGCACTTACCGAAGTTATCGTAGGTAAGTTAAAAAAAAACCTTCTCTGATAATTCACTCTAATATGCTTCATATGCAATCCAATCTACACGCTTACAATTACGATGTGCATGGTCAATACAATCAAAGCATGGTCATATTGTTTCAGCCACAGGGGGAGTCGAAGTCGCTCTAGAAGTCGGCACAGAGCCCGTCACAGATCAAGGTGAGCATGGAGTCAGGATCAAATGTGTGCTTTGCTTGCAACTTTGTGTTACTTAATTTTTCTTTGAGTTTCTTAAATATGTTTTTTTTAAATACAGGTCTGACTCTGACTATAGCTACTCTAGCCGAAGTCGCAGTCGTAGCAGGAGGAGAGGGCACAGGAGAAGCGTCAGTTCTGACCGCAAGTCTAGGTACATCAAACACATTCACCTTAAATTGGATAATGTGCATAACTGAATCTTGTTTTTTATCGTCTGTCCTCACATTCAGGTCATATCGTTCCTATAGCCGGAGTTCCTCCAGGGGGCGAAGTCATAGTCGAAGCAGTTGAATTTCAGAGGACATGATGCCTTTAGTCATCGCATCGCTGAGTTTAAGTTTCAGAATGTAAATACTTCCTTATGTACTGCATCATCATGTTCTGTGTCATAACAGTTTGGTTTTGGTATATTTTCCAGAGAAAGACAAAATATGAATGTACCATTAAAACAATTTAAATCCCTGCTAATTCTGGTGCGCTTTTATAATTTCCCAAACAAAAGTTTCCTAGGAAAGGAGCAGATTGTATATTCTTTTTAAAGCAGCCCTTTACCTCACTTTCTTCAGCATGAAAACACATGTTTTTTTTTTGGTATATCTCAAGTTACTGTAGATACAGAAGGGAAATGTTTTATTGTAGCCCAAACAAGTGAATGATTACCCGGCCTTTAATGTATTCTTAGGGCGTATATTAAAAAGTCTTGCTGGTTGAATGTATCTAGTGCTGTCTATTAATACACAATTTCAGTATAATAATCTAAATGTGTCCCTTGTATTTTTAAGTGCAACTACTGTATGTGTTTGTGAGATCTTGTAGCCTCTCCATTCTGTTTTGTATGTTAGTATGACTTTTCCAAACCCTATAGTATTGCTATTGAGATATGCTTTAGGATGTTGTGTGAAATACATTGGTTGACTGTTTTCTTTCAGTATTATGTGCACACAGCAAGGTGCATTCCAGCACACAAGGTCATGAGAGATATGTTCCCCATCATCGCTCTGTATGCGTAATTCATGTCGATCAATAATTGTTCAGCTGTAGATGTAGAGCGCAGCTGAGATCGGGTATAAATGTTATTCGGTGCAATGTCCCTTTAAAACTTCTGACAAAAAGCCCATATGATCCCCGTGCTCCAATCACCAATTCCTACTGCAAAAGCAGCCTCTGCATTTTTGTCTGTCTGAATGCTAGCACGGCGAAAAAAACACTGAGGGGAAGGAAAACTGAAGAAATGTGAAAACCCAGCGCACGGGTACACGGCGAGCGGAAGTCCGGCGATAATGGATTTATTCGCGCACTGCTTCGATGCTCGCGATATCGGATCAAAATGGCAAGTAGACCACGTCCATATTTTTAATGTCTACATTTTATCTTGTTATTTTGAACGACTTGGGTAGGCCGATGCAAACTTAAAGTAGTTTGTCCCGGGATGCGTCTGACTTCTGCATGTGTTAAAGTGCAATAATATTAAACCGCGTAATGAAGTTCGCAACTCGCCGACGGAGACGGACGTTGGATGGTTTACAAGAATGCAATGGCCACAATAGCTACATTGTTGCATTTCAAGAGTTAAATTCCCTCACTTCAGTGTTCTTCAGCAAAGATCAGGTCGCGTCTGGTGCATTTTTGGACATTGATGTGCATCACAAATTTAAAGTCCAACGCACTGTTGTTTTTAATTTCGACACCATGGAATTATATTGACTTTGACAGACATAGAAAAACTTTTAAATCCAGCTTTCTCTCTGCTATGTTCATGTTAAGCTATAGCTAGAGGGCGAGGTGAGGGGCAGTCAGGGCTGAGACGGGTCATTTTAGGATACGTCATTAAAAATAAAACGTGCACTGTGGGACAGTCGCGTTGTAATCCTGTGGGCCGCTCACATCTGGAAGCCGGGTTGATATTTGGGTCAGGTCACTGCTTGATAGACCTGTCTGTTTGACCTCGAGTTCACTTGACTTTTTTCACATGACCCATAAAGCACATTTTTCCATTATTTATGCATTTCTTTTTGTCACTTTTGGTGTTGACGAAGTTAGTATTTAAAATTGTTCAGGGTTAGTCTTGCCTGTTGTTGGTAAAGACTATGAACTCGAAGACCTTTATTATGTCTCCTTGAATCATGCATCGTCTTAACGGGGTTGCAATGCACACGCAGACTGACATTAAAAAGTCTCAATTTAAAATCGTGCTTATTCTTGAAAAATAATATAAATTCTGAAACACAATCATGAAAAAGTTATTTAGTGAAAAATTTAGCTTGTTCATTTAAACTGCTCAGTGTTAAGTGCATTCTGTTAAATGAACTATGGTCTTATTTATATGATTAAATTTGATAATAATATTGGAATATCACAGGGTGATATACCTTTCATTACAGACAAAATAACAAAAAAGGAGCCACGCTGTACACAATGGCTCTGACTTCTTAGGCACACGTTTACAATGTTTCATTTACTGCACTGTAAGTTTGATCAAAGCGTGTCATACAGTATAAATAAATTCCTTTTTTGAGGCAGTATGAATGTTTTACTTTGTACTGAAATAACGAAATTAATCCAAGTCCTTTTAGCGCTACAGCCTGTAAAAAAGCATCATGCTGAGGGGTTTATGTAACCATTCAGGACATTCCTGCCCACCCTTGACTTTGAGGCTTCGTTTTGTCTCAGTGCTCTGCTGTTGGGATCACTTAAGTCCATGTGACAAGTGCGTCTAGCGCTGCTCCTAGCATGCAAGACTTCTCAAGCATCTTTACAAAAGTCCCTACATTGATTTTGAGGTGGAAACAGATACTTTTTTTCATCGTTTTGGGTTTGTACATTTCTGATAGATTAATTAAAAATATTGTGAACCTGGAGTAGCATGGGAACATTTTTATGAAAAGACAAAAATACATTGTATGGCTCAATATTATCGATTTTTCTTTTATGCCAAAAAAAACATTAGGATATTAAGTAAAAATCATTTTCCATGATTTTTGTAAATTTCCTACCTTAAATATATAAAAACATTATTTTTGTGAGTGGATCTCATGTCACAGTGCCCCTGATTAACAACTTCAAAGGGCAATTTTTCAATATTTTGAATTTTTTTTAAATTTTTGCACTCTCAGATTCCTGAGTTTTAAAAGGTTGTATCTCAGCCAGATATTGTTCTATTCTAACAACTCATACATCAATAGAAGTTTATTCATCTTTCAGATTATGTAAGAATCTCAATTTCGAAAAATTGACCCATAAGACTGGTTTTGCTGTCCAGGGTCACATATTATATTGTATCAATGTATTTGCATGTACTGTAAATATATACTGTATATATATATATATATATATATATATTAGGGCTGTAAAGTAATTAATCCCATCCAGAATAAAAGTTCTTGTTTACATAATATATGTCTGTGTTCTGTGCATATCCATTTTGTATTTATTAAAACATACACACACACATGTATGCATATTTAGGAAACATTTACATGTATTTATTTATATTTATCAATATATGAAATTAAATATAAATGTTTATGAATTTCTATATAATTTTTTTTCTTAAAAATATATGTATGTATGTGTTTATAAATACAAAATTAATATGCACAGAACACAGACATATATTATGTAAACACAAACTTTTATTCTGGATGTGATTAATCGCGATTAATCATTTGACAGACCTCATAATATAATATGTGTTCCATGTGACTAATTATGTGGGAGTCATTTGAACCCATGACATTTCTGTTGAACGTTTAACTAAAATGGGAGAACATATTTTTGCCTTTGAATAAAGTACACACTTCACTTTTGAATCTGCAGAATCTTAATGTGAAATCACCACACATTTCTTTCCTTGGCCTTCTTCACAGTCACGGAAAAAACACATTTATTTCCCTATTTCACAGCTTTGTTTGTCCTGCTGTGTCAGTGTTGTTTGTCAGGTTCTGTTCCTTGCTTTGCTGCATACTTGGGTCAGAGTCTGTACATGGAGTTGAGTTGGCCCCTGAGTAGAGGTTGCAGATCTGTGGTAGGTTGCGTTTTATTTGGCGGGTACATGCCAACTCCACTGGCTCTTCTCTTGGATAGAGATCCTGCCTGCATAGCTCAGGCTCCTGGCAGTCCTACTTCGGACATGGTAACCTAACAGATCGTCGTCCGCAGCATTGATTGTTCAATTCCTGCATGAGTCAAGTTCAGTTTCAGACACAAATTCTCCAAAGAAATGATTACCTGAGTGTAAGGTAAATGCAAACAAACTGAGCGCAAAGTAAACTGAAACATCTATTACATGCGTTGTTGTTTGCCATTTCTGTTCATTGCAAACAAAATTATTAGCACTGTCACACAGCGTTTTTTGTAAGGGGATGGTTTTGACTGTGGATATACTGTCTCTTTTATGAAAATCTAATTTCTCCCACCTTGTCAAGCACACTTTTTATCAGAGGCAGATGCACAAGAGGTAAAATCCTTTGTTTGTTTGTTTGTCTGGCTCAATTTCATGCCCCGCTTGGCACATAATATTTCAAACCACAATTCGGTTGCCCTCGGTTGCATTAACATATAGATAGAAATGAGAAGTCTTCTAAATATATCTGCCTTTGTCACCACGGAAAAGGAGCAATGAATCGTAGACGTTCCCTCGTGGCTCGTAATAAAAAATGTTGTATGACGATTACAGTATCCGAAAGTTATGAGAGATATTTAATGCATCAATGCTGCCATTACAATGATTTTGATTTAACCTGACACAGTCCTAGTTAAACTCTGTGTAGCTTTCTGATTTCTTTATTTATTGATTGATTTTTATTCATTTTATCTTGCAGTTGTTGTCGATGAGGAGTTTCCTGAGTTGTGTTTTCTGGGCGTACCGAAACACCACAGAAAACTTAAGCTGTCTCCTGCTTTACTAACACTTTTGGATGGTGAGTGTTGCTCGGTGTTTTTGCAGGCGGTGTTTGTTGGCCTTTAATCTGTTATGGCATTAATTAGATGCTGAACCTAAAATAAACAACTGACGGGGAGCTTCATCCCTTATCACTTAGTCTGATTGAACCTGGTAATTGGATGTAGGGATGGATAACACCCTAATTTTCACTATTTGCTATTAAAGGGGAGATATTTATTTAATCTACTTTATTTGTACAAGGTTTTCACTATGAATAAGTTTTGTAGTTTTTTTGTAGCGTGTCCATAATACTCAATGTCATCTTTCCTTACCTCAATTTATAATTGCAAGTTATAATAATGATTTATAGTTTGAGATGTCAGGTTTGATTTTGTGTAATTTTTACATCATTTGAATTCAACCCTTGTGAAGAAAATGTATCCTCTTGTTTTTTGTTCCAAACTGACATGGCGGTAAAGAGGAAAGATTGCAGCTTTTAGACAAATTAAATCAAATTCAAGGAAGAGTTCATCCGGGGGCGTATTACAGAAAGATCATAACTTGAAAATGTAATCCTATCTGTTAGGTAACCTTGGTAATTTCAGATAGGACCTCATTAAGGACAAAAGCTATTACAGAACTGCACTTCCTAAATGCATAATCTTATCTTAACTATGTATAGTAAAGGGGTATTACAGAAGCATCTTAATTTGACAAATAAACTGTCTTAACTTTAGGACGACACAGCTGTCCTTACTTTTTTTTAAACGTATAGAAAAACGCTGTCCAACAATGACATTACATTGATTAATAATTGAAAATATAGAACGAAGAAGTTTCTATATCTGCGGCACTAAAATGAAAGCTCACCAGTTTTGTTTTTCCATATTCTTTACCTCATCAGCAGCTCGCACTGTTGTTTGCTATGCAACAGACTTGAAAGTGGATTGCCGAGCTTGCTGGTACAATTTAAGATTTCCTAACTAGAGATAAGATACGATTTTGTAAAATAGGATAGGAATCCCAAATTAAGTTAAGATTCGCTTCTGTAATACAGATTTGTGAAAAATCCTAATTTAACGTATCATAATTTAAATTAAGTCCTAAGATTAGAAACTTTCTTTAATGCTTTCTTCCCCTAAAATTAAAATTCTGTCATCATTTACTCACCCTCAAGTTATCCCGATTCTGTATACAGTTCATTGTTGTGTTGAAAACAGAGAAAGATATTTGAAAGAATGCTTGTAACCAAACATTTCTTGGGCATTATTGACTGCCATAATAGGAAACATTTCCTTGTAAATTTGAAATAAAAACAAAACACAGTATGTTGCATTATAAACCGTTCTGATGCACTATTGACTACATTTGTAATTTTTCCTACTATGGTAGTCAATGGTGGCCATGAACTGTTTGGTTGCAAGCATTCATTTACTAATGTTAACAAATACAGCTTTATTGTAAAGTGTTACGAAAAGTGCTTAAGAGTAAATGGGCAAATGTCCAGGTTAAATGCTATACTTCGAATATTGACTTTAGCTACCCTTGCCCACCACAAATATCCAAATGCCAAAAGGCAACCTAGTAACACTACTAAAACTTATTTTTATGCTACAGTAGTTTCATTTTAAAAGCACCACACAAAAAAAACATATCAAACAATTGTGAATTGAAGTGGAACTCGAGCTGTGACAGATGTGAACAGATAGATAGAAATGTACTGCACCTTCTGCTCAATCTTTGCTTTGCTTCTGTTTTAAACATTACTTACCACATCACTCGGCGCAAGTAAGACAACTGATCTGAGCAGCAGCGAACAGCTCTTTCGATGGAACTGGGATGTGTAATGAGGGGTGGTAATAGTCTTTTTTTAGTTAAAAAATACTGTTGTTTGTGGCAGCTCTCTCGTGCAGTGCGCAATTCCCAGATGTTGTCTGGTCGGAATGAGTAAGAAAACTAAAATGCTTGTTGCTGTGTTTGAGAGAAATCTTTCTTTCTTTTCCACACACAAAGTCATACCCATAACTGAAACACAAACACATGTAAGTCATCGTTGTGCTGCTGTGAGGGCAGTTTTTTGTGCTGCTGTGTAAGTGTCTGTCTAGCTCAAGGTCAGGACTGAATGTGTATCCTGACTGGTTTGGGGAGGGTGGAGGCATTAGGGAGGCCACACACATACACACAGACACCCAGGGCATCTGTTTTTCAATGTCACTCATCTCTGTCTTCTGTCGGCTGCTTCTTCACCTTGGATTGAGGCTCATGTCAGGGGACGGCGGTGCAGGGGGTATCAAAAGCAGAAGAAAAGCCTGAAAAGTATGAGATTATATGTTGTTGTTGAGAAAAGGCTGATCAGTGGTCTAACTGTGCATATTTTCTGGGATAGAGAAACGAATGCATAGTCATTGCTTGGCATCTGTATATGACTGATGCGGAAACAGCGGCAGATAGCTTTGTGTCTTCGTTTGAAACTTCCTCTCATGCTGGCAGCACAGGAAGTAGAGGAATCCAGAGGGCACGAGGACTTTGATACGTCTCTTTATTAGCATCCTGGTTAGGTATCCATGATAATGCTCGTTTTTCATTAACACAAAGTGACTAAAAGTCTCAAGACGTTTAGCCAAAGGTTAAAAGAATCCTGTTGGTATGTGTGTAGCGGAGACAAATCTCTCAAGATGTTTTTGGTGAGCCCGAAATTGTTTTATTTGCCTACTCTTATTGATGTTTTAAGGTCCAATTTTGTGTAGGATCTGTTGAAGGAAATGCAAAATAATATACATAACTATGTCTTCAGGGGTGTATAAAGACCTTACATAATGAAGCGTTGTGTTTCTATTATCTTAGAATGAGCTATTTCTATCTACATATACCACGGGTCCCCTTTAATGGAATTCGTCATGTTGTTTCCACAGTAGAAGGGGAAGCACAAGACACAATGTGTATCTCTGCGTGGTTTACAATGCCTCTTATTTTCCTTCACAATCTCAGGTAAAACACAGCAAACTTGAAGCGTGGCTGATGGCGAATCACCCCGAAACTCATTACAAAGGCAAGCACACACATTTTATATGGCAATGTTAATTTATGCTGCTGCATAACATAAGCCAAAAGAAACAACCTCTTTACCGATTAGAGAAGGGATTGAGTCGAACTGTATATTAAAAGATTGAATGACATGCTAAAAACAAACATGGGATTTGCATGATTAAAGAAATGTAATACTGTTCATGTAATATGTCTTTTGGAAGATATTTCTCATTTATTACTGTCTCAAGCAAAGACATGTGCCAATGGCGTTTGAGCGTGAGTACTGTCAGAGGGTTTCATTGGTTGAAGTACTGAATGAATACGCTCTTCACTAAACGAACGAGTCAATTGAGTCAAAATGAGACTGAACGAACTGGTACATATGTCGTTCATGGTCTAATATTCTCTGTGTTGCAACAATACAGTAGTTGCTGAACTTATTCTGAAAAACAAAGGTAATGACCTGGTTTCATTTAATTGTTTAAGTAAATTATGATAAAACAGACTAAATACAATGTAGTTTTCGTCGACTAAAAATAGACTAAAACTAAAATGATGGGGATGAATAAAACTTAATTTAATTTTATACAAAAGGGTATGACTCACACTAACAAAATGTGCTGTCAAAATTGATTCTGATCTCAACTCTAATTTTAGTTAGCCTGAGCCTTAAAATGTTAAAATTCTTTATTAAGTTGTATGTGCAACAAAAAAGGTTACTGAAATTGTTAATAGTTTGAAAGAAATTGTTATTTGAATTTCAGGTTCATTTTTTAATTTTATTCAAAATATCGAGATGTGTTCGTATGCACATACATTTTGTCCATACTGGATGCGACATGGCAAGATGCAACAGTCCAATTAGAACAAGCCGTGCGTCGTGTCATGTCACGCCGGCACATTCGGTGTAGACATGATGTTAGAAGTGCATACGAGAGAGAGAACTGATTTGAAGTTTTTTTTTTGTAATTTAAAGTTAAATAATTTTTGGACAACAATTAAAAAAAATAGGCCATGATTCAGGAAGTTGAAAAAAAACACATCATAGCTGCAGTCTCTTGTTTGGATACAAAGATGAAATCAGTTATTCTCTACTGAGTTGAGAAGTCAGGGACTGATGACTTTTTTTCCGTAGTTTCGTCTCATGTAAACCAAGTTTCCTCCTCACTCAAATATTGGAGATTCAGCATTTCATGTCAAAGTCTCTCTCTCTGTTCCGTTCATCTGTTATTTTCTGTAGTGTCTGCTCTAGTTTAATGCCGAGTCAGAGTGTCAGACTTTTAACTTGGTGTCTTTTGGGATTAGTTTTATTCTTCATTCTTTTAGTATCTCTGCCAATTCTGAGTGAGATTCAGACTGGCACGGTGCTCACTCTGGATCTTCAGGGTGTCACTCAAGTCTTTTAGCCCCAAGGCTTTCTATTTTTCAATCTGACAGTGATGTTGTCTCTTTATTTGTGCTCTGGAGTCTGTGGTAACAGATATTTGGTGCAGGATTGCGGGTGTTGCGCAGAATTGCAAATATTATCGCATAGGACTGGCCGATCAAAAAATATTGATATTTATTGACGATATATCTTCAAAAATAATATTAATTGTATTAAATGATTAAAAAAATATTAAACACAAAAAAAATATTCTGTTCGATAGACCTGTTCGAAGTATTCTCTTCGATAGACCTAACTGAAAATATAATGTGATTTTTGTATGATTGTGATAAGTCTATTTATTAGCAAAACATTTGATAGTAATACAGTTAAAATGGGAAAATTGGAATAATACAGTGGTAACATTCAAACCTTATGATCTACGGGTCTTAAAAAGGTTATTAAAGTTAATAATTATCAATATTGGAATATGTGAACAATATATATATATAAGCATTTTTTTAGCTTTAAAATAGTTAACCACTTTGTTTGTTGTGAGCTTTTTTCTTTTTAACTTTCCTATATGCAGTCATAAATGTCCAACCTTCCAAAAATAACAATACAAATATAAATCAAGTTGCTATGTGGTCCGGTGGTCAGTAAAACTAATTTGAACAAAAAAAAACAAATACATCACATTGAGTGAAGTAGCTCCCATGAAATGTGCACAGCTAGCTGGATAAGCTTGAGTCATTTTACCCACACTGACACTATTTTGGAGAAAATTTCTATCAGACGTTATTTTCTGTATCGTTCACAGTTTTACAGAATTCCTGTGGTCTGTTGCAGTGGTGTTTTCAGTGTACATTGTGGTGTTGACTCCTGTAGTGTTGTTGAAATTGAGCAATTTATCAAAAGATGTTGAGAGGTTGATGAGTGTTCTTCACAGTGGCTTCATTGTTACAGGACTCAGTGAAAGATGATGTACATTCATATGCCAGTTCTCACTGAAAACTTTCAGTCAGCCCTTAAGCATACTGTAAATGTCATCATTTACGCACGCTCATGTTGTAACCTGTATGCTGTCATTTTTTCTGTGTACACAAAGTAATACTGTGACATGTCAATAATGACTATTTCGTGTGAACTATATATATATCTATTAATAAAGAGCACCACACCGTTGCTGGTGCATTGGGTCAAATAAAATAAAGTGTCTTAATGGTGTGATTTGTTTTTACACTGAGATTCATAATCTAAAATATTTTCATTGGATGAAAAGACACGAAAGCCTACTGGCGAATCTGTTGCGTGGAATTCTAGCTTTAATTCCTGCTCACAACCATTTTGAAATGCTAAACGGACACGTCTCTCTTGAGACGTATCAGCTGAAACAGTAGATTTGATATTGGAGGTGTGCTGTGGTAAACAGTGCAGTAAAGAGAGCAGACAATTTCACGAAGTGAAAGTCAATTCAGGATAGATCTCGTTCTCCCACAGTTCTGGCACTGTGGTTGCCGTCCTCGGCCAAGTGCATACCAGCCGGCCTGGCCAGGAGCCCCGAGTCACCTCTAATTGCGGTAAAGCAACAAAAGCAGTTTCTGCCGTACAGAGCTCAGCTTTATGAACCATAATGAGAGGCCATGTATCCTAATGACAGATTTGTTTATTAGAGGTTTGGTCAAGGTCATTTGTAAGAGTTGGCGATGAGCGAGCTGGTGAAATACCGTGTGTTGTGAGATCAGTAAAATGTACAGTCAAATTCAGCTTTGTAAAAACATGATCAGATTGTTTATTATTGTATTATTCGACGGTAAAGAATTATGATTTATTTATCCAAAGACCTGCACATGCACTTCTGTAGAATTTGATTTAATCTGAACTGAAATCCTCAAAAATCTGCAATCTCCACTTTTGGTGGGAAAGAATAGCACATGATGGAATTATATTTAAACTCAGTCAATCATATCTCTCTCATTATCTGATAAAAATCATATTTTCGAGGCTTAAGTGCACATGCATGACATGAATTATCAAACCGTTCCACAATAGACCAAACGCAGACGTATCTGGTGCAGCCTGAAAAGGATTTTGACATGTGGCCGCAGTGCACGTCTGTTGGATGTGATCTGATTTTAAATAAGACTCCATGCTGTCAACCATACCCGTGTATCCGTATAATAATTTTGGGTGACATTTAACAAGATCGATCCGACTTGTTATGCCCTCCAGGTGCTGAAAATAAACTCATTCTGGTTACTGAGAGAATAAGGAAGACTCCCTCTGAATTCTGCAACATGGTAGTAAACAGTAAAAGTCAGAGCAAACAGTCCGTAAATAATGGTTGTGATATTTTCTGCTTCTCTCTTTAATTGTTTTCTGGATGGTGTTTTGTCTCACGCATAATGATAACTGTTGCGCCACGGGTCGCAGGAGGAAGAGGCTAATGGTTAGTGCACAACTCTGAATGTCAATGTGCTTTAGATGCTTCTCGATCTCTACTCTACATGCTTTGTCTCTCTCTCTTTTGCCTTTTCCTCTGGAGTTTTTAAGAGATGATGTCCGGATCGAAACCTTGTCCTTCCTGATCTAAAATAAACTAACCTTGAGAGCAGGAGGGGAGGGCGTAGCTGCTCTCTGCAGTATTAGCATCTTAATCTCTAATGGACTTTGTTTGATGATGATGATGATGATGTTCAGGGCCGCTGGGAATGAATTTGGCTTTGTGCAAAAACTAAATTCCTTGTTTAACATGCAGTGTTACGCAATACTATGTTTAGGGTGAAAGATGGCTCATTTTGATACATTGTTATGTTAATGTTAGATATTTGTGCTATCAGAAATATCTTTAACATTAATACAGGCTAAAGGCTCATAATCCTATTATAAGATTATGAGCAATCGAAGTAGTCGTAAAAATGACAAAATAATTATAAAAATTGTGTTTCTATGGCTGTAAATGATTATATATACGAAATAAGAGTTGTTAAGAATTATTTTAGGATCAATTATCTATACTTTTTTACTAGTGTTTTTACTTTGGACAAATTTTTACTTCCATACATAATAAAGCATAGCCTATATCATACGTTTTACTCAACTACATTTGATAAATACATGTCATTTTTATACAATAGAAATCATTATCCATTAAAAAGTATATAAAAAATCATAATATACTTAAATACATTTAAACTGTATACCTGATGACATTTCCATTGTTTTTTCTCTCCGTGTCAGCGGCAGGTCATAGTGGAGACAACCACAGCCCCTCCTAACTTTCTCTGGTGGAGAATTCAGCACTGCACTTCACTCATTTAATGGACAAACTGAATGGACATCATCTCTACCAGCCTCACCAGTACGACGTGGACCTTGTGCTGGAGTGCCTCTGTATATTTATCACCTCCAAGGGTTTACCGGCTTCCCACAAGCCAGTTTACCAGGTCCTCGTCTCCAAGGAGGAACGTTTACATCACATAAACCTGGCCTTTGATGTGTTGATAAACCAGGGCCTTAAGAAGAGTTTCAACATCTGTACCTCCAGGCTTGAGGTCTTTCAGGCCCTGCGTGCACCCGGCGTGCTCCAGATGAGTGATCCAGCTAGTTCCTGCCACAAGCTCCTCATCAGTCAATCGTTCGGCTCAGAGATGGCTCACACTGAGGGGCGGGACAATGCTTCATCCAATCAAACATACCCAGAGATTAAAATGAAAGAGATTGAGACGATATACACACAGCAAGGAAATGGCACTTTATCATTGCTTAAAGAAGACAGTGGGGTCAGTAGGTCAAAATACCTCTCGGTATCCCATACACATCTACCTGGTGTCCAGACGCATCAACCGATCCCACAAGCCAAGCACTTTTACAAGAAAGAGGACAGTGGAGGGGGAGTGGCTAGTGGGAGAGGGCGGGGCTTATGCACAATGGAGGGCAGAGCTGATGAAGCGGGACCCCAAGATGGTTCTCTCTCCTTTAACAGAGAGCAAATAATTGTGGAGGTCAATCTCAACAACCAGACTCTGAATGTCTCTAAAGGATCCGATGGCAAGGGTATCACCTCAAGCCCCTCAGCCCTTCATGCTCCTAATATGGAGGAGGATAAGGAACAAGATGATGAAGATGTTAGCCAGGATGAAGGAGAGTACGAACATGAAAAGGAAGAAAGCGATGAAGAGGATGAAGAAGATGAGGAAGAGAACGACCTCAATGCTCCAAAGGTGGGACACGCTGGCATGGAAAGACCTCAGCGCGCCTCGAGATTACAAACAGGAATGAAAGCAACAGTCACCATGAGGCAAATGCTCATCGGCACGGCGCTAACAGAACGAGGGGAGGGTAGGAGAAGACAAGAGCAGGAAAGTTTAGGTCAGAAGGTGAAGCTTGAGGAGAAGCAGCATTTTTCTTGCAAGAAGTGCCCTCGTGTTTTTAACAACCGCTGGTATCTGGAGAAGCACATGAACGTCACTCACAACCGCATGCAGATCTGCAACAAATGCGGCAAGCGCTTTCTTCTGGAGAGCGAGCTGCTACTGCATCATCAGACCAACTGTGAGAAAAGCATACAGGTACACATAACTGTCTGCTTGCACATAAACCCTTTCATGTTTGAATTATAACAACAGGTAATTTCATCTGAAGAGGTGACTGTGTATTGAATGATGCACTAGTCTTCTGGCAACTATGCCATCAAAACCCATTCATGAAAAATATTTTTTTTCCACTGTAATGATGACCTCTATGCATGAAAAGTGTTTTTTTATCCTTCTAGATTGCAAGCAGTTCTTGGTAGTAGAACTCTATAAATCCCTGTTATGTTTTCCATGGAGCCCAAAGGAAATGTTTAGTCTAATGGAGTTCAATCAGATCCTCTGATCTCTTATAGTGTGTGACCTGTGGGAAAGCTTTTAAGAAGCTGTGGTCCTTACATGAACACAGCAAGATTGTCCACGGATATGCAGAGAAGAAGTTCTCGTGTGAGATCTGTGAGAAGAAGTTCTACACTATGGCCCATGTCCGGAAACACATGGTTGGTGAGTACAGGGTCAAGTATTGCTTCATCTAGTATTGCAGTTTGATGGTATGGGTTCCCACAGTGCATTTCATAAGTGATTTGAGGATTTCAAGTTTATGACAAGTTTGACATTTAATGTGAACATTTAATGTAAATCATTTAATATTTAATTCAGATCTTACATTTGAGAAACTTATCCTTGCCTTCAACCTTCAAGGTCAGTACTAAAACTTTTAAAGAACATTTAAAGGTTAAAGCAAAAAGCTACAATGATTAACTTAGTAATAATGTATGTTATAGAGCTGTCACGTCGGGTTGAATGTGGCGCCATCTTGGAAGGAAGTCTGCTAGTGCGTTCAATGGAGTATTTTGTTTTTCTTGTTTGATTAGGAAATGTATCCATGGAAGTTCGATCTTGCTGTGTTAAAAACTGCAATAGCATTACGCAGAGTCATTCAGGAAAAGCCCATGGTTCTTTCACTTTCGATTTCTCCATATTTCAAGGAAAACAAGTAACGGTACATATCAAAACAATAATAGCAGTGGCGTATTAACCTCCCAAGATGGCGGCGCCACTTCCACATAAGGGCGTGACGTCAGCTTCACATTCTATATAGTGTATTTCTTGTTTTACTGTGCTATCAAAAATGGTTTATCCAATCTGATTTCATTGTTCATTTAATCTTACAAATCACAGTAAAACAAATAAGTCTTTCCGATACCGTTCACTTAAAGAAGCAACGTGGAAATGTTAGAACCATCTAGTGGTGAGGTTGTGAATTGCAACCAATGGCTCACTCCACCCCTCCCTTTCGAAGCACTACGGCAGCTTTCACAGGCCAAAGATGTCAACATGTTTCGCTTCTTTGACGAAAGAGATAACAAGACAGACGTTTGTCCGTTTAGGGCTACTTGTAGAAACAACATGACGAATTCCATGTTAGGGGACCTGCGGTGTATGTAGATAGAAAAAGCTTGTTCTAAGGTCAAAAAACATAATGCTTCATTATGTAAGGTTTTATACACCTTTGAAGACGAAGTTATGTATATTATATTCAGGTCCGTTAATAGATCCTCCAAAAAATGTCTCTATTGAAACACTAAAGCACTTTTCCACCAGTCACCGCTAGGTGGCAGTCAAGATACAGGCGGCCTGTCCAAAACACAAGGACATATTGTTGTGGAAATACCTAAACCTTCAGGCAGAGGTAATACAGCACAACCTGGTCCCGGTCATTCTGCCGTACTGTACTTTCATCTCCTGAAGCCTGATCTTCCCAGAGCATGCTAAAACACAATAGTTAAATAGGCAGCTTTCTGCTGTGCGGGTGGGAAGGAGCCACTGTTACCTTGCTTTGCCATCCAGAACAGACAGAGGCGAGCACACAGGGTTTATTGTTTTAGTACTGCTGACTGCAGAAAGGAAAACTCTAATGTAGAAGAGCTTCCTTTCAGCAAAACTCACTTAAATTCTCCACAGGGCAGCATATGACATTTATACTCATCTGACCTAGACAAGCAAGGATTTATTATAATAAAGCGTCCTACTTGTATGCCGATAATACGCTGATGTTTGATGAGATCCGATGTAGAAACATTTTGGGGTAGCCTCTGCTCCTCGCATCTCCAGCTCAACACTCTTCAATATGTTTTAAATGATTCATATCACTATTCACACTGCCACATATTCAACTAAAATGTTGTCTTACATAAAACATGCATCTGAGTATTAAGAGAGTCCATAAAGTTGTTTCAATGCTTCTGTGATCCCCAGCTCACACCCAGGACATGCCCTTCACCTGCGAGACATGTGGGAAGTCCTTCAAGCGTAGCATGTCTCTTAAAGTGCACTCGCTTCAACATTCTGGAGAAAAACCCTTCAAATGTGAGGTGAGTTCATAGCATCCTCACCTTTCGGTTCATGCACACAATGTCTTTGAGATAAACAGAGCTCATTTAAATGTATTGCATTCTGTAGAATTGCAGTGAAAGGTTCCAGTACAAATATCAGCTGAGGTCACACATGAGCATCCATATCGGACACAAGCAGTTCATGTGCCAGTGGTGTGGGAAAGATTTCAACATGAAGCAGTACTTTGATGAACATATGAAGACTCACACAGGTATGAAACCCAGCATTCTGACAGCTGTCATGATCGTAGTTAATACAAGTGCGGTCATTTATTTCCAATGTGTTGAATCTCTTACACCGCAAAACAAAATCATATTCACACTTTTGTATGTTTCAGTAAAAAAAACATCTTTACAAAATTAATGACCATCCTTTAAGCAAACTTCACATGCATCTCAAAAATGTTGGTGTATTTTTTATTTATTTTAAACATCTTTTAAACCTCACTAAATGTGTAGATAATGTTTTAACTGTTTTAAATATTTTTAAGTTAAAACAAAATGTAACAACATGTATATACTGTATGTATGTATGTATATATGCAATATCGTTCCTGTTTGATAAACAATTATGATTTCCATAAATAAATGAGAGGATGAGGGAAGTTGTTTATTTTTTCATTTATTCATTTAGCAGATGCTTTTATTAAACTTGCAAATAAGAGAGCATTTATTATTTGATGGTCTAAACTATGGTGAAAAATTGATAATTGATAGAAATAGCTATTTGTTATACAGTAGTGGCCAACAAAGTTCAAAGTTTATTAAGAAAAGATTACAAAATATGCCTTAAAACATGGTCAAGAAAATCAATCACAAATTAATTTAGTTTTTGTAAAAGAAAAATCATGGCATTATTTAATTATGATAAAAACCCACATTCTCTCATACGCTGTAGCTTGCTTTTTTTGCCAAATAATTTTGCCCATTAAACAGTAATATAAAAATGTGTATAAATATGAAGATTTCATTTGCAAAAACAGACAACTCCTTTTTTTATCGTGATTTTTTTTAATTAAAAAACATTCTTGATTTTTTATTGTGCATTCCAAGTTATATCTATAAAAGTGCAGTTGGGTTGTTTTGATTAAGTGATAACTTAAAAAAAATTCACCTAACTAACATAATAAAACACAATATAAACATCATAACATAATAAAGAAAAATATTTTTAATATTTTTTAAAGTAAGTTATTAGTTTCTTCAGTTTATCCATATTTATATATGTTTTGTACATTTTTTAAGGTTTTATTCTTATCTTAGCAAATGTTATGTGTTCCATCTTTCTTTTTCGCTGTAGGAGAGAAACCGTATATCTGTGAGGTCTGTGGAAAAAGTTTCACGAGCCGGCCCAACATGAAACGACACCGGCGCACTCACACGGGTGAGAAGCCTTACCCCTGCGATGTCTGCGGCCAGCGTTTCCGTTTCTCAAACATGCTCAAAGCCCACAAGGAAAAGTGCTTCCAGGTCAACAACCCCATGGTACCTTACCCCATCCCTCTTGTCGTGGACCCCGCATCGACTGATTTGGACACAGCCAATCAGATACCAAGCCAGCACTTGACTCCTCCCAGTGAAGTGTCTGGTCTGCACCAGGTCAAGTCTCTCTCGTTTCCCTATGGACATCCTATCGTAAGTGTCCCTCCTCCACCACTGTTTTCCACTGAAAGGGTTAATTCCAGTAACAACTAAATTGGTTTACTGTGTGAAACCCAAAGCTTACAGTAGCTGAACTGACTCCCGTGAGCTTTGTGCTCTCACAGGGGTTCCCAGACATGTCAAGCGAAGACTGTTATCAACAGTGTGGGACACTGAATATTCCTTATGAACTGTTCACATATATTATTCTCATAGAGATATTTTATATACTGTTAAAATAAGCTTGCATTATGGAACGAAAAAATGTTCTCGTCATTTTTGTTGATGTGTGTTTTGTGCGAGCTACAGGATAAGCATTTACCTTTTTACATCCTCTGGCTAAAGCTTTTCACGCTTTATCGGTTTAGTCGAGATGAGATTAGATATTTGAGCAAAAGAAAACAATATTATAAAACAAAAACTGTGTAAGAGCTGCAAATGTGTACTGAATTCTTAACAGCAGAGGTCGCTGTGTGACGGGAACGTTGCAAACTCGGAATAAACATGTAGTAATTGTGTCCCCCTGCAGTTACCTGCAGGACCTTTATCACAGAGGAATTAAACACCGGAAGTACTCGTCAAAGCAGTGTATCGATTTATCCGGTTACGTTTTTACGATAGGCTGCAATCGCCTATTTGAATACCGCAAATGAGTGTCCGCAAAATGATTAGAAAATCCAGAAATTTTAAAAGACAGAGGAAGAGATATTTTGAAGTTTACAAACTCAATCGAATTCAAAGTTTTACTCCAGCAAAGCCGATCTGTGAAAACAGTGAGAAAATTGGTGGGCGTGGCTTGCGTTTTTTACTGCAAATTGATTGAATGTGTTAAAACAGCTGGGCAATTCCAGCATTATGGATGTGAGATGTTGCGTTATGGACGTGACATAAAAATGCTCAGAAAATGAATTCGTTACAATTATATTGAATCATATGTTTATATTTTACTAAAACCTTGTTGATAGAGTCTAAACATAAAAAAATGTCAGTCTAAGAAAATAATATATATATATTTAAAAAAAGGGGAATAAACATGCGACAAAAAAAGAATGCGTTTTTTGGGAGATGATAAACTTTGTAGGATTTCTTCAAAATAAAATGCACAATTCTGAAGCAATTATACCCAATGAATGGAGAAGGGATCCCTCTTTATAGAACATAAAATAGTTACTTTATATAAATTTTCATGTGTCCATTTATGATGAATATGAAGCGTTATGGATGTGACAATCCTGAATATGGCACTTACCTGACTATGAAAAATCATGCACTAAAATAAAACAAATGCTTTACAAATTTGAAGAGAGATCTCACATGCGTATTTGAACCACCAAATGTTAAAATCTGTGCTGTTACCATAGTAAAAACCGCTGGGAAAAGCATTTTCATGGAATTGCCCTGCTGTTGCATTGATTTTGAAATGAAACAGGCAGCAGACTGACAGTTGAAGGGGAGGAGTTATCGGATGCTCCGGCCAAGCCGTCTAGTTTATGTCATTTAAGATGTATAGTCATTTCATACCGGAAGTGAATTTTCAGATTTTAACTGAAGATTATGAGGGTACATGAATTTTGAAAATTGATAAGTTGTTTACTATAAATGATGAAATATTTCATGAAAAAAATAAAACTGGTCATTTTTTTTTCATTGGGAGCTTAAAGCAGCCAGGTGCTTCAGTGATAGTGCTAGTTTGAGGATTCAGCCATTGGTTTTAACTGTGTTACTATGCTACCGGAAAAAGCGACACACTGCTTTGCTTACCGGATACAGGAAATGTGATAAAGGTCCACATGATGCATGTATAATCACTCCAGCACCTTATTTTTAAGTGTAGAAGTATTTCTATTGAAAGTATTGCCCTCATGAGGTCCTGTGTATTTGCAGAGCCTTGTTTGGAGTGAGTCTGTGCAGGGCGCAGAAGGTTGAAAAGTTGGTTTGTTGTCGAAGCTTATGTAGCACAGGCTCTTGAGAAAATGTTAGATGTTTAAATGAATCTTTATCACTTAAAAATCCAAAGAAGGATGGTTCACAGTTTTTCTCCAGGCTTTGGAAAGTTACAGAGCACTTTACTCTCAGTGTGGGCCGTACATGGAGTGGCAAAAATCTGAAGACTAAACCACTTTTTGAGGAAAGGAGTGTGTTTTTTTGGGGAAAAATTACGGCGTGTGCTTGGTTCATATATTTTAAATGTCTGAAATGCTTTATGGTACACCATACATTGCCAAATAAGTTAGCTGATATGTTTTGTTGTCTTAAAAACATTTACCATAATTCTGACATCAGACCAGGAATTTGGGGATGATTTACATTTCACTCATTCCCAATGTAACATATGTATTTACATAGATGTTAGAGAAATCAAGGAAGGAATAAACCTGTGTTTATGAGGGCCTGTTGTGCACTTTGGACTCTTGTACGCTGTAATATTGAGAGGCCTCATAAAATCCTAAGAATTATAGAAAATATATACAATTTCTCTACCTACTATCAGAGAGTATTTATATAGACAAGGCAAACATAAAACACACTTTACAAATCTAGACGCAGTTAAATAAAGTATCTACAATAGGTATTACCAAGTATATATACAGACACACACATAGAAATATTTAAATATCTGTATCTGTAAATACATTTATGTAGGGTTTGTCATTTAAATTGTTTTTTTTGTTGTTGTTTACATTCTACATGAAGTCAAATGAATAAGATGAGATGCAAAGGTCAACACTCATGAAAATCTTGTAAAGATGGAAATAATATTGTATATGAGTAATAAGCTTTGTACTTTTATCTTAGATACTTTAAGTTGTTCACATTTCAACAGTCATGTTTCGGAGTTCCTGAGTTGAGAAAACTTTTCCAGGCAAAGCAAGTGGTTTTAAATGGTGCGTAAGTCTTACATTTGGGTCACGTGTTTAGTGGATTTATGTTGTAAGTCAGTTTAGGGGCAGATAATGTCAATGTTGGGGCACTATACACCTGCCTTTAAGCGTTCAATGGAATAACATTGCCATGGTCCTGAATGAAATTACAATGTGAAATAATAATGATGCTTTGCTGACCTTTGCACTTTGACAGAGATTAATAGCAGTGGCGTTTTAATGCAGAATGATGAGTTTTTTTAATATCTTGCAATAATATTGTGCCAGATGATGATTGTGTAAGCCGTTTAGCGCTTAATGGAAATATTTCATTTTTGCCACGGATTGACATCTGACATTAGTGTTTGTAATGTTGACCTTTAGGCTAAAGCCTGATGCACCTTATGCCCTCGATGACATACAGTGTTGTCTTTTACATGTCAGTCTTTAATGATCTTGTCGATACTTAATTATGTTGCTTCTGTTTTCTGTTGGTATTTTAATAGTTAACATGACCCTTTTGGATTTGGTATTTGCAATATTTTATTGAAGGTAGAAATATGGAAATCTTAAAACACTAGAAGGTTTTTTATTATGCAGAATATGCACAGTTGCTTTATGGTCTTATAAAAAGGTGAATTACCACATTTTTATTTGGGCACTTTATGTGGATAGTAATGTTGTGATACGTTGTTTTGGATAACAGAAGGTTTTAGTAAAAAGAGAAAATATTGCTAAAGAATTCAAAGCCGTTTTGTTAAGCACGAATTTTCGTTTCATCATCTTTTAATGTGAAGTCTTATGATATCAACTGAAAGCTGATGGCAGTAAATAGATCTCCATTTCTGGAGATATGGTAGTATATAAATGACAATTTCATACTTTTATTTTACAGATAAGAGAACATATTTGTCTTACAAGTTGCAGAATTAATTGTCAAAGCCTTTTAAAGTAATTTTTTTATCATTTTATTGAAGAGTTTTTTATTTCTGGATTTCTGCTTATTGGGCAATATTAGGGGTACTTTTGGCGTTTGTAAAACTTTTTTCCGTTTTTAAGACCTTTGTGTTTTTTAGTTTGTTTTTGATATTATAAAACAGGACATATTAAAAGAGGAATTTGATGTGCACTTTGGAGCTTGGGGAGTTCATTTAATCTTATTCCCAATTTTTTTTATACTATTCACAGTATAGTAAACTATATTTCTCCCAAAAACTAGCACTTACAGAAAAGTTTACCCAAAAATGAAAATTCTGGTATGATTTAACCACCTTCACTTCTAAACCTTGCATTATTAAGTCAAGCAAACGGCTTGAATTTAGGTCATTATTTGCAAAAAGTCTTGTTTTACAGCTCACCAGTCATTTTTATTAAATAAGGACTATTGACAAAACATTTATTTTGGGGGTGTACTGTCCCTTTAACATATATTATTTTCGTTGTAATAAGTCAATCATGAGTGTGACTGTACATTTTTAATTCTACATGTAAATGTAAAGTCAATGTCTTAGTTAACCTTTGTGTACGAAGACTACATGCAGACAGAAGTCGTGCTGGTTGTGTCAACCAAATACTAAAACAATACATAGACTAGAGTCTAGCGGTGCTAATAACATTAGGCTGTATTTTATGCCATTTACTGTTACAAGTAGTATTTATTGTCTGTAACAAAACAAAATAAAAAGATAATTTCAATAGTAAACCAAATAAAGTCTCTTAAGCATTTTTGTGTTTATTTGTTACTTTTGGGAAAGTTGAAGCGTTTGTTTAAATTTCTCTCATTCAGACTGACACAGAAACGACATAGTAATAAATAGAAAACGCTAAATTGTACACACCTTGAAGCACACAGGTCATGCCTATAACACAAGTTTTTAGAAACTACATTTCACAACGTTTTTCTCCCTATTTCGAATGATAAACACAAGTGTGTTTGAATGATTGAATATCATATTATCATTTTCATGGAATGAGATTGAGAACAATCGTTCTGCCCACTTCGGTCAGCACTTTGTCCAGTATAACGACTGTTTTGTTTAATCTGATCTGAAATAAGAGTGTCAAATCAAGTGTTTTTTCAGCAGCACACAAAATCCCAGAATGACGCCAGTTTAAAACTTATGGAGACGAAGAGTATTAAGTCGAACTCCCAAAACCGTTGCACCCGATGCGTACCGAATCTCCCTCAGTATCCCGTACCATGTTCTCTCCTTTTCATCATACCTGTGAACAAACGTCACCTTTATTTCACATGGCCATATTTAGATATTCACACCTCATATTTGATCATTTAGTGTGCAAAGGAACGCCACAAAATGTGTATGTTGCATTGTTCTTGAGATCTGATTACAGAGATTTGGCTCCTTACCTCCAGATGTCATTCATCTCGCGGGGCAGAAGTTCATCGCTGTCTTCTGTAGGGAACATAGCAAACCCTCCCACAGCATAGAGAACACCACCCACAGAGATCAGGCTGGTTGAACTACGGTCTTGCGGAAACTCCACAAACTCTGACCACCTGTAACATGGACGCACACCAAATGATGTTTCCATATAAACAGCGTTTGGGTTCCAAAGTAGCTATAGCACAACCTAGAAGGCTGTACGTTTTCCATCCAAATATTAATAATGACAAACTTCACCGGTCATTAAAAATATACACATATATGTAATATACTGTATGTACTTTATGGAGAAGCACATACTTGTTTGTTTTGATGTCATACACCTCAGTGCTGCCTGTGATGCCTGTATCTGTGACTCCCGCCGCTACATAGATTTTGTTATTGTGGATGGTGACACCAAAGAGTGAACGTGCTATATTCAGAGGAGCGAGGTCTTTCCACTGCCGTTTCGTGGTGTCATACGCACATACTCGATTCACACATTCCCTGCAAAGCAATGTTGTTTAATGTTGGGGTCCGTGTAAAACACGTACCATTAATACATTCATGTGAATACATATTTAAAAAAACCTTACTTGTTTTCCCCCTTTCCTCCAATCACATAGATTATTTCATCATGGGACACTATTCCATGACCATACACCGGGTAGGGAAGAGGGTCTGACTCGGCCCATTTAAGAGACCTTTACAAACAGGGATGATTGAAGAACTTGAAAGATTCATGTTTAGGTTGAACGCTGAAATTGTGGCATCATTGAAATGTACTTACTGTCTGTCATAAACCATGACTGTATTCAGAATTTTTTCTCCTTCCTTCATTTCTCTCCCTCCAATCACAAAGATCGAGTTCTCGGCCTCGCCCATCCCAAACAGGAAGCGGGGGGAGGGGATGGGAGGCATCCCCATCCAGTCGGAGCTTGCAGGATCAAACTGGTATCAAAGGTACCAATGCAAAGAATGTTAATGTATTTATTTATCAACGATATGTTAAATCGTGCATTTTCATATATTGGAACTAAGTGCTTATATTTTTAAATATGTAAAAGTGGCTTTCCTTATTTATTTAATGTTTTGTTATATATACTGCTGTCCTTCTGAAACCTTGTATCTCCGTAGTTCATATTTTCATTTTTTGATCATAAATCATTATTATTAGTCACCCTTATATGTTTGTAACGGGGTTTTGCAAATATCTAGGGTAACCAATATATAGTGCTAATTTAAATAGTGCTTGTAAATTTTGACAACACAATATTTAATATATATTTTCCGTTTCTTGAAAAACAGCGAATTGAGACATTGAACCTTTTGGAAGAACTGGACGATATTAAGTATGTTTTATTCCATATTATTTTCAAATGTATATTAAATGATATCATAATTTATAGTTAATATCTAAAAATATATTTTCTTTGCATAAAGATATACTTCAATTTGTGTTTATGATAACTTTGTTTGGTTATAAATTAAAAGACAATTACATTAAAAATCAATATTAAACTGTTTACCAATAGTACCCTGTGTATTATAATGTTAAACGTATAATAATCATGCATAATTTGATTTGTCAGGTAGGAAAATATAGTTTGACTTAAATATGCGGCTTTAACCCATGAAAAAATCTGCAATTGAAAGATTCTCAAATTGAGATTATTATTTTAAGAACTTTCGTTTCCAAAACCACGAAAGGATATTTTTATATTTATTGTATTTTTTTATATTTTTGCTGTGATTTTTCTTCCGCAGGATACAGTTGAGTGGATAGTTATTCTAGACAAGTGGTTCCCAAACTTTTTTTATAAGGCTCCCTATAAAAAATTGTATAGTGTACAATTCACTGCTTTAAGCCCCCCCCCCCGAATATAATCTTACATTTTGGTTTAATTAAACCAAAAACATATTCAGTAATAGAATGCAGAAACATTCGCATGATTGTATAATGTATAACCTATAATAAATGTCTATATTTCATAAAATGCCTCAAAATCTGTGCCCCCCCTGGATCAATCTCAGGGCCCCCAGTTTGAAAACCCCTGTTCTAGACTGAAATGAATGCAATAGGCAAAGCCGTACCTGCCAAAAGTATAAATAAATCTGTTCGTCTGTGCTTTGCTCATCAAAGAACAGTCCTCCTGCCACAAAGATCTGGTTTTCTTTTGTGACCAGGCTGCAGTGGTTTTTGGGGATTTGGGTCGAGACAGACGCCACATAACAATCATTTCCTGTTGGGTCATACGCCACCGACGCACTGTCACTTATTAAAAGGATCAAGTCTCTTAAAAACATCCCAAACCGCAGATTGTCATTGAGGAAACCAGGAAGTAGTTCCTCCTGCTCCTCTTCCTCATTCTTTTCTTCCTCACCGCTCGTCTTGTCCTCGCTCATTTTGCTTTTGGTCTTGACTTCCGGAAGTTTCCCAGCGTGTGCGTCTTTAACCATCTGCAGTTTCTTGGTGATCTCTGGGTGTGAGCGCAACCACTCGTGTTGCTCCACGTTTTTGGCCAAGTAGCTCTGAGGAACCAGACGTAACCTCACGCAATCCAGGAGCCCCGGCAAGTCCTCCATCCGCGTCTCTCGGCCATGTCCCACCCATTTAATCAAAGCCTCGAACACATCCTGCTCTGTCTCCACGTTCAAAGAATCCGATGCCAAAACCGCCGCCAACTCGCTCGATTTCAACTGCAGGAATTCTTCATCTCGGACCATGAGTTGAAAGCGCTCGCATATAAAGTTCCGTGCCGATACGGCCAGCCGAGGGCAGTCCAACATGAGGCCTAGTCTAAAGATGGCCAAACAGTTACTCAAACTCAATCGCTTTTGTAAAAAAGAGACGCATACAGTGAAAATCGAAGGGATCTGCAACATGTTGGCCAGAGCAAAGATGTCCTGCACGTTTTGCTCCGTCACATTGATGTTCGAGGTGTAGATGTACTTCAAGATCATGCCCATCACTCCAGGCTCCACGTCCTCCAATACGATTTCTCTTTGCTTGCTGTCTTCCACACCTGATTTGAAGAACGCTCTGAAGTAAGAGCTACAGGCGGCCAAAACCAGCCTGTGGCAGGGAAACTCCTTGTCCTTTACCTTCAAAATACAGTCCACCATCATATCACTCTCAAGAAGATCGTAAAGGCCGTCCTGTAACAGGGTCTGCTGGTACATGCGGGGCTCCTCCATGGGGTCTATGGGTAGAGCCATATTTCTGCTGTAGTGTCACTCTGAAGGTAGACCAGCGGTCTGATGTGCGACTAACACTTTAGTTCTCTGTTCAGCCGGGAAAGAGGAGACAGTCGAACCAGTTCCGCTTTGCTGCCTGCCAGACTTTATCAGCTGTCTCAATACTTCAACCAAACTCCAGCTGAGGGGTATTTATAGACACTACACCTTCACAAAGATGTGGAATCCATACTTGTGCATGTGAAATACAACCCCTCAACCCTCCCACCCGTCCTGTGCAACAGCTGACACCGTGCCTCATGGGAGACTGGCCCAGAACACCAGCCCTAAAGGTGAGATCACAGACTACTGCATACATTCTTTACAGCTTTGTGAATCACTACTTTGGTTTGTTGACAGAGTCTTGACAGATTTAGTAGTGAGAATAAGGCATTTGTGACCCTGCCTGTCTCATAATCTAATTCAGAGATATTGCGCATCAATGTTTGATTTCAGCTCTTAATATCACTATGATTTAAATCTTTGGCATGACCTTATCAGTCAATATAAAAATATCAAGGGTATATTTCCACAGAATGTTCTTTATTGTATGTGGGATGATTTTATGTCGAAAACAGTAAATCACGCCAAAAAAGTTAGGTTTTCACAGGCAGGGTCACATTTGATCACGGAGATTCACATTTATTGTGATATTGCGGTATGTTTTATTACAGACAGTGTACACGGGTGCTTATAAAAAAGCTGATGATAGCTTACGCCAATTCAAATATATACTGTATCAAAGAATGAAAAGGGCCTAATGACATCACTGATCTTGAATGTTCTCAAAGAGATTTATGCGTTTGTTGGAGTCAAAGTTTAATTTAGGATCTCTGTCATGAAGGCGGAACTTGCCGGAGACTACATCAGCTCTGATGAGATGCTCTTTTATTAACTTTACCATTTCGCGTCTTAGCAAAAAGTTAAATATAACCAAATTGGTGGTTTCAAGCATAAAGGGCACTAAAGTGGACAGCTAACTGTCGCATATTAAACGCATACTGACCTTATAGATAATCTTTTTTTATCTATTTGAAATTCCCTATAGAGCAATAAACAGAAAAAAGAAAAAATCCACACTCATGTTGTCACAAATTCATGCATAAAAGTGTTAAATACGGAAACTTTCTTGGAGAAAAGAGACCTAAACAATAAGAGATACACAATGATGAGGAGACATTCACATTCATTCATTTTTACCTTTAATGTACATCACTAATTCATTTCATAAACTTTGTGATCTTAAGTTTGTAGTTAAATTTGCACATCATTTCATTTGCAGTCTGAACACATGCATGTTTTACTTTTAAGCAGTGTTGGGTAAGTTACTCTGAATAAGTGATGAATTACTAGTTACTAATACATATTCGACTAGTGAAATTAGATTACTGTGCAAATTACTCCAAAAAGTATTTAACTTTATATATTACTTTCTATATCCTACATCATGCGTGATAAGAATTGATTCAAGTATGGAAATGAAACGGCTTATTTAATTAATTCAAATAAATAACTACATTTATTATTCTTATTAACTGACCAAAGTATACAAATGTGAGGAGACATTAAAGCATACATTTTAAAGTTAGAATTATTACTTGAATTGAATTGAATATATAACAGTATTTAGTTCAATTACATCAGAAGTAACTCTAATTAAATTACAGAAGAATAAAAGTAATCCCTTACTTTACTTTTTCAAGGGGAAAGAAATTAAATTACAGTAACTATTTGCTTAGTAACTAGTTACACCAAACACTGCTTTAAAGAAAACTTTGAATATTTGCCAGAAGTATTTCACCTAAAACTACATTAAAACATTTTTTGTAAGAAAATCCTTCCACTAATTTTCTCAAAACAACAATGTATCTGTAACACACATCTGTCAAAAGCAGCCAATGAATGTTGACCAAACCTGTAAAATTTCAAACTTTTCAAAAAAAGGACCACAAGTAAGCCATGAAGTAACTGAAAAGATTAACATTCATCTAATCTCTACTCTGCTTTCTCCTTTGTGTCCACAGGCTGGGCGGCAGCAGCATCTATCTGGGTGGTACTGGGAACTGTGGTGGTGGTACTGGGTGCATTTGTGGGTGGAGGAACAGGGGCAGGTGGGGGGATTGGGTCTGGATCATCAATCATAGCCTGTCTTCTTTCCATTTCCTTAATCAACTGAATCAGGCAGTAGGTAACAAACATCACAGTGATGGTAGTGAAGGGAAAACCTGTCAATAACAAGAAGGTGTTTTGATTTTAAAAAATATAAATAAAAAAAGTCTACCAAAATTTCGAATTACAAATGTTTTGTGACTTGTTAATGATTTATTCATTATTATATAAGCATAATATTATATAATTAAAATGCATTACCTTTAAGTAACAATCTCTTAGCCACAAGCTTTGCAAAATCAAGACCGCTCAGGGCCAAAACGTTGTAGAGAACAATCGTCCAGAAGTTAAAGGTATTAAGCACAGCCCTTATTCTGCGGGACATTGATTCAGATAATGCCATCTGTGGGTAAGAAAAAACAGTTCCGGAAAAGATTTTGAACTAGAAGAGTTCACCTACAATTTCACCATTAGCCACTAGAGGGAGCACTGATGTTTCATATACCCAGGAAGGACACACAAACAGATACATAAAAAGATGAATTGCACATTGCTGTGCATATTAAAAATACTACAACACTCATAAAGATACATTTTCTAGTGAAATACTGTATTTTTAACTTAATCACCTCGATAGAAATAAAGGGCTCCATGGTGAAGAACTTGACGGTCCATAATTCTAAATTAAGGCCAAAGCAGTTTAGAAAAGCCCAGATGAAGACTACCCAGCTCGGGCCAAGCCAGACGGTGGCAACACCAAACGTGCACAGAGATGCGATCAGCTCATCCAAAAGGTCATCATGTTTCCCTCCAAGATAGTTATAGACATATCTGTGGAGATGACATCATCAAGCGAACAATTCCAGCGATAAAATAATTTCACAATAAACGTTTAAGAAACGATCAATCATACTTGCAGAGCCAGTCGTTGATTCCTCGATCAAAGTGTCTGGATGCAAAAAAAAAGAAAAATATTTTTGACAAATAAATTGTTTTTTTAATGGGAATCCAATTTTAAACCCAAAATGCTTACGTCTCAGAGAACACATAAAGCATAGTGATGCATTTTGGCGGTCTGGGAGGGTCCAGATGATCCAGTCTTGACACTGTGTTTATCACCCCGAACATCACAGCTGCTTTCACCCAGTCATACACCAGAGTGAAGTAGGCCAGTCCGACTGTAGTGAAACAGAGGTATTGAGAAAGAGCTCCTTTGGAATAAGTGTTTGTATACACTGTACACGTACACACTTACTTAGTGCCCAGTCAGAGATGTGTTTGAGGAGCTTCATGTCACTGGGTATAGTCAGAAAGTACATGAAGTGAAAGATGATTGCGACTATAGTAATGACCGCTAGGTGCAGCAGGGCTTGGATGGAGATATTCCACATCTCCCCTTCCTTCCTGCTAAGGTTTGGTTTATTGACCTGGTGAAGTCAAAGAGGAATGTTTTACATTATGCTAGAAATAAATCAGATTCAGAGAGCAAACGCATCACAGCGGAGATTTCTTTACATTTACAACATCTTCAGACATTAATAAGATTAACGGGCGAACAAATAAAACTTGCTGAGGTCGCCAATGTCTCCAGACACAAAGATCTCACAATTGTCTCTATTGGAGTTTTAAAGGATATCTCAACATTTATAAGAACCGAGCTCAGATCTGAAAGTCAATATTATTGAAGATCTCAATATAATTTTAAAGATTTATTTGATTATTTTTAAGGCCCATAGTCTATTTTAACAGTCTCATTTGTTTCTGTTTTTTTTATATTAAGATTAATATGTTAGTAGCAACCTCAGAGACCGAGATAATCCCTAATATAAGCAAATACATGAAACGCAACCGAGAACCCCATCCAATCTCCTAAAATATAAACATGAAAAGTGAAAATTTGGAAATTAAAATAAAGAAATCCACAGATCAACTTGTAGTTAGAGACCTGAATGTAGAACTTGTCGAAGGTCATGATGGGCCCGAAGTAAAAAAAGGGAAGGTAAAAGTTGTACTTGAGCAGCTCCAGGATGCTGTAGTTTCCATCCTTCCTCTCACAGTTATCAAGAGCGAAGCTCATGCAGCGCATGATGGTGAACCCACAACCACCGTAGAACAAGATAGGACGAAGCTCGAAAGAGCCGCTAACAAATCCTGCCTGCAAGATAGAAAATGTCATTGACCTCTGTTTTTACCTCAAACCCTAAAGGTCCTGCATGCAGGTACTCTCTTAAAAAAAGGTACTTCAAAAGGTCCTTTGATGTCATAGAAGAACCTTTTGATTTCAGAAAGAACCTTATACATCTGAAGAACCTTTCCGTTTCAAAAAAAGTTATTTGACTGAATGGTCAAAAAGGGTTCTTCGATGGCATCGCTGTGAATTTAAGCACCTTTATTTTTGAGAGTGTATGTGTTTGACACAGTCTGAGCGAAACTCTATATATGACATCCTTTTTTATATAATATCGCAAATCGTTGTTTTAAGTAAAGATGTACCTGCCAGGAAATGAAAGGCTCCATTTTAAAGGTGGCCAGTGTTGTGAGACCGGCCGCAAAGCAGAGCCACCTGAGCTTAACCAGAGAGATGCTGTACAACAGCACACAGTGAGAGAGGATGAGAGTGACGTACGCCCAGCCCATACTGGTGAAAACGGCCAGCATACCGTACGCCATGTAAACCACCGCTTTGTACTATGGGACGGGAGAAAATGCGACGTCAGAAAGGTAAGCCAGACAACAACAGAAATAATGTGGAGTTGAGAGGAACCTGAGGAGCCAGCATAGAGCAGATCTTGGCAAAGAGCACATGACCTGAGAGAGCAAAGATGATGTGCTCTCTGAACGTGGAGAACCACATCATCCATTCGATGTCAGCCGTATCCTGAAGGACAGAATTCATTATTCAGTCAAGCTTATAGTGAATAGTGCAGAAAAGTAAAAGGCTGGCAATATGATGGTTTGGAAATATCTCACCATTTTTCTGCCAAAGTAGTACCATCCTGGCTGAACGGTTGTCTTGAAGGCTTTTCTGTTGGAATTTGCTGGTTATGCGGTAGAGTCATTTAGTGCTCAATTTATTATTAAAAATGATTCAATAATAAGTCAGTTAAAGTCAACAGGTATCAAAATGAATCTTACTTTATTTCAGAGGATGTCATTTAGAAGGAAAATTTTTTGGATGAACGATCCCTTTAATGTATTCAGTATGTATTTGGCCATTTTTGTTGTGTGTTTTTTTCGGGTGTACAGTAATAAACACAGCGAACCACAATAAAACCTCTCTCGCTCTCTGGTCATTTGGTCTCTCATTCTTTGGTGTATAAATACTGAAACATGACCCCCTATGCGTACTTTGCATAGCTTTCTGCAGCTTGCTGCTATCTTTCCCTCATATACAGTACACAGGAGTAATAATTATGTGCCTCATTAGGAATATATCCATCGTTCACAATGGCTTAAAACGTGTTTTAGACGGACGTTCCTCTGAAAATGTATGGGAAATGTACAGTAGAGGACTACACAATGACACATTGACCTTAGTAGTTTATATATACTTACAGCTGGACACATCAAATATCCATCTGGTAGTCCAGAGCATTGCCAAACACAGCACTACATTGTAAACGTAGAGCTCATACCTGGGAAGAGCTGCTTTGATTCCCATGGTGCACAGCACAACCTAAATAAAGAAGTTTTGGGGGAAAAACACTTAAAATATAAAGTGAATCAGTTATGCTAAGGGTGTACAGTGGCCCAAGAAGTATTTGGACACATTATAAATATTAAATGTCATTGCTTTAGAGACAACATATAAAAATGGCAGGTGCAAATAAATGATGCTGCAGTTTTTCTCAGAGCTTCATTTTGCCCAAATACAAACACATTATTGATGTCCACATATTTGAAACTATAGTAATTAGAAATCTATGGGGGGAAAATGGAAAGTAAACTGTTTTAGACAATATTTCCAAATGCATGAAAGAATCATCATTGTAGATATTTTAATGACTTACTCAACACTCAAACCAGTTGGATCTCTTTAGAGTTTTCCACTGATTTGAATTCTGTGCGCAGGAAACATCTTCACTATGCTCCTATTTTTAACTGGGCTATTTTTTCTTCCACTCATTGTATCGACTGAAGCATCACACTCTGGTCACGTTTACATTTCAGCTAAATCTTTCATCTTTGTCAAGACCTGATGATTATTTAATCTGCTTCTCTACCTTGAGAGGTAGTTTAAAGAAATGACGTAATCTTCAATCTGGCCTGATTTGTCTTCATGGTTATTATTATGGAATTGTATAATAGTTTTGAATATTGGGACCTACAGAGCCACACAAGGTAAAATATCAAAGAGTCATGCTGTAAGATCAAGTCTATATCTGATATTTGAATTGGTTGCATGTTAGTGGGTCATGCGGTACACGTAGCTGCATTAGAACTCTTAGAAACACCTGTTGTACTAACCTTGAGTGCAGCAATGTCACTGTTACCCAAAAGGCCCTTTGAATCAGTGAAAAATCCCCTTTAACTTAAAATAAGCACAATAATGTAAAAAGATTAGACAAAGCAGAACTAATGCATCTGTCTTTGTAAGGCAGGGGGGCGTCAAACTGACCGTGGGGCAGTTGCAGACAGTTAAAGGTGAATGACAAATGTATTTATATTCATTTGTAGCATAGGGGGCGGACCCATTGTGTTTAGATGCATCAATAGAAACACAACACTGTAACTTACGATATTAATGCAAATGTTATTCTTTTATTTATATTAAATAATAAAACGTACTTTTAAATAGAAGTCATATAATTTATAATTATTTTATGCCACAATAAATTTAAAGTATGTTACAATTCAAGCTTAACCGATGTGGGGTATTAACTCTGTCGGGTATAATGGTATTGGTTTTTGTTACCTATAACCAACCTGTTTTTAAAATATATGACAGAACAATAAGATGAGACCAATTTGTAAGATACAAATAAACGAAGGTCATATAGAGAAGACATGTTACCACAAACAAGAACAAGCTGTTACTTTTTCATTTGCTCAGGAATATAAGCCTCAGTAAATCATAAAGCAATTTAAACATTAACATATTTACATTCACAAAGCATAGCTAATATAAATGTAATTGTTTACCTCAGTCGCTACAGCATTGTTCTAGCAACCCAAAGGTCATGAGTTTGATTCCCAAATGGGCAATTTCAGCGGTATGGATGTGACATTTTCAGTCAAATTTGAAATATAAATTCTGAGAGGATGTATTTATTACCAATATATTGAACCATCTGTTTATATTTTACTGAACCCTTGGTGATAGAGTTCAGACATTAGAAAAATGCAAGTCTTTGCATAAGTTTTCCATTTTAAAAGACATATTATGGGATGGAGAAAAAAGGATGAAAATGTCTTAGTGACAATTTACTTTGTAGGATTTTTGTAAATGTGTTAACCAGAAGCAATCATATTCAACAAATTGACCATAGTCCCAATGCTTAAATCTTTTTGTGCCCATTTATGAAGAGTATGGATTGTTATGGATGTGTCACTTCTCTTATCTGACTATGGAAAACTATGCTTTAAGAAAATGCTTTAAAAACTTTAAAAGACTTCTGGGTGTGTATTTAAACCACAGAATATTGACATCTGATCAGTATGGCGAAACCCTTTGGTAAAAACTAGACTACTAAGGCTGCAGATATTTGCACAAAATTGCCCAAATGTATAAAACGGCACTCTTTGCTCATAACGGAGATCACTTTTATAGGTGCCATAATACAACTTTATTTATTTTAAGCAGCAAGATGTCTATCAACCATTAATAAAAGTCCAGACCTCAAGCATACGTACACGTAGCTCCACAGCTGTTTCTGTCAGGGTCAGTACTGCTTTTGGAAGATATAAGCCTGTAGTTGAAAAACATTTAAATATACACCTATCCTTTATAAATGTAAAAGAACTTGAATTCTTACCTGGCATTACAAATGATCTCTGCTTTTAAATAATTACACAAAACAGGGGCATAAAACAGGTTCGGAAAATCTATTTTTTGCAAGTTCTACGCCACCATGTGGTCAATATTCAATACATTTTAAAAAGTTTGTAGCATTACTAGTGCAGTGTACTTGCTTGGGAAAAATATAAACACTGAACACACACTTAAGGGTCCAGAAAGTGCTGGCTTGATTTATTTAACCATATTTGTTATTCATGTCTTACATGTATCAGCCCACATACAGGAATGATAAAATCCTTTTACTAGTACATCAAAGTCCTCGCTTTAGGTCCTTATATATAGATTCCTTGAGTTTTAAGGGTGAACTTCATTGCAGTTTTTCCAGTTGCATGGAACAAAACATGTGCACAGATCCTATGAATGAAATGCAAAAATGTCCATGTCTGAAAGAGGCATACGTGTCGGAGGCACAGACAATCTACTCCTCTGCGGTCTCCTTCTTGCTTGTTTCCTGACCCTCAAAGACAGGGTACTTGCCTTCCACCTCCATCCACGTGATTGTACCGTTGGCCAGATCACGAATGATTTCTGGCAACTCGCGGACCTGGATTTAAAAGCGTACACATCAGCAAAAGGCTCAGCATGCTTGTTTGCGTAAATTAAATGAAGCCTCTTTAACAATAAAGATTTATGCATATGAGAATTACCTCAGCCCTGATCTGTCTCATGGAATCACGGTCTCTCAGGGTGGCTGTGTGGGGTGTCTTGTTGACCGTGTCAAAATCGATGGTGATTCCGAATGCCACACCGATCTCATCTGTTCTGGCATAGCGCCTTCCGATAGATCCTGAAGAATCGTCCACCTTGTGAGAGACGCTATTCCTGGTCAGAGCTTCGGCTGTAGAGCAAAACAACGCGTTAATGTTTTGCATAATGTTGATACAAATTGTTCGAACACTGTTAATAAATCACGTTACTCACATAATTCTCGAACGAACGGCATGAATTCCTGATTTTGGCTTAGTGGAAGGACGGAGCATTTGTAGGGTGCGACAGTGGCAGGGAAGCTGAAAAACTGAGAAACACCGAAAGTAGCTAGGATAAGTACAAATAAAAACACAAACATAAAATTGATGTAAAATATGTAATGATTATAATATTAGAATACATTGTTTTTACCGTTCTTTGTTCGTCACCCTCTCTGATGCGGAATGTGTGCTCGAAGATGGAGTACATGATTCTCCCGATGCCGAATGAGGGTTCGATCACATTAGGAACAACCTCTTCAACTGCGGGAGCATAAAACTTTGTAAATAATGAATTCTTAAGTGAATTAAAGTGATAGTTTGCCCAAAAATGAATTTCATCATTTACTCACCCTCTTGTCTTGTCAAACCTGTGTGACTTTCTTTCTTCTGAAGTACACAAAAGAAGATATTTGGAAGAATGTTGGTAACAAAACAACATCGGTACACAATGACTTGCATTGGTTTTGTGTCCATACAATAGAAGAGAATGGGTACCACCGTTGTTCGGTTACCAACATCCTTGAAAATATCTTCTTTTAAGTCATACAGGTTTGAAAATGATGACAGAATTCAAATTTTTGGACGTACTATCACTTGAAGTTCAAACATGTCATTTTATTTTTATGCTGACAAGAAGACAGTATTCAGCGTCTCACCGTGCAGGGTCTTCTGGAACCTCTTCACGATCACCATGTCCTTGGTGAGTTTGAAAGTCTTGCCCTCAGTCTCAATGGTGAACTCACTGAGGCGATATCAAAGAAACCAGTAAATGGAAAGAATACGTGTTCATTTTTTGATGATACAATTGATCTTCATGTACAATCTGCTAGTACTTACAGGAATGGATTGCAAACAGCAATTTGCAGGTGTATGTATATGTTAAAGTTGACATTTACCCATTCTCATTGAGAAGTTTCTCCTGCTCGGTGATAAAGCATTCATCACAGATGGCAAGGTACTCCATTGCAATCTTGGCATCCTTCTTATACGCTTTGCCAATGGCTCCTTTGTTTGGCTCGAACTGAACAACATTTACGACTTTGTGTGAAACAGTTAAGGAAGGTTGAACAATGTAATCTCTAAACGCAAGAACTATAAGCAACATTTGTGTATAAAGTGGTGAAGAAATGGAAGGATATGGGTTCCTTTAAGGGTTTCTCAGCAACCAGAGGGACTTTGGTGGCCCTTGCATGGCACAAAAGATCATAACATGAGCGATCAGCACAGCCTACGATCTCAATCCATCCCTAAAACACAGAATTGCACAAACGAAACACAAATGAAAACCTGGTCAAGTCAGAACGCTGGGGAAGATCAACAAACAAAGCTAAACTTACATAAGAGGTTTTGGTCTCAGCATCCCAGCAGTCGCAGGCGTAGTGGGCCATCTCATTATCCATATGCTGACGGAAACGAAGCTTGTCCTTCGCCACGCCCACTTTGACCAGATAAAGGTAGATCCTTCCAATAAAGTAGCCCAAGACGGAGTTGTTGATAATTCCCTATAAAATACAAAGAATTTTTAGTACAACTGCGATTCATGTTCAGACAATGAACAGAATTAACAGAAGGTCATTCCTGACCTGCTCCACTGCGTCTCCCAGTCTCATTATTTGGGCGGACTGCCCACTGGTTTGTGCTTTGGAAGAGTAAAGTATGATATCCAAATCGGCAACGTTGGAGAACTTGGAATGAACCTTTTCATTCGGGTCTACAAAGTGCTCAATCTCCGCCATTGTAAACTCTCTAAACAAGAAAAACGTTACATTACTACATTATTATATCCGATAAAAACACTCAAATTTCTAAAAAGGGGTTGTTTATAATCACACCTGACACGAATTAAACCAGAGCGAGGAGAGATTTCGTTTCGGAAGGAGTTTCCGATCTGGGCTGCAGCAAATGGCAGCTTCCCCTGATTGAATTCTAAGAGACGTTTGAAGTTGAGGAAGATTCCCTGAGCAGTTTCTGGCCTTAGATATCTAGACACACAATACAAACCAAATCAACTCTAGGGTATCATACATCCTCAGGTATTTTACAACATTGATGACCAAAACCAGATAGGTGGCATCAAAACGTACCCTGTCATGTTACCGCTGGGCCCGATGGATGTTTGGAACATAAGGTTGAATGAGATGGGAGGCGATAGATCATTTCCTGTAATGGGAGACTTGACGTTGTATTGCACAAACAAATCTGCCAACTCCTGCTGAGTGTAGTTATCCATCTGATAGAGAAACAACACAAAAGAATGAGCAATACACCTATATTCCTACAGTATATGTTTAACATTGCTTTCTATAATGAGAAATATCTCTAAGATGTATGATGTACCTGAGTTATAACACTGTCCATCTCACTTTTCTTTTCTGCTGAACATTTCTTGTCACTCATTAATTTCTGTAGATGAGCTAAGACAACAAAACAAACATCATAAACAACGTTTTCACTTTTAAACAGGGATTCACCTGAATATATAGCAAATGAAGACAGACATTTAAACCAAAAATATACAAACATTACCGTTTAGCCAACTTTCCATTTATAATGTCGTCTGTCAGTAGATCAAAGTGTGACTAAACCTGTCAAATAAACCTGGACAGCAGGTAAAGGATGTACCTTTAAGGAGATGGTCAGCTCGGAAACACTCTCCATTTTTCACATCCTTAACCATGTAGTCTGCAAATTTGTCCACATGCCCTGATGTCCTTCAATGGAACACACAAAAATAATAAATGAAAGCTTCTCAAGAGACAGGGACCGTCTGATGAACTTATGCAGTTTTTAAAGGTCGAGCGGAAAGAAAAACACTCACTTCAGAACAGGTTCTGGTGTGAGCATGGTGCAGTCGATCTCTAAAATCTGCTCCTCCTGGATGAAGTGTTGCCTCCAGACCTGCAGAATGTTGTTCTTCAGAGCGCAACCCACAGGGCCGAAATCATACAGACCACTCACGCCTTTAACAGAGACAAATAAATGTTTTATTTACAATAGTAAAGCAATCATATTTACAACTCAGCCGAAGCTTTAAGATAAACTGTTTCTAAATAAAATCAATGTGTGTGAATTATTGTCAACACAAGAAACAAACCTCCATAAATGGCAAATGCTTGATCATAAAAGAACCGCCTTTTCAGAGTATCTTCCATCTTTGTTCTGTCCACAATGTCATCTTTGGGCTGTAAGGAAAGCTCCTGCAAAACAGAGAAAAGCGTGGTGTGTGACGACAGATATTTCTTCAAGCTAAAAATATGGGATTTCATTGAATACTAGAAAATCTTTCAACTGCATAACAACTGTGCTCACCTTGGCCTCAAGGATTCTCTTGCGAGCTTTGAGTTCTGCTACAGCCTTGGCGATGTCAACATCAGGAGCATTTTCTGTCTTCAACTGACGCACAAGTTCACCCTATGAAATGAAATAAACAACCATCAATAAACTCATTTAGTACAATTGGTAGAGCATCCCATTGGACATGCATTGCTATAAACAAATTTTAATAAATACATCTTGAAAGTATTGTGTATAATTTTGATCATATTACGTATACTATGGGGCTGTAATTGACCCTGGTTATGAAGAAGTATTCATAGGAATGTTTGTAACATAGTTGTGTTAGTTTGTAACATAGTTGTGTTAGAGGAGTTATACAAATAATGATAGAATCAACATACTTATGGAATGATTGTTTTCATGAAAATATTATAATCATTTTCATCAAGCATAGCACAAATTTCAGATCTCAGCAATACAAAATCCAGTGATGTTTTAAAGGCCTGACCCAGATAAACCAAATTTGATGATGTCATATGTCAAACTTATGATACTTTATAGAGCAAGTTATTTTTAAAAACTGAGTAAAGGTTAAAATTCCACCATTAGATACAAACCTTGTTGCCTAGAAATAATGGTGGCAGAAAAGAACAATTGGATAATAAAAATAAGAGATAGCGGGAATATACCTGATTGGTTACGAAAGGAAAGACCTCTGAGAAGTTTCACTATAACTATAGGCTGGAAAACACCCAGATGTTTTCAGAATGACTTGGGACATCTCACTTTGTTTGACATGAACAAATAAAGTTAACTCTTTGACACCTGGACCTTCTTTGTTTGAGCAATTTTTTTAACTGCAAGATCAACATTTTCCACATCAAAAGCAATTTAAGTCGCTTTAAAGATCAATAGGCAACATTCTGTAAGTGTTATGCAAGACAGCATTTTTGGCCATCATAGACACATTCACAATGATGCTGTCTAGACAGTTTGCTGTGTGTTGTGACATCGCGATTCTTTAGTTCAGAAACTAGAATCAGGGCTGAAGTGCAACGAATGAATCTCAGAGGTTTCCTTTATTTTGGCTCAAACACAGTGCGTGTGTGTGTGTGTGTGTGTGTGTGTGTGTGTGTGTGTGTGTGCATGGTTGTGTTTCACTCCACCCTCAGTCAGTCTATGTCAGACAGGCTCATATTGAACGTGGCACTGACAAGACTAGCCGAATCATGCAACAGTATAAACACTAAATAAAACGATTCTGCTCTTCCTGAAATATCACCTTTGCGACGATACACAATAAGAAGAAAATATTTTTTTGATATTTTTCATAATTTGGGACGCATCGGAATAATGAATCAAGGCCATCATCATGTTTAAATGGCGAATGTGCGTTTAATGAAACAACATAATAGTACTTTGCATAGAAGTATTACCTGCTCCTTCACTGCCAGCCTCAAAGGAGCCAAAATCTCTTCAATATTGCCATCCATATTCTGCCCGTCAGATATTTCCTGCCACAAGCGTGTCTTTTTCTTCTTACACAAGCAGGTCGACAGAGAGATCGGTCTGACCGGAGGAGAAACCCACAGACGTATCGGACTGAATCTAGTCTTCGGAACCAAGCGGACGGTGAGGGTCTGTGTTCCGGTCCTGAAGAGAAGTGCTGATGTTAGGCTCCGCAGAGACAGCATGGACCGAAAGGAGGAGCACCGAATCGCGGAACAGAATGATGAAATCCTCAGAAAAGAGTAAGTGAGCCCACGGTTTCAGGCCAACACTTTCGTCATTTTTACAGTGAGTGGTGTTTATTAGTAATGGCAGATTCGCAACTCTTGTTTTTACATTTTTTACTTGATTTTTTTCACTAAGTTATTGTCCTGTAACTAACATTGTTTCATTTTATTACACTTAACGAAGGTCCAATATTATATAAATATAAGTAATTTCGAAAAAAAGTTGCAATTTTGGACACTTGTTTAGTTCTGTAAAAACATGATGATGTATGCACAGTTTATATTATCTAATAAATATATATTGCAATAATATCAGAAATATACATTAGATAGAATTAATATAACATTTTACTTCGGTGCTGTACTGGAATATAAAAATGTCACAAGGTGCAGTACTTGAATATAAACATTTCCCTGTGACAAAGTACAGCTAATACACCAAATGATGAATTATGTAACCATCAAGATCTGAGTAAATCAGCATATTAGTATTAACAGTGTTATGAGTTATATGATATATGAAGTTATTAATCATTGAAAGGTTAGTGTCAAGACATTAATTGAGACTAAAAAGCTTCCAAGCAAAATCCAATAATGAGAGACATAAAATATTGTTCATAATGAACTTTTCCAATCATTCTTATCTCTTATACGGAAACAAGTTAGATTTAGATTGTAAATGCACATTTTTGCTTTAATCACTTCCTGTTATCCTTTTTCAATGTAAAGTGTAATTTCCCAAACTTAGTTTTAAAACGGCATATACATTCAAGCATGTCTGCTCCCTTATCTCGTAAGGCTCCAGTTCATAATAAAGTGTCACAATATTAATTCCAGAATAAAATGATTGATAACACGTTTTGATAATTTGTGACAACTGTTTAGTAATAAGAGTAATTTAGTTGGATTTTGCAAATGTTGTTGCAGTGATCATTCTTTCACACATTAAACACTGAAAGGATCCATTAGAGCATAATTAGATAAAATAATTGCTCTGTTATGATGATATAAATCACCTCCTCCAAATACTTGTACCTACTAAATGAATCATTTATGCTGTAGTGTTGTTCATACTTCAAGTCATATAGATAAAAGAATTTGCTAAATAAATGACAATTAAGCTTTTGTCCACAATCCTCTATAAGCAGATATAATATGGCAAAATAATTAGTTGAGGATATGATGCAATATGAGTAACGGGAAAACACTAGATGGCGCTCTTAGTACAGGTTTCTCTAGTCCGAGCGTAAACAACGAGCAATTAAAACAAATATAACAATTTGCTAGTCCCCCACGGGGTGTCAGTATTGGCATATTTTAATCATTTAAACGCACCGTAAATTCAGTGAAATTCAGTGATTTATTCTGTATGTATGACCACAAGGTAAGAACATACACATGTATACATTACACCTTTTCTATATACATTTTTTCTAAGTGTATATATTATTGTTATTATTATTATCAGCCTAGTTGTATTACAAATGCTTGTTCAAATTAATATTTTGAATAGACCTTTTTTTTGAAAGGTAGACAGTTTTACACTGTTTTAGTTTAGTTTTAGTTTTTTTATTTAATTTAAGGCCCATGTTTATACTTACACAGGTCAACAAGCAAATATGTTATTCGTGTGACGCAACCGTTTGATGGACTGTAAAATTAGTTGAGGTGAAGACTGTCACGTACTTCTCTTATTAAACATTGAGATCAACCATCCACCTTCATAAAATATTTAGCAGCTCTCCCACCTCTCTCTCTCTCTCTCTCTCTCTCTCTCTCTCACTGTCTCCATTAAAACGTTTCTGAAATCTCAGGAAATTCTCTATAAACAGCGAAATCCTTTCATGTGGTAATAGGTGGGAATGGAAACCATAAAATTAGATCCGAAAAGTGGGCATTTTTATATAAATCTCTCATCTCAAAATTAGATTTAAAACTGTGTTTTCATATTGGAGAAATGTAGCTTTAATTGTCTTTTGCATTACATTTTCCTCGCAAAAAAAATCACCAATGGTAGAGTGTCCTCATAATACTAAATTAATTTGAGACCCATGAAACAATACTTTAAGAAGCTTCTAGTACAACATTTTGGATAATATTTTGTAACAATAGCTGGTATTTTTGCAGGAACATTTTCAGTAAACTGTTTTCACACAGGTCACCCGGCGCGCGCCCTCTCTCTCACACATGCACAGCGGGAGAGAGAAAGGGCGACAGCAGATCACAGTCTTTGTTATTACACATTCAGTCAATGATCACCACAGACCTCAGATCTCATGGGAGCTGAAATGTCGCTGATTCCCACATTTTGACAGAAGTATCGCTGTTCACGTTCATCGCTGTACGATCGTGTGTTGTATTTTTATTTGTATGCGGGTGATGTAATATCGCGCTGCGCTGTATGGTGCGTCTGCCATCTGGACTATCGCCGCTAGCTCGCTAGCATAAGGCTAGCTGAAAATAAAAGAATAAGTGACTGAGGAGGAATTAAATCCCGTTTCCATGGACAACACGTCCATTATTACCCAGGTAGCAAATCCAAAGGAGGAAGAGATCCTTTCTTCTTGCCATGAAAAAGGTGAGGTGATTTCCGTTGGTTTTTGACAGGATGTTGGATGTTTTTGTTTTGACAGGGAATCACGGCGGCTCTGTGTGGATGCTATTATGATTTAATTTATCTATAGAATTCACGTTTTTACATCAAAATATTGTATGACATATTTGAAATAAATCGTATTTGATATTATACATTAGGCTACATTAACATGAGTAAATGTAGTATTTTTTATTTTATATAAAATTGTCTTCATGTTTTTAAAATTATATCTAATATAATAAAAAAGGCTGTTAGGCAGTTGCTTCCGAAAATCTCGAAACGTGTTTCCTGTCTGCTTCCATGTGTTTAATCAACAATGTTGGGCTTGAACACACTCCTTGTAAGTTGTTTGTCAGAGCAAATAATGTTAATGCTTGTGCTGGATCTCAGATATAAGCAGATCACAATGCCAGATCCTAAAATGAGAACACTGTAAGTTACCATTGCCATATAGCGTTTTGGTTTAGGAGCACTTGTACTGATATATGTACTCTATTGTATAAGAGCAATTCTATAGTAGTAATGAAATACTGAATGTAATTTACCACTGCTTTCCACACTGCACACAGATTGTAAGTGTCTGTATTTTATGTGTTGTGTCAAGTCATGTTTGATATTATTGTAGATGTTTCATTCCAAGTTTTTGTCTCCAAGGAAAGCGTTTATGTGATGTATATAACTGTTGATATATATATGATGTATATAACGGAAGATATTTACAGTAGCTTTGTTCAGTAGGTCTCTGGATTATTTGAGACTCTTAGTGGACCCCCGCTGTCTGTAAAACTTCCCTTGGGGTAAACAGTGTGTCACTGTTTCAAACTGCTACTTACTATCATTAAAATTATAGGGTGGATTCACTGTAGTCAGTGTTTTAGTCATATTATGTTTTTAATGTATATTTTTATAGTAAAGTGATTTAGGTTAACTGTACAGTGTTCCTGTGTCCAACTTCCGAGCATTTTGCCAAAATGTTACCCCTTTTGTAGAAAGGTTAAAATGGTAGGATAGCTTAAAACAGTTGATATCCAATTCCAATGTCATTCCATATCACATTATTTAGTAGCGAGAGAACCAAACTCCTAAAATCTAATCAGTGGGTTTTTGTAATCTTCTCAGTAGAGATTTCTGTACCGCGGGATCTTGTACTTGCTTAAGTCAATATAATACATATGTACAATAAAAGATAACCTAAACACATTTAAATAAATCAACCCTTTTAAACATTTTTGTGTTGCTTTCAGGCGTAGATAACTGCGGAATATATTTACAACCACTTTAGACTATAAACAGATGGTAGTCCACACGTTGTTGGTGTTTGAGTCTGTCTTTGGGACATTGAAACCTCATTCACACAGACCGCTGATCCCAGAAAAATTATCCGAAAATTGCCATTAAATCGTTGAGTGCTTTCTGTGTGAACGCAAATGCATCCCAGATTGATCCGGCAAGGGGACCTGTAACATTAACGGGAACAGTCCCAGGTAGCGCCCTGTGTGAACAAATGGCAGAAACAATGCTGTAAAAGCCGTGTACTAATGCATAAATCGTAAATAATTTTGCTAAAAACAAATATAGCCTAAGCGAGTAATTTATTTTCGATAGTTGATCGACAACAAAAAAAAAAACACCATTCGTCTTAAGCTAAATCACGGATGAATGCAAGAGTCATAATCACCAAACTTAAGCTCAAATGCGCAGTATAAACTTAAAGACTTTGATTAAAACTATTAACACGAAAATACACAGCGCTTCAATAAACTTGAACTCTTACCAACCTTTAAAACACGCTGTGTGCACCTGTGACACTAAATAAAAGAAGGCAGTTATAATAATAATGTGCTCTATTAAGCCACTTAAAAACACTGCTAGGAAATATCCTTCACCATGATCAGCCCAATGTTCACGTCTAAAGAAATGCGCATAACATTACATTACAGTATATTACGTCAGATGTCTTTACGGGGTCTACGTGAGATGTGTGTGAACGCATGCACAGATTCCAGAAAAACACTGACAAGTGTGAATGAACAAAATCGAACGATCCTGTGCATTTTCCAGGATGTCTTTATGAAAAGGGCTGGATAAGTTACTCAAGAGTACCTCCGCTATGAGCAGTCTGCCAGAAAGGCTCACATGGCAGAGGAATCCCTCATGTCCTGATATCGGTATCTTCAAAGAGCCACTCAACATGCTCTTCGATGCCACTGTGATGTCATAACACCAAGCTGTTTCTGCAATCCTCTATTTTGGATTCAGTGATGCGATACCCCTTGACTCAAGAGAATAAGTGCATTTCTCTGTTTGTCAGCCAGGCGTACTTAGTTTTTTTGATGGATTGGAAAAGCGAGGGACCTAAATTTATCTTAATTTATATAGTGCCATGTTTCAAGAGCAGGAATAATACACACACACAAATCGAGCCCTGACCGCCACGTCCTATCGGTGAAAATTGAACCCTGAGACAACATTAGGAATATTACATTAATTACTTTAACATATTTTAAAGTGATTGATGATTTGAAATAACAATATTTAACTTTGAAAAATATATTGGTCTGTATGGTGGAGCAAACCCGACAAGGTTACCTTGGGCCTGGAATTCCCACCTCTGTTGTATTCTGTTCGGATTCTCAGAACCTTCTGTGAGATTACATTTGAAAGAATCTCATTTAAAGATGTCTCTTATCCGCAGCTAAAATACATAACCAAGGGTATCTTTTAAGGTTTGTCAGGCAGAAACACAACCTTCACTCTCCAAAATGAAGCGTTTCGCAACAGGTCCCCACATGTGGAGAAAAGCCATCCTAATACAGTGCTTTGGATTTGAGCCACACTTGCTGAATATTTCAAAGGCAGTTGAGGCTATTTTCAGCAACCTATCGGTTTCATTGTAAACAAAGAAGCATCTAACAAATGCAAGTCTTGTTTTGAGTGCGGTGCTGGCGTTAGTGTTTATGGATGTAACCTTATGCATTATGGATGGAGTTTAATGAAGTTGAAATCGGCATCTCATTGCCTGGGGATTCGAGACAAACTCTTGTAACGGGTGACACGGCTGAGAAAGTGGATCTGAAGATGAATGAGGTCACACAGCTAAGAGTTTTAGGGGTTTCTAAGAGCTTTTTGTGTTAGGTGGTCTCCTTGACACTTTATTTAGCATCATTTAAGTTTTTGGTTATTGAGTGAGCACCAGATTGTGTATTGAAGGTCTGCACATAATTCTGGATTATCGTCCACACGTTTGTTTGCAATCATGAAATCATGAAAAAACTCTGTTTTTGGATCTCAGGCACAAGGGAATGTATCAACTATACATGACACAAGTCAACATGAAACGCTGTTATCCAACTAACTGTAAAAACACTTTTCGTTATCAGTCTGTGGTTGGTGTCCAGTTTGTTTGATTTAGCCGCTTGTTAAAAAAGTCAAACATTATGGTTTATTAGCTTTTGGGTTCTTATCATTGGGGAATGTTGTTTTATACTCTTTTGTGTATCCGATGCATTGGGTGGCATAGATTCATTTAGCTGCACATGTTGTTTGACACTGAGCTGGCCACATCATTGATTTTCATTAAGGAGACATTTTATGAAGATGGATCCCACATCATGCCTTTGCTTTCTTTAAAAATCCTATTGGAATATCAGAAGGATGAGTTTCCCCAGCACTTGAAGAGTATCCCGAGGCAGTTCTCATGGGATATGATTGAACTTAATCGAACACACTGCAGTGCTTTATGGTTTGGTGATTCTGACAAGTTTGCTCTAATACGTTTTAACTTTGTCAGGTATCATTGATTGAGTCGTTTCCCTTAATCAGATTAGGAAGCGATTGTTAATAGATGTTTATCCCTTTGTAGTTTACACTAGGGATGCACCGATATGTACATTGTTGGCCAATAACGATAACCGATAATGCTGTAACATCGGAAGCCGATAACCGATATAAAGCCGATATACCACATCTAAATAATAATATAAAATTCCCTAAGGCTGAAAAAAAGCGGAAAAGTGGACAACTGCTTTTATTTGAAAACATTGACTGCAGAAAACAAGGTAACCATTTGTTCTCTTTCCCCCCTAAAAATCATGTACCAAGCCTACTTTACACTAGTTAACGGTTCTTTAACCTTCAAACTTTTCTGGTATATTTTTTATTTAATAAAAAAATTATAGACTTTCTTCCAGAGCAACCCAGAAAATGTGTCTTTATAGTCACATGTCTAACAGGCCTCAAAACAGACAGCATTCAGACAACACAGTTTGATTCAAACAATATGCTTTTGTTCCTATAATTTAAGCATTTGTAAATACTTTATCTACATACTGTACCTACATCAACAATGTTTTGCTAAAAGCAGTGAATTGATGAAGTGAATGATCACAACAGATATAATATCGGCTATAATATATTAGCCTAAATTGTATTATCGGCCGATACCGATAACAGTAAAATTACATTTTATCGGCCGATACCGATATGGCCGATCATTTATCATGCATCCCTTATTTACACTGCCTACAAGTTTGAAGCTGCCTGGTAGAAGATCCACTAATACTATACTATACTACAATATTAAAGATGCCTCATAGCAAAAGGACTTTACAGATGCTTAATCTTATTTGAATCCCTGTCATTCTTTTTATTAAAAATATGCATACTTTCTAATGTAAATTCAGTTCACTGTGCCATATTCACAAACCTCAGCGGTGTTTGCCTGACAATTACCTTTATAATATTATTATGACCCGCAAAAAGCAAATTTGTAGAAACAGATGCTTGCGTAAGTTTTCTTTAGATCGTGGCAGCGGTAATTTATAACCAGGCATTTATCCAGACATGCGGTGGGGTTGGGAATAGTTTTATAGCTTTTTAATGAACCGATTAAGGTGCCTGAGTCATACTGGTGGAGGTGAGTACAGTTCCAGTATAAGATGCTCACATCATTATGGGGAAGCGAAGCAATGCTGCACAGTCCCTGTAAAACAGTTCCAGATTGTGCTTGCCTGAAGTATGGAAAACATCCTAGTATTAATAACTATTACCATTGTGTTCTGTTAACTGTTTTGTGCTAAAATAACACAGACGATTCATGCAAATAAATTCCCCTAAGGCTACAGTGCATTCATTCTGAGAATGCTTGGATGGAAGCTTTTCTATTGGATGTGGTAATGGGGAATCATTTACATTTACATTAAGCAGACGCTTTTATCCAAAGCGACTTACTTTGTTTCATCCAATACATTTTACATAGATATTTGCAATCCCCTGGGATCGAACCCACAACTTTGCATTGTTAACGCAATGCTCTTACCACTGAGCTACAGGAAACGAATCCAGGAAACAAGTTTAATATGATTGACAACTGGCAATATCAGTCTGTGTCTATTAGGAACACTGAGGCCGTGGGTGAACCTGATTGAAGAGGATTTGCCAGACGCGTGGTGCATTTTAAACCCATTCATCAAAGTCTCCAGTGTGACTCAGCCTGAGCTGTACGGTTTTAGCAATATTATTTAATATTTCAGATTTAGAATTCAGATTCCTCAGGGCCTGAAAAGGGGTCAATGCAAGTCCACTATTAAAAGCAACTGGAGTTATCATAATTTTGTTTTAGTTTTATTGTAATTGTATTATTATTTGGGTAGTTGACAAATAAACTGTTTCCTATGGTGTGACGGCACAAAATAGAAAACAAACTGTTAATAATATATTCTTTTATATTTATGATAGAAAATTTAATAAGAAAGATGTATCTTCATTGTTAGTTTGTTTTCTTAACTTAACTGCTATGACTCACTATAGGACACATGTATGGTTGATTTGTGACCCTTGGGGCATATAACAGAAAGATCATAACTTGAAAATCTTATCCTATCTGTTTGGTAACCATGGTAATTTCAGATAGGACCTCATTTAGGACAAAAGCTTTTACAGAACTGCACTTCCTAAGTGCATAATCTTATTTTAACTACATACAGGAAAGGGGTATTACAGAAGCATCTTAAATTGACAAATAAACTGTCTTAACTTCAAAATTATTTAAAAACGTACAGAAAAACGCTCGCAATTGCGCTGTCCAACAATTGCTCTTGACCACTGAACTACAGGAAAGCTACATATACAAGTACATCAATAAATTAGAATTTCATGAAATTGATTAATTAATAATTGAAAATGAAGAACGTTGAAGTTTCAATTTCCGCGATGCTAAAATTAAAAAGCTCGCCGGTTTTGTTTTTCCATATTGTTTACCTCATCATCAGCTCACGCAGTGTTGGTTGTTTGGCAGCAGACCTGAAAGTGGATTGCCGAGCTTGATGGTACAATTTAAAATTTCCTAACTAGAGATAAGATACGGTTTTGTAAGATAGGATAGGAATCCCAAAACAAGTTAAGATTTGCTTCTGAGACCATTTTTGTGAAATTTCCTAATTTAACGTATCATACCTTTGGTTAAGAATTAAGATAAGAAACTTCTGTCATATGCCCCCCAGACAACAAAACATGTCCTTTGTTTACATTTTTCGAAATTGAGATTAATACGTCATCTGAAAGCTGAATAAATAAGCTTTCCATTGATGTATTTTTTTATTGGGATTGAAATATTTGGCTGAGATACAACTATTTAAAACTTGTGTCAAACATTTAAAATATTGAGAAATCGCCTTTGAAGTTGTTAAACAGAGGCGCTGTGGCAGGCTGTCGATAAGAAGAAACAGGTTTGTTTTATTGGCTTACCGCTGCAATGACGTTTTGGAGAGTAGATGAACCCAAAAGCAGACATTCTACGCTTTACATGGATACCAAACTTGAGTGGGTTATTCCCAAATAGAGGGCCGCAAGCGAGCAAAGTTTTGGCGTGTTTATGGCCATTTTTGTTAGCAATTTTGCTGCATCCACTCACAAAAATAAAGGTTTGATATATTTACGGTAGGAAATTTACAAAATATCTTCATTGAACATTATCTTTACATACATCATAACCAAATTGTTTTTGGCATAAGAGAAAAATCGGTATTTTGGTTGGCTATTGGCACAAAGATTCCCATTTTTTTTGTCAATAATTGCAGTGCCTTACAGAGAATGAATACGTCGCTAAAGCAATCATGAAGACTTTCAGGTCAAGGTGTTAAGAATTGGCTGCTTCTGGTACTTGCTGGAAATGTGTACTAATCATCAGCTCCACCCTTGATATCTAAATTCAAACCAAAGCTCTCTTTGAAGGCATGCTTCTAAAGGCAGTCTTCGTCTCTTTAATTGTAAATGTCATCTTGTAAGACTTAATCATGGATGCTCCTGTGGATTTTTGGCTTCTGGAAGGCTGACAGGGGTGTTGAAAGGATGGTGAGGATATTGAACAGTCTTGGCGATCTGGACAGCCAGTCTATCAGGGTCAGATAGAGTGGGTGGACTTCTTTTTCACTTGTGAAATGACACCAACTGGCACCCTCCTCTGTTCATCTCTGAATGGTGCTGGGTGTGTGTTAGTGTTACATAAGTGTGAATGTGTGAATTACAGTGTGTGTCGGCCTCAGGATTTCTGTATTTAGCACCTCAGGAGACTAATAGATTTGTGTAGTTTGAGCATTATGTTTGTGTGCAGTTTATGCGTGGGATCACTTGTGTTTTGGTTTAGCTTTGGAAACACTCATACAGTAGACATTTCTTTTCCCCAGTCTCAGCATCAGGGTATGCCAGCTTTTCTCTGTGAGAAGTCAGCGGTCACCTGAGCTCTGAGCGCTTCTCTTGTCAATATTTCAATATTTGACAATAGCTCAGCGTGAAGCTCGCTCCTTAAACTGAGGGTTAATAGTGTCATAAAAACAGGAGGAACACAACGACAGTGAAGCAGGCTGGGACATGACCAAAGCATGTTCTGATGATACAGTGGAGATGATTTGTAAAGCACACAACTGCCTTTTGCATAAGATGACTTAAATGGAAAATAAGCGTTGAATGTGAGATGATAACTGTTATTAAAGTGATAGGTCACCCTAAAATAAAAAAAAAACATCTTTTGTTCTTTGTTTCATGACAGTCCCGACTCGAGGGAATGCACCTGAATCTCTCAGTGTCATCAAGTCATCATCAAGACACGGATACAGAATGAAAAAACATATTGTGTACGGAAGTGTTCCATCTGTTTTCATGTTCTCAAATTGTTCATCTTCATATAAGACACATTTTGTAAAATGTTTCAATTAGGTATGCACGATAAATCACGGCCATACACTATCGGCCGTACGTTTTTACTGTTATCGGTATCGGCCGATAATAAAAATGTATGTCGATAAATTAATGATTCCATGCATCCTGTTTATGTTTTCATATAAAATCACTTGTCCACTTTTTGCCTTTTGTTTCAGTCTTAGGGAATTTTATAGGAATATTTAGATACTGTATATCGGCCATTATATCGGATATCGACTTCCAGTGTTCATCGGCCAGAATTTACATATCAGTGCAACCCTAGTTTTAAGGAAGAAAAATGACTGAGTACATCTGTTAAACATGATAATTTGCTTCGGAAGCAAAGTTGCATAAGGTATTAAGATTTGGAGAATATATCATCACATTAATTTGTTTTTCTATTCCTATGCTTATGTACACAGTTAATCTATCAAATTTTTGTGTGGTTTATAAGTAAGCCACTGAAAATCAATTTGCCATTAGAAAACAATTTGTGTTCTTCTAAAATAATTCTTAACATCTAGTATTTATCTTTGTTTTACCAGAGAACGAGGCAAAATACAGATTAAGAAAATGTTTTTTGGATTGCTTTGTTCATCAGTCTCTCTCTCTCATCTGCTGTGCTTTTGCCTTACCAAAACAACGTGGGCCGTGTGTTGCGTAACAGGCTTGAATAGTCAGATCTCTTATTATTTTCGATGGCTAATCCACTGTGTCTGTCACATCCTTCATTTCTGCTCCGGCTTCATCAGCGGCAACTTTGCCGCGGGGTTTGGGGGTATCATCAAGAATACGGTACATCTCAAACTACACGTCCTCTGATGTGGAAGTCTGTTGAATTTCATTGAATTTTAGGAACATTGACCTCGTTGTTTGTTGTGATGAACTTTTCGCTGAATGTGTCACTAATGCTCTTCACATGGGACGCACCATTTAATGTGTGATATTGCTCATCCAAATACACAACATTGTTAAAAATCAGATTGAAACATTTGAGAAGGAATGTAGACTTACCTGAAAGATTCACAAGGCTGCCAGTGCTAACAATGTGACCACTGGAATAATGCACCACTTGTTTGTTAACTTAACATGTTAACATATACATGTATGTACTTACAATGTGCATAATCCCATATTTTACCCCAGACCTTTATTACAGGCTATTAACTGTAAACACACTTGTGTTGTTTGTTTTGTTGACATTTGACACTAGGAGCCATGGCCAACTAGTTGGTTTTCATGTTCTGGACATGTTGAACCATGGTGCTCACATTGGAGATGAAGGTTTGATTACAGTTTGTGATGCATGCTGTGGCCTAATCTCATTTCCCATGTGCTTTTCTGTGCTCAATACAGTCTCAAAAACAAAATAAATAACCCATAAACGCATTTGCTATTATTTTAAATTTAGTAGTTTAGTGGCAAAAAGGACAATGTTATTTAAGTCTTCTCATTTGGTTTTCTCATTAAATCATTGTTTCAGGCAGTGGAACAAAACACCGTAATTGAGCTGGTCGGTTATTTAAACACACCTGGTCCAACCTTAGGATCAGTGATAAAAACTCCCTGAAAATGATGATTCATTTCAAAATAAAAGCTCACATTTTTTGAGCAAATGTAAAACTATTCAAATATAATGAACATTGTGTCATATGTCTTATATATATATAATTATCTCTATTATATCCAACCTTTGTTAGGGCCGATTAGTAATGCGTAAACACTGAGGTACAGGCATACTGCTCTAGACAATAAGCAGTCATTTGTCTTTATCAGTGGACTGTCTCAGCTCTGCGGTGTCCTCTGGTTTACATCATCCCAGCACAACCGAGGCCGACCGTGTGAGCCGTATATGCAAACATTGAAACCAATGATGTAAGACCTGGATCCTCAATACTCATCTGGCAGATTAGGTGGAAGTAGCCGGAGGGAAGATTTCTGCAATCTGCCGATGCTAAAACAAGGAGAATTGTTTGAGTGCAGTGATACAGTGTAAGGTCGGATAATCTCTGTCAATATGGATTTTCCATGTTTCCCCTTCAGCTATGAAAAACCGATTTGTGTATTTGCCGTGTTTATCAGCTCTGCTTTCTTGTTTGTTCACAATGGACTGGCAGTTTTTTCCAACAACACTGCGTCTTGTTAATTAGTTAACCTTCATCTTTTATGTGGTCTTGTTTAACCTTTCCCCAGTTTTCTTTACACCACCCTCCCTTGACAAACATTGTGCAAATGTGTCTTTTTGACTGAAGTCGGTTCTGACTCCTGTAATAAACCTGGGGTCTGTGTTCTTTACAGATGGGCATTTTTCCATGCGGTGAGTTAGAGGTTTATTATCTCTTCCTGTCAGGAATGCGAGGAATTTCCTGTGCGTTCCTTTTCCGGATGCGAGAGAGAACATACCCACCCAAGTGATCGCTCAGCATCACATTACCTCTCAGTCAAATGGGGGGAACAGTTCATAGACTTTGGGGAAAAATCAGCTGTATTTACATTGTCTAACGTGTTTTTCCAAAGTTTTAAAAACATTAAAAAAACAGACTATAAGAGGGGAATGGGGGATTGTCAAAATAGCCCCTATGAAAGTCTCTTCTCTATAGCAACCCTTTCTTGTGCATTGCTTTTTTCCTACAATGTGATGTACCAAAAAGACAGCTGCCATTCAAATGTCACAGGAATTCAAAAAGCAATGTGCTATGGTACACAGCAGGTTTTCTATCGCTGGGTTTCAGAAGGATTCTGAGGAGTTTTTTTCTTTGCCCTCATTCGGCTGTCTCTTGTGATACCTACTTTGTTTGACAAATGATCGCATTCGTGCAGTGTTGAATACAGCTGTCTGGTAACAACAGTCTGTAGAGCGAGGTTGAATTTGAATTGAATGCATAACACTTCATGCTCACAGAGATCGGGCATTGCCATGTTAACTAACTCCAGCCACATTCCTGTGGCCAGCCAAAGAATATGTTTTTAGATGGGTGTATTTGTGTGTACGTGGTGAACACTCTGGCTAGAAATAAATCTTATCCTACTGCTTTCTGCATACTGCACAGTACTGTATAAGGCTTACTATTAAAAGTATGTTAAAACTGTGTTTTTACAGAATTATACTACATGTTGTTGTTTTTCACAATCTTGTAGATTCAGCAAGACATGTTCAGTTATCATTCTGGCAATAAATATATATATATTTACTATATATATATATATATAGTATATTTTGTGTTTAGTCTGTTATTTGATCAATAAATCACAAGTAAAAATGTATGGAGGCAGAGAGAGACTTTGTAACCATTTTGACTCTCAAAGCAAAATTTTGAATGGGTGCTGAAGAGTTTACTTTATTAGGACCTGTGTCGAATTAACTCTATATTAATAATCATGGGTTTCGATGTCACAGTTATTTATAATATTGGTATATTGTGACAGCCCTAATTGTTGACACTTGCTACAAATTGTTATGAATATTTAGCATATTTATACTGTATACTGCAGAAACGGTAAACTGATAACAATATTAAAATATAATAAATATTAAACAATATTATTTTGTGCCTGTCCAGCAAATGCACATGTGTTCTAGAGTAAACTGCTATTTTCTCTCATATTCTAAATTGGGGTGTCTCTTCCCATCACTTCCATATTGTGGTTGCAATGGCTTGTCAATTGACAGGTTATTAAATTTGAGTGTAAAATAAGAGGCCCTAATGCCTCTATCTAATTTGAGGGTCTGTGTTTTAGTACACGCCCAACTGGCCCAACCCCTCAAATTTGTTCCACTCATGAACACTACAGTCTATTTACGATCACTTGACTGACTTCTGACAGCTCCATCAAGCCACTCTTGTCACTGCACCTGTCCATAGGAAGCTGATTTTCTCATGTTCTGATGCTTTCTGTGACCTGACGTGTTTTTCAATAGCAGTAATCAGACAGATGCTGTTGGCTATTATCCTAATGCTTCATCCATTACGCGATTGAGACTCGCTTGGCTCAAAGGTTTCATATTTATTTAACCTTTATGTAAGAAGGTTAGATGCACTGAGATTTAAAAGCTCTTGTACAAGAAATACAAAGCCAAGGTCGGTTGCAGCACAGAAAGTCTTTGGTAAATAATAAAATTCACATAATTAGATCAAATACACATTGCTAAGCAAATAATTGAATTTAAGAAAGTGGGACGTGTCTGTAGACCTTTAATACATTTTTCTTATATTCCATCTTGATTGAAAGATTTTCAATTCAGTCTTGTTTTTTTCACATTTAGTCAGAAGGGGTAAATGGTGTTTAAGAAACGTGACTAAACCTGACTAAATAATTTTTAGGTCCATTTGGTAAGAAAGGAGGCTATAAGATACGCAACTACGGCTTTAAAATCACAAATGTCTCGACTTCGCACTGCGCTAGAGCTTGATTCAATGAAAGTGCATCATCTGTTGACAATTGCCACTTAAAGGTGCCACCACAGGCTTTTATTTCCACAGAACATTTGAGACCGACCTAGATAACTGGAACTGTAAACCCCACTTAACACGCCACAGGACATATGGCACAAGAGTTTGTCCAGATGTCTAGTCAACTAAAATGTCTAGTTGTTTCGATAACAATAAAAGTTGTGACGGACTAACTAAAGTAATTGACCTTCCACTATCAAATATGTATGTCAGCAATGTCCCGATCACAATTCACGTTTTTTCCAAATAGGGAGTTTTGTTATGAGGGTTGTGTAACCACACTTGAGACCTTGCTGTACGTGATGACGTGCTGTTCTATGCATGGAATGCGATCGCAGGGCTGCATGCACGCTAGCGCAGGGGGCAAAGGTTGCAGTGTTGCCCATGGAAACGTGTTTCTGTGTACCACAATACAAGCTGTTTGCACACTCGTTTTCGGTCATGTGGGGTTTGCGCGGTAACCAATAAGAGAGTTCAGACGGACTGTTGTTTTTCTTCCCGCCCGTTCGGCTACGACCTCCTTCACGAACGTACGCTGCATGAGAGGCTGATGGGTTTTAAGTTACAGGGCAGGGAAGGTAAAGCCCCAGATGTTTTGAGGAGTTTGCATTGTGCAGTATTCAACGTCTGCTGTGTGTGTGTGTTTCTCTGTCACAGTTTCCCAGTCAAACAGCAGTTTAAAGAAACACAGGAACAGAAGCATCTTCAGTCCGTTCTTCTGCTGTTTCCGGGACTATAATGTGGAACCACCAGCCACCAACAACAAGACCTGCTCCCTTCCTCCACCTGCAGAGGAGAACAACAGTCCTCCAAAGGTGAGACCTTGTTTGTTTCTTTACAATGACTGTGAAAGTCTGGACTGGACGCAGTTAAGATCCAGCTCAGAAAAACGTTTGGAAGTTAGGAAAATGTTTTCTCTCAGTTTAACCAAAGTGACGTTTTTTCCTTGTTTGCGAGCTGCACCCAAATGCAGTCTCTGTGCATGCTGTTCCCATGTCCATACCGCAAAGTTTTCCAGCTGTTCCGAACTCCGCGAACCCGTCGTGATGTTTACCATCCAGTTCTAGGAATGATGGCCCTGCTTCCCCTCACACACATTCTTCCGTTTCCACCCACACACACTCTTTTTCTCTCATTCCTGGACTTCTTCTTTAATTCCAATAAAGTGGGCCTTGGGTATGTGTCTCGTGTGATTGATTACTTGTTGCCCAGTTTGTTCTCCCCCCTCCTTTCTTTCTCTCTTTCTTTTTCTCTCTCTGATTCTCTTTTTTCTTCTTTAAGTGTACAGTTAGGAATTCAATAAATAGTATTTGCAACAGCTCCGTTTACTTGCACGTAAATTGCCCTGCATTGGTTTATAAAGCCTGATTAATTCACTCAAATGATGCAAATTGGTAAACAAAATTTGCAAACAACAAGTCCAGACTCTTGAATATGGCTGTTATTCAACATTTGATCACCATTTAATACTTTATAGAGCTGCTGCCCTGATTAATTAACTCTAATTAATTAATTAAACCAAAATATACAGACTACTTAATTAGTAAAATTACATGTACTGCCTTTGTTGTGAATAAGGCACAATGTATGATGCTCATAATTTACATAGAAAAGACAAAAGGTGTTTCACAACACCTTCACCCAAAACAGTACACCCAAAAATTTAATTCTGTCGTCATTTACTCACCCTCATGTTGTTTCAAATCTGTACGACTTTCGTTGTTCTGTTAAACACAAAATAAGATATTTAGACTAATTTAGAAAACCAAACCGTCCTGGGGCACCATTGACTCCCATGGAAGTTTTGTTTCCTACTATGAAAGTCAATGGTGCCCCAGAACGGTTCAGTTGCGTACATTCTTCCAAATATCTACTTTCTGTTTAGTGTGTTTACTCTTCCATTCTCTTCATCTTTCTGTCTCTTGCACACAATCCAAACACACACAAACGCTGACCAGTGTATGGTGTGACACAACCACACTGTCCGGAGAGAAACTATGAGCTACAGTGTTCCACAAACACAAGTTTGCTGCCAAAGCAGGTACAAGCGGCTGTGAATGGGATCGCATTACCATGAACATTTGCCTGCAAATGACCCGCGCCATTTTACATGTACATGTTCTAAGTTGTTCTTTAGTAGTTTTAAACCTGCAGCTACGAAATCCAGTCTGAACAACATTAAACTGTAAACTGGTTTTAGTCTGCATATCTGTCTGTATTTTAGCTGTATTGTTTAAATTTCAAAAGAATTTGAGTTCCGTGAGTTATTGTTATGGTTGATTTTTATGATTCTATCTCTTTCTACTATCTATCTTTGTTTTTTATCGCTCTCTCTTTCCGATTTTGTGATCAGGTCCAGATCATCACTCTTCCCAGTGTATGTATTACATTTTTGCATGCGTGGTTATATTTTAAAAAGCATGCCTGACTTTGGTTGTCAAAAGTGCCCCAGAATGTTTCCTACATTCTTCAAAATATCAACAGAACAAAGAAGTTTATAATGCATTTTTTCTACTATGGTTGTCAATGGTGGACAAAACAGTCAAAGAACGGTCACACAGTACTAATTTAAGAATCTGAGTCATACAACAGTCATGTGTGCTACTTTGTGCATGCCAGCGTGTGATGTGTGTGCAATATATTGCATGTATTTTTGTGTTTTCCCCCTTAGGCAAGTCCAGCTGCCTCCCTCGGGTTACGCTACGTTAAGGACATGCTCACATACTCTCTCTCTCTCTCTCCTTACTGCCAGACCTACAGAACCCGCTTGTGCTCAGGCACATGACTTGGCAGTGTATGTGAACGAATGGGGACAATCAGTTTAACAATAATGGACGAATACCGTTTCCGGGTCCAACCGCTATCAGACGCTAACAGATCAACTGCAAAAAAACCTTATCTCAGTAACAAAATCACATATGACCACACATGAGGTTCACTAATTAATAATTGTTAAAATTATTAATATTATTATAATTATATTAAAGCCAAAGATGTTCTCTCCAGCATTTAAATGTTTACAGCATTTAGACTTATCATTAACACCTCATTAAAATCACATCATTAATCAGCAGTGTTCTTTACCTGAGATAAAATTTGAAAACATAATTTTAAAAGACGAATGTTTCTTCATTCCGGTTTTGTTATTAACATATATAAAGAGGACATAAAGAGAAAGGATTGTGCGAGAGCTTAAAGGATGTATTCCCAGACATTGACATTTGATGATTTTAAACAGTATTTAAGGAAATATATTTAGTATTTATTAACACCTTGTTCTGCAGTTATCGTATGTAATCCATGCAGTCGGATCATCTCCGGATCATGGGCTAGTGGGATGATGAATTTTTATTTAAAATTTGAGTTGTATTTTACAAGAAGGTGCATGAAACAAGTATCAATCGATACAAGCGTAAATAGCTCTGCAGATTTCATCTTCATGATAATTTGGATCTTTAAGGTGAAATTAAATGTGTGTGAGGCATTAATGCTTATAATCGGTTTTATTACTTTAGGTAAAAATGAGCCATAAAAATGTTTCGAATTCACATTTCATGTCCAGTTTTTTTCTCATGTGGCAAGTACAAGCAGCCGGCTGTTATCGCGAGAGAAGCCCCCTCAGCTTCGTGATCACACTGTCAGGGCTTCTTTTTGCAGTAACAACCGGCTGCCTGTACAATATCCCTTACTTATCACACTTACTTTCTGCAATCTAACTTGAGTTCACTAACTCACCATCGCTATCGACAAACTTCCCTGTCTCCAAAATGTGCGTAAGCATGGGTCAGAGTTAGCGTGCAGGTTCGCACATTTTTCTGTCAAGTTTGTTTTTATAAAACCAATCGTTTGCGTGGTAAGTGGCGTATGCATCTTTCACGGCATGTTTTGTGCGTACGCAATGGTTATAAATGAGGCCCCAGATTCCATTACATCATAAGGCAGTAGTTCTCAAACCTTTCAGATCGTTTATAAAATTAGTTTTTCTAAGTACCAAAGACCCCCATAAAAAATCATACAATAAACGCTTAAATTAAAAGTAGAGCTATCTGTACAACTCGCCCACAAATTCTAATGTATTATTAATAATACAAACACTTTTCCCAACTGTTTTCCAACTAAAAAAGTCATGTTTTTCAAGTTGGGCACTGTAAACTACTTTATGGGGGATTTATTAACTTTGTAGGGACTTAGAAAGACTGAGTTATCACAAACCTTTATTAAAGACACACAAAGTAGAAATAATGTTTAACACAGAAGATAAATAAATATAGCCTACAAGAGAACAGCTGTATAAAACAGAGACTCACAACTCGCATTTCATTGTTTTAACCTCTAGTAGATGCAGATACCTGTTGAATTGGCTCTTTACAATAATAACAACACCATTAAACAGAGGTTCAAGAGCAGAAACATACGAAGCTTAATCTGCAGCTAGTTGTAAGAGAGGGACTCACGTCTGCACCCGCTCTGTGTTTGAGCTGCCTCTCACGCGCCTGAGTTACATGGACCAATGATGATAAATAAACGATTATTAATACAACTGTATAAAAACAATAAAATTTGACATTGTGTTTAAAACACGAAATGAATATATATATATACAATAAGTTTTGTGTCATGTCACGTACCACCAGGGGTCTCTTCAAGTACCACTAACGTTGGTGGGACACGCGCACCACAGTTTGAGAAACAAGGGATTCGTTTAGGACATCATCAACACAATCTTCAGTGCATGGATGAGACAATTGTTTTAATAAGATATACACATGCTTCTATGTCCTCTCACGTGCCTCTAAAGCAATTGCTTGTTTTCCTTTTTCTCATTGCACCCATCCATCTTTCGTCTTTGCCACGTTGTCAAGCAGCCTCCAACTAAATACCTCCTTCCTGAGGCCAGCATTAATGACTACGGCAAGAACTGTGTGGTGATCGACCTGGATGAGACCCTCGTGCACAGTTCCTTCAAGGTACACAATGTTTCAGAAAATTTGCTTGTTTGACAGCGATAAAAGGACCTAGGAACAGTTACTGGGGGCGGGGCTTAGTGAGGGATAAATCATAGATGCCAACACTAACCAAGTAATGGGTTGCTTATTTATTAAAGGCATTTCACCAGATAAAAATAACAAATCTTTCATCATTTATTCAACCTTCAGAGACCGTATGACTTTTCGGTCTGAAGAACACAAAAGAAGATATTTCGAGGAACGTCTCTTTTGTTTTGTGTCTATACAACGGAAGTTAATAGGGGCCAATATTTTTCAAAATGCCTCCTTTTCTGTTTTGAAGAAATAAAAGTTTGGAATGACACGAGGGTTGAATGACATGAGTGTGCATAAATGATGACAGAAATTTCCTTTTTAGGTGAATTTACCCTTCACACAACAATACAACACAATTCCAGTGTTTCGATATTCTTAGGGTGGATTTTAAGTCCCATATAAATAAAAATCCCTATTCACAGATGAAATGCTTTTCTGGTCCCAAAAAGTGCAGCTTCAGGGAGCAGCTTCACCTGCTTAGTGCACTGACCCACTTCACCACACCTTAGTTTTAGTCTGACTTTTACCTCAGTCGGGCACACAAACAACTGGTCACATAAGCAACCGTGCCAATCTGATTACACACAAACACCCCGTATTTACACGTGAACCCGTCTTGCTTAGCTGGACACTTCTCTTCTCACAGACAGTAAGCGGTTGAAAACCAGTGAGTCAGTGACAGAAAGCTCATTGAGTTTGCTCAAGACTAATAACAGTGTTTTGGTAAAGCAGAGCCTGTCCTCCTTTAAAATGTCTGCCTGGCAGCTCCTGTTTTGCTCGGAGAGAAAGGCGGCGACTGAGGGAAAGAGGCCCATAGAGAGGGAAGGAGAGAGTGATGCATGCCTTCGTGCGCGCACACAAACTCACATACACACTCTTAAAGTATGCATGCACAATAACACCCTCCCTGACCCTGACATCGTAACACACACACATGCACACATACACGCTACAGTAAAATGGTATCCTTGTAGTTGTACACAGGGTGCGTGTTTGTTACCTGAGTGCTTACAATATATTCTATTACTTACTGTTAAGGAATAGTTCACCCCAAAATTCTGCATTGAAATACTACTTGTTCCAAAACTGTATAAAATGATTTGTAAAAACACCAAGAATGTTAGCAACCGACAGTTCTGAGGCACCATTGACTATGAAAGTTGATGGGGAAAAAATGGTAGTCAAAGGTGCCCCACGACTGTTTGTTTTCCTCAAAATATCTTCTTTTGTGTTCAACAGAACACAATGACACAATCATGTTTCCTCTTATGGTAATCAATGGTGCCTTAGAACTGTCGATTGCTAACATTCATACAAATATCTTTCTCTGTGTTTATCCAAACAAATAAATGTATACAGATTTGGAACAACATGAGGGTTTGACAGAATATTTATTTTTTGGGAGAACTATCCTATTAAAGAATTGAAAACATTACTGTACCTGATATGTGCAAGCGGGCAGGGATTCATGCAGTCACTCATCGTGCTGATCATATACTCCTCCTGCTGGTCATGTCATGAATTGGTGTGGTAATTTTTTACTAAAGGAACTGATTTGAGATCAATTTTTAGTCACAGTTCTAATGCTAACCCACTGTGGTTCTCTAAAACATTGCATTTAAAGAAAATACAGAAAAACACAAAATCAACATGGTTAAACTTTCAAGTAATGCCATTTTTTTAAAGGGATAGTTAAAAATCTGTCTTACTCACACTATAGCTGTTCTAAAATCTATCATAGTAGGAAAAATGGTAGTCAAAAGTGCCCCAGAACTGTTTGCTGTCATACATTCTTCAAAAGATCTTCTTTTGTGTTTGACAGAACAATAAAAATAGTAATTTTTCCTAATATGGTAGTCAATGGGGTCCGAGAACTGTTTGGTTATAAGCATTTTTCCAAATATCTTTCTCTCTGTTCATCAGAACAAAGAAATGTATACAGATTTTGAACAACTCGAAGGTGAGTAAATGATGACATCATTTAGATTTTTGGGTTAAGCATCCCTTTAAAACGAAATATCCAAATTAGGTTGTGATGTTATACAAGGCAGGTCAAAGCGAGATCAGTGGCGCTATTGGATAACCCTCCTTGTCAGCCATCCAATCATAGCTTGAGAGCAAGTCCCTAGTTGCTCTCAAGCCAAAGTTTTCTCTCCTCTCGTCATCTCTGTTTCTCTTTTCTTCTTGGCAATGAGACAGCTTCAAACCACCCGCTGAGTCCTTTTCATCCTCTATGTGCGCTCCCTCGCGCCCCATCCTTCTCTCCCTGCGCCTTCTCCAAAGGCGTATCAAGTCTCTTCAAAGACGCGCACAGTTCCCAGCTCCATACAGTCAACTGTTTGACATGCACTCAGTCTGTTATACACGCGCACACGGGCGTCAATCCTCAAAGCAGTTTAATTGAAAGACTTGACAACAGGTGTGAAGTGTTAGAAGCCTGCCTCTGGCAATCCAGACACAGCATCAGCTTTCTTTGAGAACATCGCACTTGATACAACTGTTACATGATGTGTCAGGGATGATGCAAATGGCCAGATGAGACCGGGCGCCTAAAATGACCTTTTTTGTTTTCTTTTTCCAGCCCATCAGCAATGCAGACTTCATAGTTCCTGTGGAGATTGATGGGACGGTTCATCAGGTATCACACAAATTGATTTAAATGTGTATATGATTCTGTCTGAGAGGGAAAGTAACCCTCTTTTGTCCATCGAATGCTGGGATGCTACTGGAATGTGGCTGTAACCTGGTTCAAGTAATCCAGGATAGGCTTTGTGGATCAGGGTTGGCCTGTTCTCGGTTACTTGCACTGGGTTGCAGCAACTGGACAACTTGTGGAAAAGCTAAGAAGAGGTTTTGGATCCGTCTGTTTCCAGAAATCAGCGCTCATTGTTTCTCTGAGATGAATTCTTGTGTTTGTTTGGTTTAATTTAAGGTCTACGTGCTGAAGAGGCCTCATGTGGATGAGTTTCTGCAGAAGATGGGGGAACTGTTTGAATGTGTTCTTTTCACAGCCAGTTTAGCGAAGGTGAGACTTCACACCGTGTCTTTGTAACTTCGGGGCCGGTTCACATATAACGTGTTTTTGTGCTGCTTTTTTATTGTTTGTTGTCTGTAAACATGCCCTGGATGGACTTCTTTGACCGTCTTTGCTTTTTTAGTACTTTAAGACAACAGGTCTAGTTCAAAGAATTTCAACTTTTAAAAGCGAAATTGCATTCTGCCAGTTCAAAGTATAGTGATTATTGTTCACTTTTGTCCTGTAGTACGCTGACCCTGTAGCGGACCTGTTGGACCAGTGGGGCGTGTTCAGGGTGCGGCTTTTCAGGGAATCCTGCGTGTTCCACCGGGGAAACTACGTTAAAGACCTCAGCCGACTGGGCCGGGAGCTCAACAAGGTCATCATAGTGGACAACTCACCTGCCTCCTACATCTTCCATCCAGAGAATGCTGTAAGTGTCAGCGTGAGCCGCAAAAGCACGTTTATGAAGGCTTGTGTCGTTGGTCTGAATGACGTTTAGTGTTAGGAGTTACGAATTACAAAAGTAACGATATTACTGTAATATATTAGTTTTTGCTGTAACGCAGTAATATGAGGCATTACTAATACAATTTGGGTAATTTTATACACGTTAAAATCTCAGTAATGCGTGTTACAACAACTTATTTCCCCCCTGAAGTTCTTTTTTTATAACTTAACAATACATTCCCAGAAAAAGGAAATCTGTGATTAAAATACTATGATTGTAAAACAATTTCCTGTTACTGTATTCAGATGGTTGATATGAATGCAACGTATCCTAAGAAAGAATAGAAACAAAACGAAAGTAGGTAGAAAGCAGAAAGGCAGAAACGTTCTGCGTTTTACCCTTTAAATAGGCTATATGTTGCATTGTAGTGGGCTCTACCTCTATTATAATTCACCAGATGGCCGTTTGTCTACCTTTGTGATTTTGAAAGTGATTGTTAGTTAAATTGTGCCATGAGCCTTCTCTGTGCCTCTTGTATTAGAGGCTTCATATATTTCATTTGAGTATTTAAACGTGTCTAAGAACGGCGACTGTGAGCACTCGACAACGCATTGATGTACACTGTTTGCCTTAGTACAGAATGTCCCCCAACATCGTGTCTAATACACCGGACGCGATAGGCGTGAAGCGGCATTACAACCTGCTTGTTCTTAAGTTTGTCGCGCCGCATTCAGTGTTGACAATACTTGAAATAATAATGGTTTCTAATTAGGGATTCACGATAGATTATTGACCGATAATGATAACCGATAATTCTTTAACATTGGAAGCCGATAACCGATATAAAGCCGATACACAGCATCTAAATAATAATATAAAATGATTATTCAGTCTTTTTATAAACAGTCTTGTGTAGTGTCGCGTCCGGTGTAGACACTAGTTTCGCAGTAGTATTAATAGTAGTAGTATTAGTTTCGCAGAAACTTTGTATAATTATCTTTTTTTTATTGTGGTGGTCCAGGTATATCACCTGATGCAGACACTCGAATCCTAATGTATTCAGTCCTGCATTGTTTTGAGGCATTGTAGACATAAGCTTGTAGCCTACAGGTATTTTCCGATTGATTGAGGCGTTATTTGTCTCGCCCCTCCTCCGTTGTGATTGGATGGCAGAGTAAAAAGTGACATTGATGAGCACAGTCATTATGCATTAACACCTCGCCCGTCACTGGATGTACAATAAGCAGCAATAAACAATATTTTAGCATTTTTGAATGCATACACTGCTGAAAAAGCTATAAAAACCAGCATATAAATTCTACTTGATTTAATTTGATTGGTTGTATTGAAACAACAGTCTCTTCCGGTATGTGTTAGGTTCTGTTGACTAGACCATTAAATCATACTCAAATAATTTCCAAAACACAGTACAAAAAAGGAATTTAATAAAACCTAATGGTTTCAAATGGAGTTTAAATGGAAACCATTAGAATTCCTGTTGGGTTTTTTTCAGCAGGGCAGTAATACTTTTGTGGTTATTTTGATCAAAGTACCGCAAAAGTATTGTGACGCATTACCATTCAAAGACAGTTTCATTGTAAAACAACTAATAACTTTTAAATGACAGTAACTTGTGATATATAATTTATTAAAATTTGGAGGTAACTTGCCCAACACTGATAATGTCACTTCTGTGATTGTGAAAGATTTGAGTTTTATTTCAGTATGTGGAACTAATGATCCAGAACCTAGTTGCTAGACTTTCAGAGTCCCTTGTCAAAACTTCTCATCAATTATTGAGCCAGTCTGCATAGCACACTGTCTGTGGGGGATGCTTCAGTACCTCTGTGCTGTCACCTCCTCCACAAGCTTGTATTCCTCCTGTTAGATTAGAAGGTGCTTCTGTATTAAAATGAATGAGCTAAAGGTGCTGGAGACAAGATACTATTCTCCTTCACCAAACAGTCATACATGTGACGCAAAACTGTTTCCGATTTGATACAAAATATGTTAAAAAAGAACTTTTATAAAACTGGCTTAGATAAAAATATAAAATATTTTTGTACTGCTGCTTGCTATAACGGCACGCCAAAACAACAACTATAACGAAACTCCAAAAAGAACCCAACAGTTAGTCATATGATATGACTATAGTCATTATAAATAAATAGTAAAAGTATACATTATAATAATATTAATCTTGCATACTGAAGGTCTGAGAACTTTGACCGCTTTCATTGCCCAAAGCCCCACCCAAGAGGCCTTATGATTGACAGGTAACCAATCACGTTTTGTGTTGTGCCGTCTCATGTTTAGAGGCGTGTCAATGTCCCCACAGTGACAGACGTGTACATTCACGAACATGTCCAAAACAATATTTTAAAAAGTTTATGCTGTGAACCTTGCATGCTTTTAAGATTTAGCGTTTAGTCGATCTTGATTAATCTTATAGAGCTTGTTAGCCACATGGAATGTTGCACCATCTTGAGAGGATGGCTGCTAGTTCGTTCAATGCAGTGTTTAGTTTTTCTTGTTTGATTAGGAAATATAACTATGGTAGGTCGGTCTTGTTGTGTTAAAAACTGCCAAAGCATTACGCAGAGTCATTCAGGAAAGACATGGTTCTTTCTCTTTCGATTTCACCATACATCAAACAAAACAAGTAATGGTACTAAAACAATATCAGTGCCGTATTATCCTCCCAAGATGGCGGCGCAACTGCAACATAGGGCGCGACATCAGCTTCACATTCTTAAACCTGAAACAAGACCGCTTACTTCTTCGGCCAGACGACTTCGTGTTGTCCGTTAAAGAACGCGACATACATGTCTCCTGGAAGTCCAAATAAAACCTGGAATCTAAATAAAAATGTATAGAGATGGAAATCTGAATTAAAAATTGAAATATGATTTAGATTACACTAGGAGTGTGAAGAGAATATTGTCTTGTAAACTTCAACCACGTTAAGATTTGTATGTAAAACATTTAGCTATTTAAATAGTGAAATTGTGACAGAAAAAGGATTTGCTGTCTTAAAGTTTTAAGTACAGTTTCAACTATTTTATGTTTTGACAAGTGCTGAGTCGACATAATTTAAAATTCATTTTAATATATAACTTTGATAATAAATTGAAATTGCTTAACTTATTTTGATGTGTAAACTTGAAAAGGCTCATTTGATTAAACTTAAAACTTTAGGGCAGCAAATATTCTTTTTCAGTAAAATAGAAAACTAAAAGATGTAATAAAAGCACATACATGTTATTGTATAAATAAATAAAAATATGTCTTCAATGTTTTATGTAGTCATCAACCCAATGTGATTGTCACTATTGTTTGTCTGGCAGGCTTTTATTACTTAAAGCTGTGATGTTGTTTGTGTGTTCTCAGGTGCCGGTGCAGTCGTGGTTCGATGACGTGACTGACACAGAACTGCTGGACTTACTGCCACTGTTTGAAGGCCTGAGTAAAGAGACAGACATTTACAGTGTGTTACAGAGCCTGAGGGCCAGGTAACACAGGGATCCAGCGCTGTCTCGCTCAACCACACTCGCAAACAAACAATAAACACCATCTCAGGCCGAGACACCATTCACCTCTGGCCTCTAGAGGACAGCAGTGACCCAGCAAAGCAGAAAAGAGCCATCAATGTCCCAACACAGCAGAGATGACACCTCCTTCCTCTGATATTCACTCTCAGTGGACCAATGGCCAATAATATTTCAACAAATACAGGGCAGTTTGCTTCCAAATTTAATGCAGAAAACAAAGCAAACAGCGAGTCGTTTTATTAAAAACGTATATTTAATGTATTATCCTCGAGTTCTTTAGCAGGATAAACAACACAGCAAGCTATTTTTGGATGGGTGAATACACTTTTCCACTCTTCTGTTCAGGCTATGCAGGCAGGCTCTCCGCAGCATCAGTAGTTCCAACAACTGTGATATTTTTTTCTCCTCTCTTACCAAATGAAGTGCCTTCTGACTGTTGTTTTTACAAACAAGGACACAAATGCGTTTTTTGTATGTTGCATATCTGCAACAAATTCGAAACCTTTAAATATTTACTGTAAGTCCCAGGTGAAATGAGAGTCTATCTTTTAAAATGACTGAAGAAGGAGCTTCTACAGTGGACTGCATAGTTATCGGGCGAAGTATAATTCCGCTATTTTATGGGGTTCTTTTATGCCTTTGAAAATAAAGCATACTCTATAAGGTAAAAAAATCTATTTGAATTACCCAATTGTGATTTGAATTAATGATACAGCATATATTCTGAAAAAGACAAATGTTAATCTACAATGCAGTATGTCAGGAACAGAAGCAAATATTCATCATTATCAAAATAAAAGATGCAAACAATTTCAAGAAACGTTTGTGTTTATTGAAAATGGGTAACAAAACATATTGAGAAGTTGCATAAGAGTTTAGTAAAGATGTTGCGATACCATGCATGGTTATACAAGTGCATATGTTCTGTTTTCCACACTAAGAATTTCCTTAAAGTAAGAGTTCACCCAAAAATGAAATTTCTGTCATCATTTACTCACCCTCTTGTCATCTAAGACCTCTATGATTTTCTTTCTGTTGCAGAACAGAAAGGAATATATTTTGAAGAATGTTGGCAACAAAACAATGGTGGTACCCATTGACTTGTATTGATTTTATGTCTAATAGAAGTGAATGAGTACGGCCATGTTCAGTTTACCAACATTCTTCAAAATATCTTCTTTTGTGTTCTGGAGAAGAAAGAAAGGCATACAGGTTTGAATGATATGTGGGTGAATAAATTATGACAGAACTTTCATTTTTCGCTGAATTGTCTCTTTAAATTAGGTTTCAATATTGTGTGCTGTGGCCCCCCGGTGGGCCTTAGAGGTATTGCGCTGGCTAAATCTAAATGTTAAAATATTTCATCAAAACATTGTTTTGATTTTTATTGCAATCTATGTGTTTTAAATTGTATTCATATTTATTTACTACCATGACAAAAACATCCGGGGGTCGAGATGCTTTTGGTATATTTTGGGGGACCTTTTACCCTTTGATGTGTGGGACGTTCTGCCTTAAAAAATGGTGCTTTAATAATAGTGCATCATGAATCAGGAAGAAATTCACAGGAATGTGGTCTTTGTTACACATAGTTAATGTAAAACGTAACTCCCAGGCTTAATCAGTTAGTTTTGCATGATTTGGCACGAACCTTAAGCTGTTCTTTACTCAGAAGCAACCAAAGACTGACTGTTGTGACAGTAAATACATTTTCTGCAATTTTAGGGGTGGATAAACCTTGTTCATGTGATAATTTATGTAGTAGATGTTAACTCTTCATTTATAGGTGAAGAATATTATGTGATTTTAATACGCTACCTTTGGATTGTGTGAAGGGTAAGAATATTTCACCTTTTCAATATTATATATTTGTAAGCCTCAGTTTACAATGTAAAATCTTTTAGTATGACCTGACCCTTACAAATACCTTCATGGTGTAACTGTAATGTTAAGTTGGTTGAAATATGAAGCACCTTTTTTGGTTTTAACTATGTACATGTAAACAGTTTTGGATTAGCTTTAAAACTGACGAAACATGTTTCATTGCACAGTGCGTGCTGTCAGAAGGATAGACATTACCATCAGAAGCCGCTGGTTCTTAATTATTAGCTTACATATTTCCAAATATGGTACCACCCAGAAGCCTTGTGAATCACATGACCTTCAGGACTGTGGTTTGTGTGTTTTGCCTCTCACAGTTGAAAACTGTCCTGTGTGCGTCTGAGAGTATAAAATTACATTTTGAATTTGGGTGCAGGCAGAGTGCTGTTTGCCAAAGGTGTCTCTGGGAAGGACCGCCACATGCCCGCCCAGCTGAATATGAGCTCTTATATGTTGAGCTGCAGCGCTGGGAATGAGTCATAAGTGTTTGTTTTACTATTGTCATTGATGTTTGTGTGCGTGTGTAAGTGTGCGAATGTGTGTGGGGGTGGGAGCGTGTGTGTACTGGAGCCGGAGGGAGGGACAGACTGTTTTATGTTGTCGGTAAAAAATCCAATTTTCTCCAAAGTTCCTTATTATACAGTTATTATATTATATTATATTATATTATAATACTGCGGATTCAGTGGAACTGGTTATATTTGAGTCAAACTGTACAATTTTCCAGCCATGATTTATTATTAATTTATATTTTTATTATTTATTATTGGTGGGACCTGAATTTTCGTGACACCTTATAAACGTTAGAAAAACATTTACATATTGTCTACATACACCTTCATTCAAAACAATTTACAAATGAGCATTACACAGCATCGTTGCTTACAGCCAAGCATAAAATCTTCTTTGTTTCATTTAGTATAATGTTCTTTTGTTTGTATTTTACGTCATTCTGCACTCAAGCTTATTCAAACTGTAACCCACCCCTCCAGGCTCATGTGCTTTGTGAATATCATTTAGTTTGTAGTTTCATAGCTAAATCACATCATTTAGAGTTTTCCCCTGGCACAATATTAATTCATAGAAATGAAAAGAAAACATTTTATCCCACTTTTATTCAAAAGTATTTTATGACTTGGTTTGCCTCTTTCCATCTCACTCAGAATGGCATTCTGTCCTGTAGTTTTACTGAAGCACCACTTTTGCTTTGGCTTTACATTTATTTGTGAGTAGCTGATGGGCCGTTTGCCATAGAAAGTCTGTGATATCTGTCCAAATGCTTCTCATTCGGTCTGTCTCTCCATCTGCTGAACTGGAAGACGTTAATCAATGTCTCATTTCTTGTTTTTTGGGGGGAATTCTGTGTGAGGTTCTCATCTGAGCTGGTGGGTGCTGAGACATCTGATGTGAGTAGAATAAGAAGTAAGACAGAGTCTTCATTCTCTCTGACCTCGCCCAGCTGAAAACATGCCATTGTTCATTAGCTAGAGGAAATATGATAATGATGGTTTTCCTAACGTACAGTTTGTTTCCTTGTTCATGTTATGTTTGCGTGGTGCCTCAGGGTTGGTTTTGACTATTCATGTAAGGAAATTAATTGTGAGGCAAAATTTGTCATGCAAGTAAAACGTTTCTTACAGGTACACTTCTTTGTATGGAAGGGAAATACATTTTTGTCTTGTATTTTTAGATTTTTTTCTATATTGGTCCTTCGGTAAATGGTCTTTGCCATTAGTGAAATGTTTCTAAAAATAGACAAAATAGATGTATATATGGAAATCCATATATTTCCTTTTAGGGTCATTATAATAGGAAAGACAATCGCATGTCTTCTACTAGCCAGTGTTATGTCAGAGTTCAGGGGAAACAGGTCTTGTCCATATAAAGTCTTGTGTGGGTATTGAGGTGTGTTCTCACCTGTAGGGCTGGACAAATACAAGCCTATCCCTAATCCAAACACACTGTGTAAATGCAGAGGCCGAAGGATTTGTCATAATTCAATATTACATTACGACTGTGAACAACACACCGGTCTGGGCGTACAGGTAAGAAAGATTATTCTAAAATGCAAAAAAATCAAGAATTAAAACTGTTATGCTGACTTACTGTACATAATTGTATATTTAACATGAGATGATACGTGTACATTTTCTGATATTTTAAAGAATCAAACGTACAAACTTGTTTGTATTTGAGTATTAAAGCTATGCTTTACAGTGCATATTATCATACTGGTGACTGGTTATGACCTTAATGTCAGTCTGTTAATCTGTCAGTGTGTCTTTAATTTTCTTTAAATAATACTTGTTGTTATTGTTGTGCTAGATTGCATAATATTTTGTATGTGGACAAAGAAAAAACATAAACCTTGTTAGAAATAGTCCGTCTCTCTCTGAACTTTCTCTGGGAAATATGACACTAAGCCGTGGTTTTCATTAGGACTTATGGATCAACTCTGTTCTTGCTATTGTTTGGTCAGGTCTGTCAATAGACATATTAATTCACTAGAAAACCAGTTATGCAAGGATTCAAATCACCCATTAATGGTGTGATGTCATTCATTGGTTAAAACATGACAGTATGATTTTACGACTAGCTAATAATTTATTATGATTTTCCATAAAATCATCGTTGCTTTCGTTTGATATTACTTTTTCTTTTATCTTGGCACTTTTAACGAACATCATTTTCATTCAAATAGAAGTGCGAGGTTTGTTTGTGATGTATCAAACTCATTTTACAACGTGTTTAAAATGTTAGTCATCTATTTTATGAAATCTTTCAAATCTATTTTATTGAAAAGCATGTGCAACTAAGTGCCATAAAAAATCTTTCTATAGCAACTATGATTTATTACATTTTCGATGATAGTTAACATCATTTACCTTTTCAAGCCTTTCTACTATTTATTTCACAAGCCTAAATAGCTCATGAACTGTATCCTGCAGATATGAGAATGTAGATTACAGATATCAGTGCTTCTGTTTGCATGGCTTTATCTGACCTGTTGTATAATTTCTCTGCTGGAAGTATTGAAATGAAGGGTGGTGTCCACTGCTGGAAGTGTTCCTGTTTTACTCTTCCTCGTGTGTTCATGCTTTAGAGTCAATATTCATGCACAATAGTTTCTTAGCAACAACTGCGCTGTTAGAATGAAAGGTCAGCTTTTTTCCTCTGCACCTTGTGCGAAAAATTGTACTTTATATGTGTAGGTAATGATTCGTTCTCTTGTTTGTTTACACCCCATCAATTATTTGTGGGGTATATGTCTTAATAAGGATCACAGCTCTTAATGCTCTCGTAAAATACAGATGAGGAAACATCTGAAAAAGACTTTTTGCAGTCATATGACACAAGTCTTGCTAAATTTCCACATGATTCATTTAAGCTAGGTGTAGTTTTCCAAAATAAATTCATTTTTGAGGCATTTCGCTGTTGCTAAGTAGCTTTGTGTATATTGAGCGTGTTATAAGGACTTCTTACAATGTAAAATCCATTTGTTGCCATGGTGCTCGGTGACACTGTTTATTAACTGCACATTTGCTGTAGAGAAGACAAAATCATCTTGTTTCCTCTTCATCGTTCTTTTGGAAACCATCTGTTTTTTATCACTCGCCCTTATGAGTGTTAATAGCATCTATTTTTATTGAACACTTCTGGATACTTCACACCGACAGTCGTCATTTTTAATAAACTTGTTATGAAGATGAGTTTAGTTCTGAATAAATCCCTCTATTCAATATCTACTTACGCAACATCACACGAGCATACAACATCACATGAGTTATACAAACAGCAAAACATCCCAGTGCTGTTTTACATTACACAGAAATCATTTCATTGTATTTTCTTGCAAAAAATTCCATTTGATTGCATTTCTGTTTTTTTACAGTTAGTTTGCACGTTGAAATTTCTTCTCACAGTCCGGCAGAATGGCTGAAACCACAGATGTGTTTAAAAGCGTTCATAGAAAGCCTGGTTTACAGATCTGGACCATCAATGTAAGGCCACAATTTATTTCCTTCAGTATATGCATGTTGGGATGTCTGTGCAGCCGTGAAGTGTTTTTAATTCCCACTATTATATGTTATTTTGTGTTCTGTAGAAATTGCAAATGAGCCCTGTTCCAGAGCAAGCATATGGAAATTTCTTTGAGGGTGACTGCTATGTCATTGTTCATGTGAGTAGACAGTAAAATAATCTAATTTCAAGAAACGTCATGATGGATTTTAAAGACTGCCTAATATCCATAGCTCTACATTATTATAGATTGTTTTATTGACATGTTGTGACCCTTCAAAATTAGGATGTATTCAATATATTTCAACAATCTATTTATACAATACTGCTCATATATGTGAAAATGTGCCATTTTAATATTTTAAAAATATCAAGTATAATTAAAAAAAAATTAACACATTATGTAGGTTAATAGTCATAAAATAAGAAATTATAAAGCATGATGTGGCACGATTCAAATTCTTTTCCTTTTAAGCTGTCTTCATGTGTATTTAAAAACGTATTTTTTGAATTAGCACCGATGTCATGAAATGACTGATGTCTCATTCCATTATTTCATTCAGGTGAGCGGTGACTCCTCAAAATCCACTGACATCCATTACTGGATAGGCAACAGTTCGTCTCAGGATGAGCAGGGGGCAGCGGCTATCTATGTGTCCCAGTTGGACGGATATCTCGGTGGCTCTCCCGTTCAGTACCGTGAGGTCCAGGGAGCCGAATCCCCCAAATTCAAAAGCTACTTCAAGAATGGCATCATGTATGTAAAAATCATTTTGATGTGCATGAACAACCATTTTCCTCAGATCTTGAGTAACGTCCACCTATATCTCTGTAGTTACAAAAAAGGTGGCGTGGGATCAGGCTTTACGCATGTGGACACCAACGTGTACAACATTCTGCGACTGCTTCACGTCAAGGGGACGAAACACGTGACAGCTAGAGAGGTAAACTAAACACAAACAGATAACCGTTTGACTCCTCTCTGGGTGACCTAAAGTGGACCATGTGTGTCTTCTGCAGGTGGAGGTGTCCTGGAGCAGTTTGAATCTGGGGGACATATTCTTGCTGGACGTGGGAAAAGCAATAATACAATGGAATGGCCCCCAAAGCAACCGACAAGAAAAATTAAAGGTACTGTTGTTCGAGTGGTTTGAGAGAATTCTGAAGGACGAATGAACGAACAAATGGATCAATTCCTTGGTTGCAGGCTGTTCTGTTGGCTCAGGACATCCGGGACAGAGAGCGTGGCGGTCGGGTTCAGATTGGTGTGATTGAGGGTGGACAGGAAGAAGCTTCTCCTGAACTCATGAAGGTTATGATATCTGTCTTGGGTCAAAGGTCTGGACACCTGAAAGAGGCGGTACCCGATGACAAACCAGACCAAAACCAGAACTCTAACGTCAAGCTCTACCAGTAAGAAGCTGTTATCTATCTGCCTAGTTTTTGAATTTTTTATGTCTAATCCTCTAACATGAAGACTTATGATATGTACTTTATTAACGTTTGTATTAGCGTGTCTGATGCCAGCGGTCAGCTTATGGTGCAGGAAGTTGCTGCCAGCCCACTGACCCAGGATCTGCTGCGCTCCTCTGTGAGACATTTGACATTCACAATATCATTTAAAATATGACCCGATCTAACTGTGGTTGTGATGTTTTTTCAGGATTGTTATATATTAGATCAGGGTGGCAGTTCGGTGATGGTCTGGAAGGGAAAAAACGCATCTAAGGAAGAGAGACGTTCAGCTCTGAGTCGGGGAGTTGTAAGTTTGTGAGTGTGTGTCGATGGGATAAAAGAGTTTGATAGGAGAATGACTTCATGTGTATTTTTTACAAAATAAAATTGAATAAAAAAGCTTGGGAAATGGGCCCACAATGTATTTGAGACCTTCCCTCTGTCTTGCTTTAAACCACGGATGCAATTTGGAAGAGAGAAGTGAAGAGGGATAGACCGCCCAATAATGAAAAACCTGATACGGTTTATTCATTCTGATGTGGTTTAAAATCTGTGTATGACTCTTCTATAGAACACAAAAAGAGATATTTGGAGAAATGTCTCAGTGGTTTTGTGTCCATACAATGGAAGTCAATGGGGCCCAATTTTGTCAGGCTGTACCAACATTCTTCAAAATATCTTCTTTTGTGTTCTGCAGAAGAAAGAAAGTCATTGACAGAATTTTCAGTTTTGAATAAACTATCCCTTTAAGAAATGTGTTCTGTTGGCTAACGTTATACAACAAAAAATGCATCCTGTACAAATCTTAAGCATTTAAATTCAACTGGGCTTAATGTTTTAAAAATAGTATTATCTATGGAAAATTATGAATGAAGTAATACACATTTTTTGCACACAAATCTTTATCCTTCAGGGCTTTATAAAAGCAAAGAACTACCCATCGAACACTAAGGTGGAGGTTATGAGTGAAGGAGGAGAATCTGCCATGTTTAAACATCTCTTCAAGTCCTGGAAAGAAGCAGGTCAAATTCAAGGCCTTGGAAAGACTCACGCTGTGGGCAAGATAGGTAATTTACTCATTCCGCACTACTCTTTCTATATGAGGGTGTAGGTGTGTCACTTTTGGGTTTGCATTGATTTTGTATGTACCTGTCCTCCAGCTAAAGTGGATCAGGTAAAGTTTGATGTCATGGAGCTCCACGCTCAGCCGAAGCTTGCGGCTCAGGAGCGGATGGTGGATGATGCGTCAGGTGAAGTTCAGGTATGACGCACGTGCACGTCATTGTTATGACTGAAGCATTAATACACTTGGGAATTCTTTAGCGTCGCCATCTTCTGTTTAGATCTGGAGGATTGAACAACTTGAGCTGAAGGAGGTCAGCCCGAAAACGTATGGACAGTTCTATGGTGGAGATTGTTACCTGGTGCTGTACACCTACAATAGAGCTAATAAACCCCAATACATCCTCTACATGTGGCAGGTGGGGAGACACGTGCATTGTCTTTAGGACAATACACTATTAAAAATTCTATACATTTCTATAAAAGTTTATTCCTATGTAGTGTGGAAGACCTATGATTTACATAATAAGAAAAAACAAAGTTTTTGTATTATGAACATCACATTTTACTTCAATAACAGCATGAAGAAACTGACAAAAGCATTGCAAGTGATTCACAGTTTTATCCCAGTAGTGATAAAAAATGTCCCTAATGTTACAAAACAAGAAATATGATCAATAGCACATTTGATTTGTGAAACTTCATGGGACGGTTCAGAATCAGATATTTCTTAATCATTTCACACAATTATTTATTTATTAGATATTAATCGTTCGAATGATCTTGCTTGCTCTGTGACCACCATGCACTGGGCTGTGTTTTACCTTTCTGTAATTTTCTTATTTGCTCCTGTAAAGCTGCTTTGGAACAGTGCACATTATGAAAAGCGCTTTATAAATAAACTTGAATTGAATTACATGATTCAGATTTGATTAAATGTGTCCTCGGACTTTGGGACCTTCTTGTACACACTATAAGACTATTTTTTTAGGAATGACATGTGACATGAAGCATATGTGTCCTCCAGGGTCGTCATGCCACAAAGGATGAGGTGACAGCATGTGCGTATCAGGCCGTGAATCTGGATAACAAATACAATGGAGCCCCAACACAAGTCAGAGTGGTGATGGGAAAAGAGCCCAAACACTTCCTGGCTATCTTTAAAGGAAAACTCATCATCTATGAGGTGACCATCACTTCATAATAGTACTCATAAACATTCCTGAAACATTTTATTTTTGACATTTTTGCTCAAAAAGTCAGTCGGAGATAAAACATCTCACAATAAACATGATTTCTAATAGTCCTCCGTCCTTAAAGTATTTGATCTATTAGTCTCATTTTAAACATATTTTACAATATCGCGCTTGACAATGTGTTTGATTTGACGCTTTATTTAAATAGAAAGTGCAAAGCCATTCATGCATTGTTTTGACTGAAGTGTGCAAATACTTGATGTTGATGTTCTCAGGGTGGGACGGGGCGAGCGGGTGTGGTGAACCCTAACCCTGGTGCCAGGCTCTTCCAGGTCAGAGGGTCGCATGAAATGAACACAAAGGCGACAGAGGTCCCAGGACGAGCCTCTTCTCTGAACACCAATGACGTCTTTCTGCTCAAAACTGATTCGGTCATTTACTTGTGGTATGGAAAGGCAAGTGTTTGAAAACTTTATACGATCAAACTTCGTTATATAACAACCTACGCTCCGCTTGCTTTATGTAATTATTACATAATAATAGTTCACATAGTTATGCACTGCGTAAAATGTTTATTTTACATTATGGTGCACACAGATTTTATGACCTATTGTTTATTTAAAGCCTATGTGGAATATTTGTATTTTTCTAGTTAACAAATGAAAAGAAGAAAAAATGGTGTCCAGTTAACTCGCTATAAAAATGGCACATTAATGTGACAAATAATGTATTTCTTTAAACAAAATCTGTTTGCGTTGTTGTGTTCACAGGGTTGCAGTGGTGATGAAAGGGAGATGGGCAAAAGCGTCGCCGACGTGCTCTCTCAGCAGGATAAACAGATAGTGATGGAGGGGCAGGAACCAGCTGCTTTCTGGGTGGCTCTGGGAGGAAAATGTCCATACGCCTGTGACAAGAGGTAAATCTGCAGAGAAATGACGACATCATTTTATACGCAAACTCAATTTAATCGTGCAATTACAATCTTCAGACTGGAGAAAGAAGACCTGCCTCACTCTCCTCGCCTGTTTGAATGCTCCAATCAGACGGGCCGATTCCTCATGACCGAAGTGGCTGACTTTACACAGGAAGACCTGGATGAAGATGATGCCATGTTGCTAGATACCTGGGAGGAGGTGGGATTATGTGTGTGCAGGATTCTGCGTGTGGCTGTGATGTGGTGATGGCAGTCAGGTTTATGCAAAATGTGCTCAAACAAAAGGTTACAGTGCTGGAAATGGTGGACATATTTTATATTTTAAACCATAACGCATAATGCTATATTTATGTATGAGATGTGCATTGCACTTGGATGGAAGTCCTCCACATTTCGAGGTGGGACTCCAACAAGCCCCCCCCCCCCTTTGAAATTCACTCACTTTACTCCGTCCCCCTCTGGCCCACCCATTTTCAGCCCAGATTACTATAACACGCATGCCTATTTAAAAACTCGTCTCCCCTTTTCAGATATTCCTCTGGATTGGTAACTCATCTAACCAGTATGAGACACAGGAGGCAAATCTTTCTGCAGTGGAATATCTTCAAACCCACCCCGCTGGACGAGACCCCGGGACACCCATAATCACTGTTAAACAGGGCAATGAACCCCTCACATTCACTGGCTGGTTTGATGCTTGGGATCCTCACAAGTGGAGCGTGAGTTGATCTAACATCAATTGTCCACTAGGGGGCAGCAATAAAGCGTAAATTCATTAACCTGCCACGCAATCAATCTATACTTTACATCTTGTTTCGTAACATAATCATTGTTTCTAACTCAATTTTTTATTTACCAAATGTGTTCTCATTAAAAATCTTCACCATCTTTCTGAGACTAACACAATGCCTGGTGTATAAATTCCCATGCTGTATTAAAATAACAGGCATGAAAAATAAGCCAATGAGTTTATGGTACAAATGTATTTATTTGTGAGATATTTTTGGCTAGTTTGAGCTGGATGGAGTCGGTTTAAGATAGGATACAAATAAAACCAAAGAAATCTATGCTTACTTGACACTATTTAAAGCACAGATAGTAAAGGGAAGGAAAAGTTTTGTCTTTGATATCAAAAACATCCTTGTCGAATGATTGGTTGCATTTTCTATTCACATTAAACACTTTTGACCCTATCACACAATAGATACATGTACAAATAAATGCTACAAGACACAAGCAATAGATACATCTTTATTTCCGTTTAGTTAAAGACTTAATAAACACTCTATTGCAGGGCGGCCTTTCATACGAGGAGATGAAAAGCCAGCTGGGTGAAGTTTCACAAATCACTGTGGTAAACTTTCCCCCTACTGATTCACTGCTTGCCTTTCTAACACCCACACATTGCTCTCTGTCATTTAATCCAATCTATTAATCCTGTTTTATTGCATTCAGTTGTAAATATGATCCACAGGGGAACTAACATGATGCCAATCCATTTTCTTGTAGAGCGTTAACAACGTAGATCCGAATAAGAAATCAGGTGGAGGTGCTGGGAGTTACACAGCTCCTGGAGGTCCAGGAAATTTAAAGTCCATAAACCAGCGAACACAGTCGTCCAGCTCCAGTGCACAGAGACAGTCTTCTGGTAAAGCACAGCATGTGAGCTCTGAGCAGATGGTGAATAAAACCCCTGGACAAATTCCTCATGGAGGGGACTTTGACAAAAAAGAGGTGGGTATAAGGGGCTTTGAAATTAAAAAATGAATAAAATAAGTGACAACATACAGCACTATCTATAACTGGACACAGACATGAACATTTAGCAGATGCTTTTATCCAAAGTGAGTTGGAATAAGTGGAAGGTATACAGTTGTTGTATTGTACTTACAGTATTTAAACAGTTACTGCAGTGTAAAGTTCATTATTAGCCTATATATTGTGTGTTTTGTAAGGTTACTACTGTACGTGTTTTTGCTTATATTAAAACTATGTTTATTACAGGTCAGTTTGACAGATACAGAATTTGAGAATCTCCTCGGGTGCACACGAAGTGATTTCCAACGGCTGCCCAAATGGCGTCAGAATGACCTTAAAAAGAAGGCAGGACTGTTTTGAGAATAAATGTACTTTTATGTGACAAAATCTGATCTTCAAATCTGATTGGTGAACTTTTTAGGGTAGTGTTGGGGGGGTCACTTATGGGAGAAACTTTGATTGGCCCAGGCTTTGCAATGTAAGATTTGTTTATTTTAAAACATCACACTTTTAAACAAAGTTGTCCATAATTTGATATATTATTTTGTAAATATCTTCATATTTATGACAATACTTAATTGTAATACATTATTGAAATTACATTGAAATTATGACTTGTGATTTTGTCGGTCTTTTAGAGTACTTATAATGTATAAATCCTGTTTAGTATACTAATAAAAACATGCTTAGAACACTTTGAGATGTTTTTATTTAGTGAAACAACATTTATTTATAGACGTTTGTTACAGCATTTTAGCATTGTCAGTAAAACAGGTTTAGAGAACAATGTAAGAACATCACATCATGACATAAGAAGCGGATGTTACCGCACGATTTGTAGTCACTTATTGCCTGTGTAACAACTGTCCTCTAACACATTAGATATTTTTATATTTCTAGTAGAATTGTAGCAACATTCCTACATGAATACAAAATGCCTAAAATAGAAATCACCTTAACAAAAATATAAAGCTTATACATATGTTTTTCTTTGATGTTATAGACATTTGTAGTGCAGCTCTCCTACTCAAAAAAAAAACTAGATACTAACCTAGTGTTCAGATTCTCATAGATACACATGTTAAATTATGAATCCATACATACATACATAGCACAATCATTCAGAAATTAAAGAAAAAGACAAAATAATTGTTAACATTGTGTGAACAGGTCACTGTCCGAGAGTTGTATCCTGAGTTTAACTTAAAAGTGTGTTGTTATATTCAAAACTAAGCATAGTCAGCAAATCCATTGAAGAGACTAATACCTACAATAAAATCACATTATATTTACCACAAATCTCACAGATTTAGAAAACAGGAATGGTAGTATTACGATTAAATCTCTTTAACAATACAAAGCTTATTTGAGATACTTAAATAAGATTGTCACTATATAAAGGCTTGCCGTTTGGTCAACCTCAGAGGTTATGTAATCAAAATAATATACAAACACTTAATTAAAATACTCTGTTAAATGATCATGAGGCATAGTAGTATATTTAAATACTATTTAAAATATAACATTTTTGAGATAAAACAGTGTAAATCGTCCTTTTTTAAATCCATATTAAACACTAAATAAATATGTTTCACAACATAATAGTTCCATGACAAAAACTAAAATAACAGGAATATCGCTACTGTAACAGACAGTAACATCTTAACCTTCTGGATGAATCTACACACCACTTATGATTGCGGGGGTAGAATAATTAAAACATTATTTAGAATTGACATTTTACTATGTATTGTAACTAAAAAGTAAGTAAGGATAGGCAGTTAAAGAACTATCCAAAACTTATGTAAACTTTTCCTAGAATGTGTTTGCTGAGGAGATTTTAGTTGTACAGTTGATAGTCCTCCTCAGTGGCCTATGCAGCATCCAGAATCATGATGTGTACAAAGAGTCCCGCTGAAGGGATGAGGTCTCCTCTCTTAGTCAGCAAAGGCACATGACGATAGCCTAAAGAAAGACAAACATTGCAGACTTATTAAATATCCTTGCAGTCACTTCAGTTAAAGTGATAGTCACAACTTCATACTTGTCATATTATTTCTCTATAGTCTATTTCTCTATTTTTCCCTATTTCATTGGAACACAATTGGAATAAAAGTAAATACAAGTGAATTATGAGTGTGAGTTATGATATTTTATTTTAGACTTTTTTAATTACCATTCTGCATGCTGTTGAAAGGGATGGTGTACTGTCCAACAAAATCATTATATGAAGACGTGTCAAAGTCCTCCACCACAAATCGCACCAAAGCCAGTTCCGGTACATAAACGAGGAACTTAAACTTGCTATTCCACATGGGATTGAAACCTATAAACAATAAAAAAACACTTTATTAATTTCCGGTTGTGAAATATTTATTTTCAAATGCATCAGCGCTGAACGTATTCAATATAGGTTCACTTACCATTGTTTTCAATGTGATGTGTTTGTTGTATGGCATTGTCAACTTTTATGCCACAGATTTCCACTTTTACCAAAGGGTCCACGATGGATGATAGTTTGTCCTTATTGAGCTTCGGCAACTGCTGGGCTGAGATGACCTTAAGGGACACAACATATAAAGTGGTAAGTGTTTAGGGTTGAGCACATGGGTGATGGGATATTATCAATCGCACATAATACAGGTGACTTCAGATTACGCGGTCTTCTTTGGTGACATCATGTGTATGCTCACTTGGTGACTTCTTTCACACCGGAGAATCATTCAAACAATATGGTTGGTCTCACCATGATATGCAGGTTCTTTTTTTGTAGCCAGGGGCCTACAGTAAGGTTAGCAGGGTTGAATTGTGATGCTGGGTCTCTCAGAAACTCTGGCTTCAGTTTGTAACCACACTTGCCATTGGGTAGAAAGCAGCCCTGATTCAGATCCATTTCCCTACAGGGAGTCTGAAAGTTCAGAGCGACTGTGGACCAAAATAAGAGATAAAAACAGAGAAGCAGTTCCGTATAGCCGCACATTATGAACATTAGTAATAAAGGGACAGTTCTGCCAAACATAATTTATATAAATGTCTTTGTTCTGATGAACACGAAGAAAGATATTTTGAAGAATGCTTGCATCCAAACAGTTCTTGGCCACCATTGACTACCATAGTAAGAAAAATGACAATGGTAGTTAATAGTGCCCATAACTGTTTGCTTTTCTACATTCTTCAAAATATCTTCTTTTGTGTTCAACAGACAAAGAAATGTATTAAGCATTTTTTCCTTCTATGGTAGTCAATGGTGGCCAAGAACTGTTTGGTTACAAGCATTCTTCAAAATATCTTTCTCTATGTTCATTAGAACAAAGAAATGTATACAGATTTGGAACAACTTGCGGTGAGTAAATAAAGACAATTTTCATTTTGAGGTGAACTGTTCCTTTAACTGATTCAGGTTAATATTGTTTAAGTGCGAATCATAAGAGCTTCGAACCTATTTGGCATCCGGCGTTCCACAATGGCACTGGATTGTAGTTGGAAGAATCTGTTCTGGAGCCGGCTGGGTAGATTCGACTCAGTTTATCCATGTTGTGATGAATATATGCTGTGGCTTTAAAATATTGGCGATATGATATCAGGCACCATTAATCATATAATCATAAACCGTCATGCTTGATGTTTGAGCCAGAAAAAAAAAAGAAATAAATAACCAAAGGAATTACCCGAGTTCTCTGCTAAATTCACTGCTTTGCCCTCCTTAAAAGAGGCCATTTCATAAAACTCCTGGTTTTCTTTTGAATCTTCAAAACTACTGAAATGAACACTCTTACAGTAGATGACAAGATCTGACAGTTCCTTAGCCAGTTTGATCTTGTTTGACTTCTACAAAATACAAAAACACATCTCAAATACAGCGATGCACAAACATTTGCAGGACAATCGGGTGACTTTCAGTGCATGTAAGCTTTGTAGCATATTCTATGGATATTTATGAGCCGAAGAAATCTGAGCTTCTCTGATTTGAATCAGGTTTTTGTGGGAATGTCTGCGACAGCTGAGTGTGACGATTTGAACTCGACCTTATCTGCCACAGCTTTGTGTATGCAAACATATTGCCACAGCCATGCATGCACTACCGATGTACTTTAATATTCTCATCACTTTCATTCAAAAGCCACAATACTGACATTTCTCATATTTGTGTGTAAAAATATATGTCTGTAAATGACAATGCGATTATTTAACCGTGCTGGTCACTGTGGGACTTGTGATGTTTTCTTACTTCAGTAGACAGTTTGCATGTAATCTAACTTTATTTGCTTTGCTCCATGACTCCGGCTTGTTTATCCACTCGAATCTTCTGACCTGTTCTTTCACTTCGCTATGGTATAGCAACAGTTCTTACAACCTTTACTGTCAAGGTTTCTAATGTATTGATGTTGGGTAATTTTATGCGGACTGCTGATTGGATAAAAGTCGATGTGTTGTTGATCTCTGAATGACTGCAGACTTTTAAAAACAAACCTGGCTTTTGGGTTTCTCTTCATTCTCGTTCCCTTCAGCAGATTCGTCTTCCTCAGACACATTGTCCGCGTCCTCTGTGCTGTTATTATTGAACCCCGCGGCTAATTTATTCAAACGCTTGCCTTTGATTAGAAAACGCCCCTTTAGTTCCTGCAAACAAAACATGTATAGAACAAATGTTTTTATCAAAGGAAATCTGCACAGTTTTGTTCTACGTTCGTAAATTCCACGCAGATCTAAATACAGCTGGGTAAAAAAATACAGATCACGTTCAGAGCATAATAACAATAGGCATGAAAAGATGATCCCTTCCTGTTATTTCTCTCTTTTTCCATATGAATCGTTTCATCCTGCTTCGTCCCCTGAGGCCATTTATGAAAACAGACAGAACTTCTCAGTAAGGGACAAAGCTCAGATTACTGTCCATCTGAAACATACTTCGACAAACGAAAACACAAAATTGCCCTACACGCCCCAAAACAGATCCAACTGCTCGAATTCCAAACATGCCTGTAGGACAAGCTTGTAAACTCAGAGGCTGACATCATACCGAAGCCCCTCCCACCTAACCACCAGATTTCTCGGGAGTCGTGCAGCTCTGTAAAAACCTGTTTAAACTTGTGCTGTCTTGACACTGGTCCTGCAAACTAAAACCTGGCTGAAATGTTTCGGTAAATAATCGAATAACGTAGTTAAAGATGTGAAAAAGCTCATGTTACGCAACACATTAATGGAAGTTGTACTGACAATCACTTCCTCCCTCTTGAGACATGATTTGAATTCATGGATAAAGAGAACAACAGGATGTGAAAGGGGATTATGAGGAAGTCATTTGAGGTCAAATAAAGGGGTGGGGTGAAAAAAGATTTTAACAGGTCATCTGGATTTCATTTAGTCATGTGCCTTGGTCTAGTGCTGTCACCATCATCCGGCAGGTGGTGATATGCCACCTCTAGTATGTAAAGAATAATAACTTTATTCACTTTCAATTCATATTTGCAACTCGTATACAGTGTGTTTCATAGGTTCAGCAGCATTAACACGTCAAGTCTATGTTGTTAAAGGCATGGACAAGACCTACCTCAGGTCCTGGAAATGTACTGGGTATGTGATTCCCCAGGGGTTGAGTGAGAAGAGCGCTCCCGAGGATGGAGGTTAAGTGATGGGCCATAGTTTTCTGCTGCTCTACGCTGCAATGGTTTTCCAGAGACAAGATAACTGGGTACTTTGAGGTCTAGCGTAAAGAGACAGAGAAATTGAAGTCAATCTCTTCTATAATACACAACATTGTTTTTATGACAAACTTTAAGTAAGAATTCTTCATAAATATAGACCGTTTTGTTAGATGTAAACATAAAGCATTTTCAGTCTTATAGGTGCAGTGTGTATTATTTTTGGAGGATCTATTGACAGAAATGCAATATAATATACATAACTATGTGTTGTGTATAAAGACCTTATATAATGAAGCATTATATTTTTGTTACCTTAGAATGAGCTATTTCTATCTACATATACAGCAGGTCTCCTTACATGGAATTCGTCCCCTAAACGGACAAACTGCTCTACAGAGCACATTTCGTAAATGTGTTACCTCCATCGCAAAAAAGCAGAAACAGGACGGCATCTTAGCTCTGTATCAGCCACTGTAGTGCTTCCAAAGGGATGGGTGGAGTGAGCCATTGGTTGCAATTCACAACCTCACCACTAGATACTGCTAAATTTCATTTTACTTTAACCTTGGTTGTACTGAAACATGATGTGTTTACGTCTTGGAAAGTGGTCTATATAATGTCAGTTCACTTACTTTGAAAGAATATTCTTTGATGGCCTCGATGACATCTTTAAAGAGCACTTTGGATGTGAGGGTGTATCCATGGTAAATGACGGGCTCCCCGTTTGCACCATCCCAACAATCCAGCTCTACACAGCGACAGCCCTTCAGTAACGCTCTACAAGGAAGACAATAGAAACCATTAGCTCACATGTACTGCTTAAAGGTAAATAGAACTGTCTGTGATAGTGATTTATGGCAAAAATTAAAACGCCACAATATGGTGACACAAGGTTTCAGAGGGACAGCAGTGATATAAAATATATTATTAGATATTATGTTCATACTTGATATATGCCTCCGTGCTGCTTGGACCTTTCAACTGGTCCTCCATCAGATAGGTGTTATGGGAAGAGGAAATGAAGTAATGATTGAACGGTTGTCGCATGTCTTGGTATACATCTTTGTGAGTGGAGTTAAAGATGCTGACGTCCTCATGGTTGAAATACATCAGGAAGCCATCTTGAGTCATCTGCTTCATCTGTTTGGCTAGGAAAATCGAAAAACACTGCATTTAATAAAATTGAAGGACAGAGAATAACATTTATAGAAATCGAACCTCATGTTAGTTTACGTCATCAGGTTAAGTTCCATTACCTGTCTCATCCACCTCGTATTTCTCAATGATCTTATGGGCATATTCCAAACCCACTGGCTCCCTCTGTTCATGCTGGAGAAAGTCAAGCAGATCTTCTGCGCTCATCTGCTCTTTATAATGGCCGTACTTTTTAAAAATCACGTCGACTTCCTCGCGGTGAGTCAGCAGCTCGTAGAATTTTTTAATCTCTGTGCCCTCCAGAGTGCCTGACTTTGAAGTATCACATTTCTGCAAAATTAAACAACAAAACAGCATTAATCAATGAATTTATTATTATGAAGCATTGAGATAATCATTTCTTTCCGTCATTTAGGTTTTGTAATTCCCATTATTTTTAATGGTTATTCTCTCAATGTTACTGTATGACACTACAAATGAATATATGCAATAGATTCAATCAAATTTAAAAATAAAGGCATAAAAATAACAAATGCTCCCATGAGATGTAACGAATATTTTGAAAAAATAATAAATCATAGCTGTATGGGTGCTTATTTGTTATAACAAAAGATCATAATCCAAATATTTCAATGATCCAATTTTTTTTTCATTCAGCAAGAGATTAATATCATCATAACAAAATATCTGCATAAGTTTGAATGAAACGTCTCTCTTACCACAAACAGCAGTTGAGCGTAATTGTCGTCCACCTCCAAATTGATTTGTTGCATGAATTTCTTTACCTCCTTCAACGTCATTTTATCGTCACCATTCTTGTCTGCTTTGAGCATGCAAGTATAGATCCAGCTTTTTGTCTGATGTAAGGAACCTATATTAAATGCTGAAAATGTATATCATGTATTTGGGAACTGTAGATAAACAAAAAACGATACATATTTCAAATCATCCATTGGAAAGAAATGTTGTGATCACAGAACCAGCTAAATAGTACCCACAAGATATTGGCTTGTACAGCACTACCACTCTGCAGGTTATACATGAATCCTGATTTAGCTTTTGTCTGCAACCTACAAATATCACAGTGTCAACAACTGAATTATAAAACCTTTCTTATACAAATACCTACAAGTACTACAATATTAGCATCCCCTTTAAAAATGACAGATCAAGGATACTGTTGGCTGTTCTGCTGGCGGTTCAGGTTGCGCATGCTGCCGATGACCTTCTCCAAACCTCTGACCCACTGCTTGGCCTCATCTTTGGATGAAGCGATCAAGTCCAGGTTCTTGCGTCGACCTATGAAGACGACGGAGAAGCAGCGGTCCTCCATTGATGGCTCAGTGTACTTCTTGAGCCCTTCAGTCTGGCGACCTTGCCGCACAGAGTTGACGTCCTCGAGGCTGACTGCGGATTAAGCAAGAAATGTTTCTTTACTTTAACTATTAAGTTATTTGTGATTCACAAAATTTTCCTCACAATTCATACACGTTGATAAAGCAGGACATTTTTACGTCCGATCTATCACAAGCTGGGTGTTCAGAGTGGGATGACAAGATACTCCACCAAAACCCCCTGGCAGTGCCAAAAAAGGGAAAATATGACTTTTATTCAGACAGACAGGTTGTAAGGTAATAACCTCAGTATTGTCATTCTAATGAGGGTTATTGAATATGCCTGAAATTGTATTCACTGCTTTGCCCTTAGGCTTTTACAGCGAAGTGTTTTGTGTGTTTTGTAAAGACACCATTAGATAGAATAATCCGACACCGGGTCTTATCGGATTATTCATATTACTGTTATCTTAATGAACGGAGTATTGTGTAGAGGTTTGTGTACACGGTACACACATATGTGGAAAATTCTAACAAATGCTGCAGTGTTTAGAATGAAAACCTGTCTGGGTAAATAGTTTTTTTATTGACGCTTACTTTAAAAATTACAATTAAGTAATAAAGAGGAGGAACTACATTTTAATTCACTGTTAGCAATGCAAATAACTTGATAAACCTGTCTGATAATGTCCATTTTGGTGGGATGCCGGTTATTGAAGGTATAAGGCAGCTAGAAACGGTTGAAACGGGTTTTTAAAACCCCATTTGTTGCTAGATCCTGAGGAATGATATCCTGACCCCTCCAGGAACTGAACCCCCTCTTTCTATCACAACCCTCCAATTCATCTCTTCAGGCCCTGATCACTGTGAAAATGCTTACACATATTATTCTGTATATATCATTTATTCTCATAGTATGAAGTTTTGATGATCCATGTTTGGTATTGTTTTAAAGGTCATGGTGCGATTGGTAAAAAGGTCAAGTTCTTTCAAACCTAACAAAGAGTATATTAGAGCTTTTTAACTATAGGACACAACCTGCACTCCTCTAAGAGGTGTGACTTTCTCAGGGAATCCAGTTTACAGATAGATTGAGATCTCATTTGATGCTCTCTTCAGTCACGAGAAAACAAACAAACCAAGTATCTCACTGACTATTGGCTGTGTTACATTTGGGTATATAAGGTGCATTGGCAAAAGACTCAGGGAAGCTTCTGTAACCAGAACTTCCCACATTGCAACTGTGTGTCTCGATTTGGAAGCTTCTGTTACCAGAACTTCTCACATCGCAACTGTATGTCTCAATTTTGCCAGGTATGATAAACTTTGTGGTTTTATTTTTATACCGTGTTGATAATCTTTGCTTATTAAGTTAGAATTGTCTTTGTATGCACTTTGTATGACTAAAATGAATATTGTTATGTTTCTGAGCAAGCATGTAGCTGCCAGAATTGATGATATTAGTTTATATCTAGATTGAGAACAACATCACTCAGCAAAACTAAAACTAAATAGTCAGTTTCATTTTTCTCATGGAAGCGGTTCAGCATGGGAACCATGCTAGCTAGATTTATTGAACTTGTGGGAATATTAGCACACCATCAGCCAAAACCAAATACACAACATATGCCGGGTATTTCAATAGAGAAGTGAGCATTCTTTTGTATAATGTGTTCATAATCCCTAATGAAGCATTTAAGCACAATGGATGGTTTAGTGAGAAAATCACAAAATAAGATTAGGGCTGGGTTACGTGTACTCTGCGGATTGAAGCTGAACAAATACTACAGAATCCCCACAGCTGGAGATAATCTGCTGCTTTAAACGTGGCCGTGCTAATAAGAGGCAAATGAGGAGACTTTAGGAGAACAAATTTGGATTAATTTCCCTGAAACAAAGTGTGTTTCCTTGGTCAGGTAAGTGCCATTTTCAGGATTGTCACATCCATAACGCTTCATATTCCTCATAAATGGACACATGAAAAGTATAATATAAAGTAACTATTTATGTTCTATAAAGAGGCATCCCTTCTCCATTCATTGGGTAATGTTGCTTCAGGATTGTTCATTTTATTTTACGGAAATCCTTTTTCACATCCATGGATCCTTGTCACATCCATAACGCAGGTTTATTTCCCATTTTTTTCATATATATTTTTTTCATAGACTGACATTTTTTGATGTTTAGACTCTATCAACAAGGGTTCAGTAAAATTTAAACAGATGGTTTAATATAATCGTAACAAATTCATTTTCTGAGCATTTTTATGTCCATAACGCAAAATGTCACGTCCATAACGCTGGAATTGCCTATTTGCATCCACATCTCCTTGCATTCCACATTAAAACAGTTAAAAAAGTTGTTATGTTGGTTGAATCTAGAATTTTAAAACCAGAAGTGATAAATAAGTATAAACACTATGGCTTACAATATTGCCTTTGAAGATTTGGTTGGTTAACACTGACAGTTAGCCTGGAAGATGTAACTAGAGTAGGACACGCTATGTGAGAAAAAAACAGCTTTCTACATTCAAAAGTAGCTGTATTCCGCCAAAATAACGCCTAAACATCCCAACGACAACTATTTAGTTACATTAATTGCCTAAATTACATCATAGCTTACACTTTGCACTTCACTAATGGAGTGAATGTGGAGTGGGGTCACCTGTTGGTTATATAACTTTCAGAATATTTCTTTATTTCTTCTGCAAGCAGGTCTCATCATCAGTTCACAGTTTCTATTCCAATACCCTGCAGTCCAAATTACTTCCTGTCACCAAACCACATCCTGTAGAGGTGAAGCATAGAGGTGCTGCTCATACACAAACATAAAATATCTAGCGCTGCATACAGCTTTGATATTGATGATGTATATTGCATCATTCGTAATATTTCTTCTTTTGTAATGAGTCTCTGAAAATAACGACACGACACACATTGTCGTGTTGTGCCGTATCCAGTGTGGACAAAATGTCAAATTATAATGGGTTCTAATGCATTTCTTATGTCTTTTAGACATTGTCTTAATGCGTCTGGTGTAGACACGCTGTTAGAAAAAGAACACAGTCAGTGTCATTCCTGGATTGTTGACAGTGGGCGGAGTTTCCTCAGTTTTCTACCGGCACAAACCATTAAAAGTTGAGATAAATTTGGCACCTTCACTTCAAGATAATAAAAACCCAACTGCCTGGGGTGAAAGACTTGTCTCGATCAGCTTATCCAGTTAAAATATTATGTTATACAATACTTTTCGCATAAAACCTAAGCTCCACAAGCATGTAGACTCAAATTTAACTTGGAGATTTTAACACACATATAAAGCCTGATTCGGGGCGTCAAATACAATTTTCCAACCATTCTGACGCCTTTGTTTTCAAAACAAGACTGTGATGTCTCTGCTGCATATGTAATACTCTTCCTAGCCAGCTATAATCCAATGCAAAATCAAAATACCAGAAGGTTCCCTCGGTGATATCTAGTGTTTTCTCCTGAAATTGTTTTGCTATGTACTATTGGTAATTTCCATTAGGCCTATGATGTTTTTCCCCTTCGCATACGCTGACGAAAGATAAGACAGCTACAGTCTGGCAGGCAGCAGATAAAGAGGTCTGATCTGCGGCCTTTGGCCGAGAGGAACCAGAGAGGAAGAGATGAGGTGCTGAGGGCTCGGGACAACATGTGGGAAATAGATTTAAAGATGACTACAAATCCTTTCTGGTCATTCTATCGGTTTGCTTTCCCACCCAAGCCTCTGTTTGATACAGACTTGAATATTGCTTGCGGGGGAGTTGAAGGGCAGGGCCGATTATCTGCTTGAGGAACATTAAACAGAATTTGCTGGAGAGCCCTTTGAAGTTAGGCTTATGTAATACTTGATGATGTCAGCAGATGACATGACAAAACTATAAATGTTGCACGATACACTGGAACAATAAACCTGGGGAAGAGGCTTTGAGTCCAGCAGTAGGGTGGTACTCACAGATTTTTTGTTTCTTGAATCTCTTGCTGGATTGCAGCCACACTGTCTTGCAGTCTTCTTTCAGCTGTAGAAAGCGGGTCTTCTTCCATGAGTCAGACTTCACCTTTAACAGGTCTCCGCCCCTCAGCAAAAACTGCAGGTCAACATCTCCCTCCAGACCTAAAGGTCAAGTAAAGAATAGGGTTGGTGTGTTGTGGGAATGGATTTCCAAAAGTCGTAAAATGGGTTATGAGTCGATCAGCTGACATGAACTACAGAGGTCTAGACCACACTTATGTAACAGTATGCACCTGAACCAGGTTCCAGTTTTCAGTAAAACTCTAAATATAGATTTATGATATAAATCTCTTCAAAGCTTAGTCATTCAAAGTATAACAATAATGCGCTTGGCTATACATCACTTCACACAAAAGCAAAAAGTTACATTAACATAGTTTTGCCTTTCACAGTCAAAACCTGCTTGGTGAGTTATCTGTGGGGTAAAGGTTAAAAAAATGAATCAAGACTGAACTACTATTATTCCAATGCTCAAAATACATTGCATCAGCCTTTTCAAACCAGAAGGTAGTCTAGTAATACAAGTGTGAGACCATATCAATAAAAGGAATATGGATGTACATCAGAATGTATATCGATGTATATTCAATTCAGTTGCTCAAGTAGTTACAATATAAATATATTGTTATAACCTCGAAGCCGCAATATTGATTAGGAGAAGAGATTAGAAGTGATTTGCATCCCTCACAGAAATCAGGACAGTGTTTGAACAAACAACAGATTACAACCTTCACACCTACAGTACAATACAGGTTCAAAGCCAATTGAAACACACAATAAACAATTCGAACACATTTAGACTTCATCTAACTCTTTAAAATAACATTTTGTTGTGCAAGTTAATTTAGTTCGCTAACATTAAATATTTTTTCATACAGTTACTTCATTTGAATGTTACTAGATGAACAGATTAAGGCAATCTAACAGAACAGTATACATAGAAGCATTGTCTATGTACTCTAGAATCATAACAAAATATTATATGTATCTCCTATTAATTGTGTCATATGTTCCTGAGTGCACCATCCAAATACTACAATATTATAATTTATAATACTAAAATCCAGCTTTGCCAACAGTTATAATAGGATAAATGTGTTTTCACTATTAAGTAGGAATAAATAACATTACAATGCTAAAGAAAACATATGTGTGTGTTCGTGTTCAATGTACGTCAGTGTCTTTCCAATAAAAAACATTCACTTCCTACTTTTAATTTTTTTAATTCTTTGTGCTAAACGCCTGCAACATTCAGAATCAGATGAGACCAAGCTACGCATTTAAATGTTGTCCTGTCACAATAATAGTGCTGATATCGAGGTCATAAATGACCAACCTGGTTAAACGTTTATGTTGGTTTTTACAGTTCAAGGGAATTGTAAATATTTCCATCTTCTGAGGCCTAGAGTTGGGGTATAACCTCAATCACTGTGGCATATTTTTCAAGAGCTCCTGCCACAGTGGCTGTTTATGAGACTTGGATAAAAGCATGCACATGTCTGAAAAATGGTAAACACTGAGGATTTTCCTCAGCACACTCAAAACTAATACAACGTTACTCAGTTTTACTCAAGTGAACATTGTGGTCTCACACTAGCGTTACTTTGCAAAGTAGGAGAGCAAATAGTATTTTAGGAAAAAAGGGTTGAGGCTAATTAACATTGAAAGCACATTGCACAAGCATTCAGCGTGCCAAGTCAAGTTCAACTGTTGTGAAACCGCACATCATCAGTACCTACGGGCCTTTTTCATTTTTTTCATTTTTGTAATATTTTAAAAATGATGGAAACAGTGCCAGACATGATTTGCAAACTCGATGTGGGTTTTACGTGTTCAAGTAAACATGCTGCAGCAAGAATTAAGAATAAAACTTGACTATCACCAAAACTGACTGATTGTTGACATTTTAGTTATGCACACCTTAGTTATGAATTTTTTGTGACAAGAAGTACAAGTACAAAAAGCGCAGAGGTACAAGTGCAGAAGCACAAAAAGCGACACGAGTTCCTGCGCAACTCAGGCTTTCTGCTCGCAATTTCCCAGCTTGGAGGAAAGTCCCTCATCGAGCCAGGAGAAAGACTGGTGGAAGGGCGAGAGACAGAAAAAACAAAGACAGTGCGAGGAAGGCCATTGTGTATCTTTTTTGGTGATAATAAGCGCTTATAAAGCCTTTAAAATGTTCACCATGGCCGTCAAGCAAGATTTCATGGATTTGAAAATCCTATATTTCATTAAGTTTCTCTCTTGATAAAAAAAACGGGTGTCAACGGGTTTAGAGTCTTTTTAAAGATTATTTAATCAAAAGATGTGGGCCTATAGCAGACAGGTTCCATGAACTGTATGTGACTCTTTATGATTTTATTGACAGGCCTTTTAGAGCTTGACACAGATTACCCCCCATGTCTCCTTCGTATAGATGAGAACAACTCATTTTTCTAGGTGTTCCACACATTCATGATGCAAGTCATATCGGTTTAAATTGATGTGATGAACTATTGATGACATTTTGGGTTTGCACTCCTTTTAAACTGAGTGGTAAACACTTTCATCTGGATTGGGTGGCACTGTTTGTCAGGACAGCAACAATTAAGTTGTGGACAATAAAACCTTTTACGCATCCACCCTACGCATTTGTGGAAGGTAACCAACAGCAAAGGAATCCTTTCGCAAAGAGAATAGTTTGTAATCTGACTCTATTTCACTTCTAAAAACATATGCACCAGACCGTTCAGTTTTGTAGCATTTGCAAAGCATCATAAAGATAATTAAGATGATTCGTGATTGTTATTCCAAAGCAACAAATCTGGGCTCAGTTTCCTGTTTTCCACTTCCTGAAATACACACATAGATTACATGTTTGTGCCTTCTGCTTTCTATCAATTACACATCCACAGCTTATGGTGCACATTGGACACTTCAATCGATCTATGGGACACTTCCACAAACTGCGCTTGTTTCAATTTAACACCTCATTAAAATTCTTTACATTACGGCACAAGAAACATGAGAAAAAACAAGCAATAAAGAACATCCTTTAACTTACTGAAGAGAGCGGAGAGGGTTCGGGACGCGTAGTAACATCATTGTAACAATCTTCAAACTTAAGGAACAAATATAAAGCAACTACGTTATTTTTCCCGGAAACTCTGTTTTATATGTTAAACCTTCAGAAAGAATGTTACTTATATCCAATGGTCCTTCGTACAGGTATGTCAACAGCGGCACGATGTAAATCGCGACCACCAGACAGAAGCGTGACACCCACCTAAGAATTTCGCGTTCTCTTCAATCACGTACTCGCACTGTTGTTGATATATCAACTCCTCGGACGCAGTCCTTTGATGAGATTTACGAATACAGGACATTGTCGCGTCCTTTTAAGGGAATTCCGATATCTTCTCACTTTGGTAGTAAAAACTTGATGGTTATGTACCATGACGTTTGCAAACTTTCTGTGGGCGGGTTCCGATTGGCCCAGCAAAACATTGCCAGCATTTTGATTGGATGGAACTGAAATAATCATATTGATAGAAACAAGTTGTTATTTGTGTTATATTCAATTATTATAGTTTTATTGAGTATAATAGTATATATCATATTATAATGCAAAATTACTCATTATTTTTGTTTCGAATTACTTTCTGAAAATCAGTCTCTACCTTTCGCATATGTAAGTTAGATATGACATGCTATAACATGTTTATATAGTGTCCTTGCGAGGACCCCTATAGGGCTGGGTCTCGTACAATGGTGTAGTTTTCTTAAACACTTCAACATTTTCTTAAACATAAAACATTTAGAGGTCTGGCTAAGCTATGCTTCCTCCTGTTAGGTATCTTTTTCATGTAACCCCCTAAGCATGGAGGCTGAAACTTGTCTTATGTAGAAGGTGGAACGAGTCGAAGGAGCAGGACAAGGACATGTGCGCCCTCTTGTGGCTAAAACCTCGTGTGTGGGTCATTGGAATGCCGACCGTGGTTTGGTGGCAGATATGTCGCATCACCGTTCCACAAAAAGAAAAACTATTACATATTAAATTCAATCGTTTGTATTTGTGTGTTATTGTAATATTCATACATTTTATGATTATTAATGGATGACCTAATTCACTCCTGTAACCCTGACGCTGCGATTATAATGTTCAAACAGGAGATAAATGTATTAACTTAAGAATTATAATAACTTAAGAATTTAGAATTTAACTTAAGAATTTAAGAATTTAGAATAACTTAAAAGTATCCGTATGGGTAAAACAAAAGTTATGGGTGTAATAACAACACCAAAAACAATAGTACTGGGTGTGCAACAGTAAACACTGAAGCAAGAAGAACAGGTCTCATAACCCCAGACATTGCAGGCAATAAAACTACTTCATTTTTTTACAATTTATGAAACAAAAACACAATCAATTGTTTCATTAAACTGTAAAATCACAACAAATGTCATTTGATAGCAGCAAAAAAGCAATGTTGTTACAGTGTCGCTTCAAATCAAATAGGTTCACTTCCCAGAAACATGAAGGGGCTCACCTAATTTGCTGGGATTTCCATTTGGATCCATTGTTGCTTTTATCCTTTTAACGTATTTAAATTGCAAGGAAAATAGTCAAAAAATATAGTTTATCGTCCAACAGCCGCACAGATGGTGTCTGGTTTGCGCAAAACCAGCGTTACAAACTATCCAGGAACATCCCTCACTGTGAATAGAGAACTCGCCACACCCACAACAACATCACCGGTCTTTCAAGTCCGTGCTCTTAGTTCACGATGCCCTTAAAAGTTTCATTGGTTTCACCTATTATGTCATGTCCGACTAAGATTCTCTCTGTGAGTTTTCTTTTTGAACTTTTTTGAACAAGGCAGATGTTGTTAGTGACAAGTGAAGTTGATTTATTTACAGTTACATTCTTACATTTACCTTTCTACACGCAACTTTAATACAAATTACTGCCTATATACGGTAAATGAGTATATATCGGGTTTATAAAATGAATAAATGGTAACGCAGTTGTTTTTTATGTTAACTGTAATAGATAGGCCTATACTGTATGTATAAACGTACGCAATAACTTAAAACAAATAATAATATTAGTGTGAACAATGTAGACCTAAGATTCCAGAAAATCCTATATAGGCTTGGTTAGAAATATTTGTTTTGTGTTTAAGTAAATCAAACGCTTTGTTTAATGTAGTTCCATTGTTTTCTCATGGGCTAATGACGAGTACAATATAACAGCATTTTTGTTTTGGCATGACGTTCTTGCTGGGCAGCTCTTGGCACACCCTTTGCAAAACTCACAACCCATACCTGAGCTTAAGGTATGCAAAGGTGTGCGTTCTACGATGAGTAAAAGATATAAAAACTCACATGATGTGTTGCCTAATATATTCTAGCACATATCCCACCATGGACGTACTGATACTCTTATCTGTTTTGTTCCTTAAATAGTTTAATTCCACTTGAGATTGCACATTGCAAGAATTGCAAATTCTTTTGGATGAATGTTGTATTTTGACAAAAAAAATCCTCATAGGTTAACAAAAGAAGTTAAATAAATGATCCACCAAAATATTATTATTTCGAAACCAATTTTCAAAGATAATAGACCTACGTTTATATAGGCTAGAATGTTTCCATAATATAGACAGTGTTCCTGGTGCCCAGTAAATTAATTGTAATGCTGCTCTGAACACTGTTAGCCTACATTAAAATAGTTTTGTAATTGTTTTTCTTCAGAAACATTAATTTTACTGTAATCTTACATTTTCTTGACTTTTAGAACAATGATTTGTTCTGGAAACGACTTGTACAATGTGAAAATGATTAAATGTATTGATAAAAAAACTACATATAGCCACAAATTGTAATATGTAATGAAATGTGCATTTAAAGTGTGATTTAAGTGTCCTTGCGATAGGAACTTCTGTAAATGCCGCTTAACTTCTTAAATTAAATTAAAATCGCAGTGGACAAGGACCTTACGGCGCGCCGTGCTACCATAGTAACGACTTGTAAACAAACATGGCGGTCGATGATGAAACTTCGTTCAGTGTGTACTCTTATTAGATTTGGTCTTATACTGTATGGTCGTTGTGTAGGTTTAACATAAAATAATTAACACAATAAACTTTATTTGCGAAGCTTCATGTATAGCAGCATTTATTAAAAAAACATTTTTTAACACTACAACGACAAAACGATGGACGATGAAACTGATCCTGGAGCATATGGGAGGTCTGAGCCCCCTATGAATCGACACATACCTGCATCAGAAACATCTCAGGTAGGGAAGTGTTCTCATACTGCTGTTGGTAGGCCTACTTTTAACTCCAGGGACTATTAACGTTACATCCCTGATGTATTAAACCCCCAATAGAAACCATAACAGAAACTCTAATGGTTTCCTTTAAAATATCATTATCAACCATTAGCTTATTCGATTAAACCAGCTATAAAATTCATTTTTGTAGTGTCATGTGTTTTTGGGCGTTATTCCAATAGGATTAACTGCCAGAACACACCCCACCTATAGAATATCAGTAGCACCATTACGTTAAAACCAGTACAATTCCAGTTTTAACCATTCAATTTATTACATTTTCTTTTCTGTTTTGAGCAAAATTCTATTGTTTTAGCAGGGATGCTTTTTCTTAAAGAGTGTAGGCATTTAATTTAACTGTAGGGCTAGTTGTAGCGTATATAATGGGTGTTTATAGCCTATCAAAACATGAAGCTATAGGAGAAAGCTTGAACACATAAAATTTGAGCATTTTAAGGGTTGCTTTTAAACTACGTATATTGTTCAAAAATCTGAGTTTTGTGTGCAGGGCATTTCTCATCTACTGGCGGACATATTTAAAGACCTCTACGTCACAGAGGTGATTGGAAAAGACACTGTATCTAACCTCAAGAAATCCCGCAGAGGAGATGAAAGTTACTGCGACAAATATGTGGAGGAGTTACAACAGGTGTCTCTCTTCATATATGATAAAAATGTATCCTATTGAAATGTGTACTAGTTCATTCTTGCTCCATCATTAAATACATACTTACGATTTCAATATCATGTTCAGTTACGTTCTGAATATGACAGACGTATTCAAGAGGTTAAAAAGCTGGAGGCCCATATCATACAAGCCCGTGAGAAAACCGCTGAAAAAGAGGAGCATGCTCGCATCAAAATGATAGAAGAAGTGGGTGACAAATACTATGAGTTGGGCCTTCCCCCAGGTACAAAACTTAGTTGTGATTAGGTAAACAAACTTCTTGTATTTATGCCACAATCTGTTGTTGATTCAATATTATCTTTCCAAAGATGAATCTCCCTTCAAGTGGTGTGTGGACAGTGATCTCCTTAAAAAGCACAACTTGATTTCCCCGCTTGACTACAGAACAGTGCACACCTCAGTTGTAAAAATCCCAAAAGGTAATATTTCAATCCAAAATAAATGATACTGAAGCCATTAGAGTACATTACATAATACTGTCATGCTTAACACTGCACACAGGGAAGTCTACGCCTGGCTTTTGTCAGCCAACTTTCTCCTATAATATGCATATCTGCACTGAACCACAGGATGATGGTTATACTGTGCTCCCCCAACCTGCACGTACGGCCCAGAGCCTGTTGGACGAATCTGAAGAGACACTTACTTTTCCTTCCTCAGTGGAGTCCAGATCTGTCAAGGGTACTTCCAGTGAGGTCTGGCTTTAAACATTTTTTTTTTTCAAATAGCAAAGTCAACAAAATAATATTTTAACAAGAAAAACATGTGTAACACAGGCCCTTAAATACTGATCAACAATGTCTGCAAATACATTAGAAACTTAGGACAGGCTTATGCAATTTTGTATCGTTTACTTTTATGTTTTTCATCGTAGAAGTTAGGCCAGGTACGTAAGGCCTTGCGGAAGAAAGGACCCAGTTCTCAGAGTCGGGCAGAACAGAAGACTGCCCTGCAGGAGTACAAAAAGCGACAGGAGTTCCTGCGCAACCCGCGCTTTCTGCTCCCAAATGCCCAAAAGTCCCTCATTGTGGCAGGTGAAAGGCTGGAGGATGGAGCGAAAGACAGAAAAAAGAATGACAGTTTGAGGTAGGCTATTGTTTTTTTATTTGATTAATATTAGCGCTTATAAAGCCTTTAAAATGTTTTGAATTTGTTTTAATAACTAAGCAAAAATAATAGGGGCTCATAATTTTTTATTACAAGCAAAAAAAAAATTTTTAGTCATATAATTAATCTTGTGTCGTAATTTTGATGCCTTTACATGTTTTTCATATGTACCTGTACAATAAATAGAAGCAGTTTACTATTTTTCTTCTTTGGCATTTAATTTCATTTTAATCCCCAAAGCTTTGTCCTTTGTTGTTGTGGTGTTTGCATTTCAGACAGCTTTATTTAAATATTATTGCCAAAATATTTGTGCAGCTTGGGTGGGGGTAATATGATACATGAACACTACTTGATAAAGATCACATGGAACGTATTGTGTTGTATTTGTGATATTCCAGCACCAGCAGGTGCAGCCAATCAACAAGTCATACTGTATAATTACATTTTTAGTCTCCAAACACTTCGGCATGCCAGGGAATGGAATTAAAAGAAAAACTGCATTACAGTACATCATTTCATAACTGTTTTACTTTTCTGATCCAGACATAGTCATCCAAGCAGCTTAAAATAGCAACCATAGTGGCGTGTCAACTACCCAGCTACCACATGTTGCTATAACATGCATATAAGACAAGGATTGATTCATGCTTAAAGGATCTCAGTTGATGTACATTCAGATGACAAAACCATTTTTTTCTCAGTTTTGATTTCATGATTAAAGTATAATTTTGGTATCTATTTGGGTATTACCAATCTGTCCATCAACCAGATACATGGAAATTACTGTATTAATATGAAAATTCTCCATATTCCTTTTCTATCCTTCAACACCAGTCCTGAAGGTCCTGTTCCCATCTTCATTGCAAATCCACCTGTCATCATCTTTAACGACTACAGTTTGGGTCAGGTGTTAGAGGTATAAAATGACACATCTTGCATTTATTTCTTCTGGTCCATTTAATCTTCTTCTAATCTAAACTTCTTATGAAGTTATAAGCATGTTTATATTTTTACTGGATGCCTGTAATGACTGAATCCATGATTTTAGGTTCTTAATTTTTAACCAGTTTTGGTGTAAATGTTCATTTGACCTTCCCCGCATGGCCAGATCCACTTCTGAATTATGTCTTTCCAGTTCTGTATGTTTTCCGTTCTGAATAGTGCCTCCTGTTTCCTTCAGACTGTGGTGGAGTTGAAAAACACGACTGCAACAAGTCGCCACGTTCGGATGATTCCTCCAACTTCACAACATTTTTCCGTTGGTTTGGGTGAGTTTCCACTAAAGAAAAAATGAATGACTCATTTATAGCGTGATGTCAGCATTTCCCTGTTAAAAAGTGTGACCTCAGTGAAACTGCAAGTCTTATGTTTCTTAGCTAAAGGGAATGTTGTAAATGAACACAATAATTCTGAAAAAAAATATATGGCCAGACATTACATTTTAAAAAGTTTTTAAAGAGCCAGCAGTAGTTTTTAAAAGGTTTTTTTACTCAAAGAGATTCCCCCAACAACAAAAATTCTGTCATCATTTATTCAACCTCATTCAAGCCCTGTATACTCTTTCATCTGTGGAATTTCAAAGGAAAAAAAATGGTTTTGTATGCATACAGTGGAAGTCAATGGGGGTCAATGTTATCAACGTTTTTAAAAATATCATCTTTTGCGTTCTTCAGAAGATTGAAAGTCATACAGGAATGTGGTGAGAGTGAATTGAAGATTTTTCATTGTGGGGTGAATTAATACTTTACCTCCAGTTCTAGGCAACAGAATATGAGAACAGCGAGAACAGTGACATCTACTGCTTAAAATATAAATAACAAATAATGTCATAAAATGGTAAAATAACACCAATATATTAAACACACAATTTAATAACAACAATCTAGATTCTAGACAAATTGCTCGGTTTGCACTAATTTTACACAATATTTACTCAAATTCACTGTTGGTTACTATTGACAATGATTTGTAATGGACAGTTCTCAAAACAGACAATACCGACCTGTATTTTATTCTTTGTTATTAATGATATACATCTCATATAACAGATATCAGAAGAAGAATTACAGTGTAACAGTTGTGTTTTTTTTTCCACAGGCAGATTCCCTGGTGAGGGAGGAATTGTAGCTCCTGGTATGAGCTGTCAGTATACGGTGCGCTTCACTCCAGACTCCTTGGCTGATTATGAAGACGCCCTTGTTGTGGAAACACAGTCGCCGTATCCCCTTATTATACCGGTGGAGGCTCACAGACCCCCTCCAATACTGACTTGTGAGTCAACAGCAACATACAGCACCTCCAACATCTAAATCTCTGGATATTAACAGATGAACATTCCTTAAACTGGTCGCTCTGACTCTTAACCTCTATCATACTTCCAAAAGTTTTTTAACATGATTGCCTGACTATATTTTAATATATTCATTCATTTAGAAAGCATTGTATATCCACAAAATAGTCCGCTTTTTAAAAAAGGAATTGTTATATTTCTGTTCACCAGTACCTTCGGTCCTTGACTGTGGATACTGCCTGGCCGGAGGGGTGAAGTTCATAGAGGTTTTCTGTCGAAACGAAGGACTGAGTGCCGGAACGTTCTGCATAATGCCTAAGACACAGTGGCCTGTCCCCAGTGTCAGGGTAAGCAACCTAAAACAACCATGCTGACTTCATTTTGTAAAACATCCTTGATTTTTCTTTCAGTCTGCAGTGAAGGCCGCTTTTGCAGAACAGCCTCCGTTTGCCTGCAGCCCAACTCTTTTTGGTCTTCTACCCGGAGAGGCCACTGTCATAGAGGTGAGATATTTCATGATGAAGAGCAGTCACATATTAATCTTGGGATTGGAAATGATGTGGATTAAAAAAGACGTTTGTTGAAAATGTATTCATAAATTATTAATTTAACTTATTTTAAACCCCATTATCAGGTTGTTTTTTTCCCCACTACGGCTGAGAACAGTGCTCAGGATTTTACCATCGTCTGTGACAACTGCCAAGTGAAAGATATTACCCTTCAAGGTCGGGAGTGAATTCTTCGAATTTAAATCATTGTAACCTATATATACACTGTGAAATAAAACGTTAAGATTCAATTCAGCAACGATCATGAAACTTTGAAAACCAACCTTGTTTCAACAAACGTTCTTAGGTACAGGTCAGCTTGCCGCCGTAGAGCTGGTTTCAGTATCGGGTAGAGAAGATCAGACTGGATTTGGGGAGCTGTCTGATCTCACGGCTGACCATTTTGTGCGTTTTGAATCAACCAATCCACACTCCACCCTTCAAAAGACAATCATCATTAAAAACCATGCGTGAGCTCAAATTACACGTTATGAAATAACAGAACGGTTATGTGTATAAAAATGTTTGTTCTTATTAACATCAATAATATTGTGATTCTTTGTAGACACTTGAAGCTTCCATTTCACTGGCAGATCATGAAACCCAACCTCCAATCTCTGTTTCCTGGAGAAACTCCAGACCTCATTACCATCCAGCATCATGTTGACACAGACGGTGTGTTCAGTATCAGTCCAGACATGGGTATCCTGGCTCCAGCACAGGATCACCGGTTCCTGATTACATACTCACCCAAAGATGTATGTGGACTCACATATAAACACAAGCAGATGTGTACTGTATTTAAGTATTTGTAACTTTTTCTCTTAGTTGAGAGACTACCACAGTGTTTGTCACTTAAAAATCGAGGATGTTCCGGATCCACCAAGAGTAACTGAGAATGGGTAAAATAAGGATTTCTTAAAGGTGTTTTTCAATTATCCTCAATACCTGGAATTTCTAAACTTCTTTACTTATCTGCAGAATGAGCCTCGACACAGCACTTCATGTAAATGATGTGACTATTCTAGAGGTTGAGGTGAAAGGTTCAACCGAGCCATTCAAGATCCTTCTTGAACCGTATGCTGTTTTAATACCAGGGGAGACTTTGATACACACCACAATCCGCAAGAAATTTAAGGTGAGGGTCAAATTTGATTCCCATTCACTCACTTTTTAGGTTTTATGTTAGTTTTTGTACAAGTGTTTGTTTGTGTTTCCTCAGATGTGGAATCATAGCAAGTCATTCATTTGTTTTGAATGGGAGCGTATTATTGACAGTCACGTCATTGAAGTGGAGCCCTCTACTGGAGAAATAGGTCAGAGCATTGCAAAAAAATACAAAAAGGGATAGTTTGATAAATATTGAAAATGTCCAGATTTAAACCCCCCTTTTTCTCACACAGAGACGGGGTCACTTGAAATATAACATATACCACTCTCTTATAATGCTTTTATGGTATCTTTTTAAATTAGGACTGTATAAAATAAAGCTTTTAATATTTATGTGTGATCCTGATCATTGTGTGAATGAATTAACCATTCCAAACTGGTGTATCTACAGAGATGAATGAATGCTTTGACATGGAGCTGGTTCTTGCTGGAGGGAAACCGGGTCATTTTACCGCCACGCTGCAGTGTCACATTCAGCACCATCCCAAACCTGTAGGACTGGTCATAGAGGTTACGTTTAAGGTCAGAGGTGTTTTTGACACACTACATGGAGGCGTGGAGGCGGGTGTTCAGAAACAGATATCTTTGTTATAGATATTGCCTATGAACTTAATTCACATCGTGTTGTGTTTTAGGGGCCGTGTTGCATAGTGAATGTACCCAGTTTGGACTTTGGTTTGCTTCAACTGGGAGATGAGAGCATATCTACCATCCAAATTACGAACAAGAGTCTGTTAGACGCCCACTGGAGCTTACAGAAGCTGTCCAACAGCCAGCTGTTTATAGAGAGACTGGTGCAAAACTCTTTATCTGAAATAAATACATGAACCAAGTATGTAAATAATATAAAAGATGTTGTTATCTGAAGGAGACATCTGTCTGACCTGACGTTTGCTGGTGTTACCCAATGTACAGTAGTCAGGTTCAGTTTTCTTTTTTTTATCAATAACACTTTATTCATTGGAACTACAAACTCAAGGTCCAAATAAAATACAAAATGATAACACACACAAAAAAGATACAGCGGCATTTGTGCCCCTGCAACTTATGCCGTAATGAGTCCTTATGTTTGGTAAAATGTTACATACCAAGTTACATAGTACAGTATAAAACACGTACAAGCTTCACTACAATTTTTTATTGTGCGTATTTTGCTTGTGTGTCTTCAGGTGGATATAAAGCCATGTAAAGGTGTTCTTTCTCCTCTAGAATCCTGCAATGTGAATATAGTTTTCAGAGCTCTTTACTGCCAGAGCTTCGAATCTGTTCTACATCTTACTGTGCTAAACGGAAATGGCTGGTAAGTCAGTGAATGAGAACTTTTCACTGACCTCTGTTTAGAAAACAAAAGGAACAGGATACTTTTGAACATTATATATAATAAAAAGCATCGCTGTGATACATTGCAATTGTGTTTGTCCTCAGTCACCTCTCTGTACGGGCGGACGTTCAGTCACCTCAGGTGTGTTTACAGAGCTGTGAACTGGTGTTGGATGATCTGTATGTGGGAGTTCCACAGAATGGCAGCGTCACTATATTTAACCAAACATTGTTGCCAACCCACTTCACCTGGAGCAAGGTAAGACAATGACCAAGCCCTAATGGATCCACGAGGGGCTCTGTATTTTACATTATGTTTCTGAAACCAATAGTTCTGATGTTCAAAAGCACAAATATTAAAGGGATAATTCACAGAAAAAATAAAATTCTGTCACTATTTACTCCCTCTCATGTCTTGAAATGTATGACATCTTCTGCAGAACACAAATGAAGATATTTTGATGAATGCTAGTCACCAAACAACGTTGGCCTCCATTGACTTCCATTGTATAGGCACAAAACTACAGAGACATCTCTCAAAATATCTTCTTTGTGTTCCACAGAAGAAAGAGCCCTAAATAAATGAATGTATTTCATCATTAAACAGATTGTCGGACTAGATGATGTATCATTCTCAGGGTGTTTTTTTCACTCTTAGATAAAAGGCGCACAAGCTCATCTCTGCTCCGCAGTCTTCAGCCCGTCTGCCGGTACCCTGGAGCCCAATGGCAAGGCAGAAGTCTCTGTGTCATTTACTGCTCACACTGTTGTATGTACCGTCACTGTAATGCTACAAACACCCCAGCCTTTATAAACCATTAAAGTTAATGCCATTTAATACGGTTAACTTTTGCAGGTGTGCTTTTGTGTTTTCAGGAGGAATTGACGGAAGTGAACGCTGTTTGTAAAGTGGAAGGAATGAAGAATGGATTGGTACTGAGAATTTCCTCCAAAGCTAAACCTCTCACTGTTTCCTACTCATTGCCTGAGTCTGACCGGTAAAGCCACATTTACTTCATATTACCTCTAAGCAACACAGACCTGACTAATTAAAGGGGTCATAAGATGCGAATTCGTGTTTCTGCACTTTGGTGTGTTATAAGTTGCCCATGCATGTATTAGACACATATAATTGCTAAAGTTTGAGTGTCTGAGCAAAAGATGAATTCTATGTAAAAGCAAATGCTCACCAAGACCTGCCTGAAATGCCTTGTGTAACCACAACCCCACAGTTCATGGTATGATTAGACTAAGACCGTCCAAATGTCTACGCAAGTAAGGTGGGCGTGCCTGTCAGTACAATTACTTTGGAACGTGATGTTCCAAATATGGTAAAAGCCGTTACATTTAAGTCGCACGCTTGCAGTATTCGAGCAATCACTACGCACTGGTTAACTGGCCAATCATAGCACACCTAGCTTTTCAGAGCGATGAGCTTTGTTAAAAATCCACACGTTTTAGAGGGGCGGGGCAAAGAGGACATACAAACATTCACGGAATGTGAAAAATACAGTGTTTTTTTAACCTTAAATCATGTATACACATTGCTTTACAAACGTTAATATTCGTTTAAGCCGTGTCATATGACCCCTTTAAATCAAGTAATTCATAATTTAATGTTCATTGTTACTGTTAAGTGTTAATTCAGAGGAGGCTGAAAGGCAGCCAATCATGCTGGACTTCACTGAACAAGAGCCTTTGCTTATTGGTCAATCTGTTGAGCGACAGCTGCTGATGACAAACCACACCGCTGTTACTGCCCCTTTCACTGTGGAGGTGGAGTACTTTACGGGATCATTGCATTTGAATGAAAATGCGAAAAGGTGCTTAATGTAACAGCCTCATTTATTCCGATTTTTACTTAAGATGAAATATGTTATGAATATTTTGACACTGTTTTTAGGAGCTCTGTCCCTCTTCATTCTGCTCAAGCTAAACAAATTCAACAAAAAGCATATGAAGGTAGGTCCAACCTGTTCTTTAATGTTCCTCAATAATAGAGATCAAAAACAAGACCATTGGTTCATCATTTCACTTACAGAATTTGTCCGATGTCAGCTTGCCCATGGAAAAGGCGCAGCATTTGTTGTTAAACCAGACAGTGGAATTCTTGGTCCATTTGAGAGGATAACTATCAACATCACTGCTTTCACCAATATGTGGGGCGATTATCATGACAATCTCATGTGTAAAGTAAGTCACAATGTATTCAACAGTCTGAATTATTTCTCAAATCAACCATGCCCTCAGGTGATTTACAATGTTTTCTAGTAGAATTGAATTCCAATTTTTTTCTTTTAGGTTGGTGATCTGGATCCAATAGCCATTCCTATGCAGATGTCTGTGAGGGGGTGCCCAATATACTTTCAGATGACTGGACCACAGCCGGACAATCAGAACCAGGGTCCAATTATAAGGTCTGTATCTTAGAAATGCTGAATGTTCAGCCTGGAAGAATCTGCAGAGGTCTGGATTCAAAAAAATACTGAAACTTTGTGATTGACCTTCACAGATTTGGAAGCCATGTTTCTGGAGGAGACACAGTGTCACGCTCTTTACGGCTCATGAACACCAGTCCTTTTGGTGAGTTGAGCACCACACATAGTTTAAAAAAAACAAAATGCGACTAATACACTGGCCTGCATTTTTGAGAGTTTGAAGTCCCTGTGAAGTTACGATCGTTTTTATTCCGTATTCTGATGCATTCCAAGTTAAATGGAATTTCGTAAGAGAACAAATAGTGCCGTGTCTTGTTTTTTCACTTGCGAGTTGCAAGTCTGAAGTTTTGATCAGTAGGTGTGTTCCTATCTGAAACTTTCAAAAAGACTGCAAGTGTATGATGTATAGTTTAAAAAAAACGGTTCAGATTTTAAAAATCTTGTAGTGTATTCCAGCCATAAGTAACTTAAAAAGTTGAACAACCAGAAAATGATCTTTAGGACCATTTTATAGTGGTATTTTTTTTAATCGTCATTTGTAACATTTCAAAATGGCACGTCTTTCAGATATCCGAATGGACTGGGTGACCTACAACCTGGAGGTCGGAGACAATAAGTTGGTAGATCTTTTGGTTGCTTGTGGTGAACATTTTCCTCTGAAGGACGCTGATGGAAATGAGGTTATTGGACTGGACTCATGCGTCATGTTCCCGACCACATGGGATGAGAGTCAAACCCCCAGCCGGGAAGACACAAGCTCATCCATCAGGACCAAATCCGTGAGTTCTGAAGGGATGAAAATTCTGTCATAATTTACTCACCTTTGAGTTGTTCCAAATCTGTATACATTTCTTTGTTCTGATGAACAAAGAGAAAGATATTTGGAAGAAAGCTTATAACCAAACACATCTTGCCTCCCAATGACTCCCAAAGGAAAATTTCTTGATCATACTATTGTTCAGTTTAGCACAAAAGAACACATATTGAAAATGTAGGACAGCAAGCACTTTTGACTACCATTGTAATTTTTCCTACTATCTATAGTAGTCAATGGGGGGCGAAAATCTGTCTGGATTTTCATCAGAACAAAGACATTTATACAGATGATTAAATGATGACAGATTTTTGGGTGAAGTATCCCTACCTGCAGAGATCCTTGGCCTGTATAAAGAATATAAAGATGAGCTTTCCCTGTCTATTATGTAGGATGGCTTTGAAGAGCCTGTGCAAGAATGTGGTGAAGAAGAGGACAATGGAGCTCCTGTGTCTTCAGTCAAGAAACTGTTCTCTGTGTTTCTGAAGCCTCATGAAGGAAGTGTCTCTGATTACCCATACTGCATCACTCCACAGCAAACAGTAGGTTTACAGCAATATTTCATGTCTCCTTCATGTGATGTGCTTTTGTAAGAACATACAAGATAAAAAGACACATTTTCTTGCGTTTTAATACAGGTAGTTCCAGCAGGGGGCAGTAGCACTATACATTTATCTTTCACACCTCTGATCCTGTCCGGCTCAACCGATCGAAGGTGTTTGGGTTATGCTTTGGGTTTCATGAGCTTGGATTCCAAGGTATGCATGGTTCTCTGTTAGATTTGTGATATCTAATAAAAGTGTCAAATGAAATCCATAAGTTTAACAGTGAACATATTGTAATACCTTTTTTTCTAGATGGTATTATTGACCCCAGACAAAGTGGAAAGAGCCCAGGGCTATGATCTGAAGCCATTGAGGTTGGACATGCATGCTTATGTTAAACCAGCCATGTGAGTTACAGTTGAGACAGTACGACCAGATGTACCATAACATTAAAATCTGTTGAATTGGGCCAGTCAACACATCACATAAACCACCTTAAATCTCTTACAACATAGTAATAAAGACATAGCACGGTGCTCATGAACCTAAGAACCAACCACAATACCCAAGCATTGTGGGTCACTTACATTTTGATCATCAAATTATTCATGAATTAATAAAGGATTATGCACTCCTTCAACTATAAATAAATCGATTATATGAACTCGCTATATACAATAAATGTGCATGTGTGTAGTTTGTCAGTGCAGATGAAGGAAGACACGGATGGTCTGGAATTCACTGCAGCTGCCAGTGATGCAGTAGACAGAGAATCACACAAACAGGTGCAGTTAAAGCAAACAATATGCTCTAAAAATAAAAATCAGAAGATTCAAATAAGAGTTAACAACAATTGGTCAAGGTGAACAAAATATTTTTTTCCTTTTACGGATCGTAGAAGGAATCCAGGATAACACAAACATTCCTGCTAAAGAACAATACTGAGATGAATTTGAGCTTCAGGCTGACTACACACCCTCCATTCTCAGTTCTTCTGCCCCGTCAGAACATTAAACTGACCGGCAGGTCACCCTCTCATAGAAATACACAGGGACTCTCGGGGCCGGGAGACGAACAAGCGTCACTTTTATTGCAGCCGAATCAGGTCATGCAGGTCTGTTTCGATTTTTAAAATAACACTTTTTTTCGTTTTTATGGGTTTTTTGTGCCTTTGTCTTGACTAAATCCACAGATCAAATTATAAAGTGAATGAAGTAGCTGTCTGTCACTTTGATCATCTTTTAATCTGCAGGTCAAGGTGGCTTTTCACAACTCGGCTTCACTTCAGAACTGTCTGAATGAACCACAGGAAAAATGTGATGCCCGTCTCTCTGCCACCCTCCTGTGCAATGATACCGGAGAGAGGGAACTACAGTTTAAACAAAGTTTGACCATTCAGTACAGTAATAACAGTGTGCAGGTTTGAAAGTCTTCTGTTTAAATTATACACATTGTAGTTTTAATATACTTATTAAAGGAATAGTTCACCCAAAACTCTATCTTTCTTTATTTACTCACCCTCTATCAGTGAGGGTGATTACTTTCTTTCTTCTTCAAAACAATTTTGTTTTGAAGAACATTGGTAACCAAACAACATTGGACCCCATTGAATTCCATTGTATGGACACAAAACCACTGAGACATTTCTCAAAATAAATGATTTTGTGTTCCTCAGAAAAATTCTCCCATACAGGTTTGAATAACATGAGAGTGAATAAATGATGACAAAATATTTATTTTTTGATAAACTGTCACTCTCATCAAAACATAGCATGCGGCTGTATGATGTTATTGTCTTAGGAAACAGATAGTATGTGGCAACACAGCAGTTTGATCAGTGGTGCGAATCTCATGTCTGAGTTTAAGTATCTTCCGAATAAATACTGTTATCTGTGTGCTCTATTTCAGACTGTGTCTCTTTGCGCAAATCTGGCATTACCCACACTGCACCTTTCCAGCGACTCTGTAGATTTTGGCACTTGCTATGTTGGGCAGACACACATCAAAGCGGTGTACCTTTATAACAGAGGTGGATCTTGCAGTTACTGGACTGCACTAACAGGTACAAGAAAAGTCACTAGTCTTGAGAAATGTGTATATGGGGAGTTACCATCAGTAACAGGCTGTACATAAATCCTTTCTACGTGCAATTATTCATGTGGTTGAGCTGGTCATGTGTTTAGATGCTGAAGGTGGGAATGAGGTGTTCAGGGTTAGTCCAGAATCTGGTGTTCTGAAACATCTTGAAGAGCCATCGCCCTGCAGACAGCTGTTAAAGATCAGCTTTACTGCCAGGTACACTTCACCTCAACCTGCTTTAATATGATGACTACTTACAGTCACGTCCTTAACCTTGTAGAAGAAATTGAATTCAAGCAATATATAATTAATATATAAATAAAGGATAATAAAAATGCCCTAGTAATTCAGATAGACATGTCAAGTATTTAGGTCAAGTTCAAGAATACTCTATTATGTAACTATTTGTCGAAGCAGTTGCCTATATATTTTTTATCATTATCATTTACAGTTTGTATTGAATAGACAGTTTACTAAAAGCATTTTCCCCATAGTGATCAAAAAGACTGCCAGATGATCATCACAGTGCAGGGCATTCTTGGAGAAAACCCGCTCATTCTTAAGGTTCATGGAAGAGGATCATTCGATGAGAAATTTCAATCTGTGATATCTGACGCCTAACAAAACACTGATCTTCACAGATGAGACCAATGACCTGATACTCTATACAATAACTTTCAATAATTTAATTTAGTTTAGGTCAATAAAAATGCTTTTTGTGAACTCTAGCTCTGTTTTTTTGTTCAACAATTTAAACCACAAGACTTCGAATGATCCACAGTGGATGTGTGCCAAGTGAAGATCAAATGTTGCAGCTAAACAGTGATTTTAACCTTTGGAATGCAAAGTTCATTCATAACAAAGAATTTTATTGTAATGTATAACTGGTTGAAATGCATAAAAAATCTTAGTAAATTACACTGTGTAAAGGAAATCTGGGTATTAAATCATTGTTTTCAAAATTCTGATAAGGAGTTACTTTACCAATATTCATATTAAAGACCTTTTTATATAAAGTGTAAGTATTCAGATTTATTTAATGTGTCATAAATCAAGGGACACAAATGAATTATGCCTTAGTACAGATACGACTATGGTATTTTTGCTCTCATGCAAATACAGTCTATTTCCATCATCTGTTAGCATTTCTGTTAAAACACAAGGCACTTTAAACAGATTTGCAATGTTATTATTAACATCTGCAGTAGTACGGCATTACCCAGTGATGCACATTACTGCTCTATCTGTTTGTGTGCTACAGGTAGTGTTTAGCTTGATTAAAAAAATAATTTGTGATTCTTAGTTTCTTTGCCTCTTGTTATTTACATCTTTTAAAATCTTTTTGTGGCTTTAATCACTGCCCAGGGTATTCAAAAACTGCAGCGGCTCCCATTCCAGTCCCAATGCACATGGACACCACACCATACCCTCTGCAACAAAAAACAAAAAGGATCAAAATCTTTTTTTTATTGCACCATTAATGTTCTCCATTAATAGCTCTGTGCCAAATGCACCCCAGAGAAACTGATATCCGTTCACCTTTTGCGTCTGCGCTTGAGTTCATTCAGCAGGGTCACGACCTGTCGAGCACCAGTGCAGCCAAGAGGATGACCGAATGCAATAGCCCCTCCATTAGGATTCACTTTCTCCATGGGGATAACAAGCTTTTCCACACAATACACAGCCTAGAGCAAAAACATTGTATCAATTTCAAGCTGTTTACACAGCAGACTTTGAAAGTGCAGTCTTGCAAGAAGTATTAGATGTTATGAATAAAAGGGCGAGAAAACTGAATCTCTCACCTGACTAGCAAAGGCTTCATTGATCTCAAACACGTCGATATCATCAACAGTCAGCCCTGTAGAAGCAAATGCAATAACATGGTTCATTTACAAGCTTAGGGTGGAAAATCTATTTCAAAACATTTTTATTATTTGAAATGGATATGAAAGTCGTGTAGAAGCAAGTGTACTCTCACCTGCTTGGTTAAGGGCTTCCGGGATAGCATAGGCTGGTCCAATGCCCATTATGTCCGGTGGCACGCCCACCACAGCGCTTGCCCTCAGCACCCCAAGAACAGGCAGTCCCAGTTTCTCCACCGTAGATCTCCGTCCTATTAGCACTGCTGCAGCGCCATCGCTCACCTGACTGGCATTACCTATAGTAAGAAACAAATAATTGAGTTATTCAAAGGCCTATTGTATGAAGAGATCACAGATTTCAATTCTTACCAGCTGTAGTGCTACCATTCTCCTTGAATGCTGGACGCAGTTTGGCAAGGCCTTCTAGCGTAGTGCCGGGCCGGATCCCATCATCCTTTGTGACAGTAATGGTGCGCTCAGTGCCACTTTCATCCAAAATTTTAGTAGTGACCGGTGTAATCTCTTGATCAAATATGCCCTGTTTCTGGGCCATGGCTGCCCTAGAGTTATGAAGAAGTCGTATTTGGTCAAGAGTAAACGCTCAGGACAGTTAAGCCAAAAATTTAAATTCTGTTATTATTTACTCACCCTTGAGTTGTTACAAATCTGTATAAATTTCTTGAAAAAGATATTTGGAAGAATGCTTATAAGCAAACAGTTCTTGGCCACCATTGATTACTACCACTGTAGGAAAATGTCAATGGTAGTCTTAAGTGCCCCAGAATGGTTTGCTTTCTTACATTCTTCAAAATATCTTCTTTTGTGTTCCACAGAACAAAGAAATTTATAAAGCAAGTTTCTCTTCTAATGTAGTCAATGGTGGCCAAGAACTGTTAGGTAACAAGCATTCTTCCAATTATCTTTTAAAGACATTTACACAGATTTGGAACAACTCAAGGGTGTATAAATGAAGACAGAATTTTCATTTTTGGTTAAACTGTTCCTTTAAGTGCATTTTAAAGCAAGATATATACAAGAGACATATGTGCCTACTTTTGTTGGGAACTGACAGAAAACATATCCTGTTTTTCTCTGCTGATACCAAATCTCTCGGCAACATTCTCTGATGTTATTCTTTATCACACACATAGACAACAGACAAAAAAATTAACATTTCTTTTCAAAAGAAGTTCTAATACAGTATCGGTTATTAAAGATTAGCATTGTCCATACCCCATGGGGATTATACAGTCTCTCGCCTTCTCATTTTCCATCAGTCTAGGGCTAATGTTCCCTGGGTTTCCCACTGATTGAAGTGACATGCTCTCCACGCTTCCATGCAGAGAGGAGAAGATGAGTTTCAGACAAGAACAAAAACTTTCTTTTAGATTCTATAAGGAAACAAAGACTGAAAACGACCTGTATAAATGTGGCATACTTACCCACAGGCGAGACCCATGTCATATGCACCATTTCTGATTCCACCTTGAAAAACATCAAAAGCCCTGTTCGAATTGTAATGCATTTCTTTGTGCTCCATCCACAAATTGAGAAGAATAATTTTACAGTTTAAAAATGTAATTCCTACCTGCAACATTGAAAAGTGCCTGTAGTCCAGAGGAACACTGCCTGTTCACCGTGTAGACTGGTACAGACTCGGGAAAGCCACTGAAAATGTAATTGAAAGTTTTGAAACTTACAATCAGTGCATATGAATACGAATATGAATGTCTTTTTCATATAAAATCACAATCTCACCTGAGAAAGTGGGCAATCCGAGCCATAAGTGCACCAGCCCCGGGTTGAAGAACATTACCTACACAAACGCCAATAAAACTTTTACAATGTGAATTAAATACACATCATTCAAATTGGTTTGTTTTATTTTATTCATCCCGCGTAAATAGAAACAAATTCATAAATCGTTCATGTGCACGATTATCCTTAAATAATAAGGATTTTTGCACAATTTGTGGGTCAAGTACGGTAAAATGTTGCTGCGTCCGAAAGCCAGAGGGCACTCTCGTGCAGAAACTCCAAATGCGCACTGCAGAAGAAGACCATAAAACACGTAGTTCTAGGAGATGCCTAAGGATAATTCCTCAAGCTCCTCGTGTATTTTCGTGATAATAAAGTATATTTATAATGATCATTTTTGACGGGTGTTGATTTTTTAAATGCACGTTATAAACCAGCTTTTAGATCGAGCAGCATTTCCTACCATTCCCAGAGACATCTTTCACGGACAAGCTACGCTTCGCAGCCATCTCGATTTCAGCAGGATTGAGTGGTAACCGCATTAATGGTGAATATGTCGTGAGGGTTTTACAATGTCATTTTTTTTCTTACGCGTTGGTCAGATTGTTGTCATAATTGACTCACCAACACACACATCCCCCAGTGAAGCGGGTGGCAGTCCAACATCCCTGAGGACTTTACTCATTACAGCACTGAGGAGCTCATCTGGGGTAGTGTCCTGACACAGAGACATGACTGGTAAACTTATGTTGCATTGCGTAATTAAAACGGTCATAAGAGATCAGCCTGCTGCTATAAATGTACTAAGCCACGACTACAGTCATGCATTATTTTTGGTCGATATCTCACCTTAAACGAGCCTCTTTTCGCCCGGCCGATCGCCGTTCGTGACCCATGAACCACAACGATATCATTTGGATCAGCAGTTGATGCGCTGCACGGTCTCACACCCACACGTCTGTTTGACGACAGATGCCCAGATAAAATCTGTACTCTGTGCATTCTTAAAGATCAAAACCCGAAGACGTGATGTTGATATAAACAGACGGACAACTGGATCAGATATTTGAACTATGCTCTACATTACTGATAAAGCTTCCTGGTGGACCTTACATCTGTGAGCACGCTAGATCTCATTGGATCGAACGTTCTGACGTCACGGTAGGGATTTGTGGGAAATGTAGTGCGCATATTCTTATTCAAAGTACACGTTCGTTCGGATTCTGACCCGAGTCAAAGAATACAAGAAAAGTTGTTAGCATTTATAATAATATCGTCCTTTTGTAATGTATGGACATGCTATTTGTTGACAAAATAAAATAATTTTGAGGTAGAATTAAACATGTAAAAGCCACAACTACATAAAGCCTACAATTCAACGAAAGACACCTTCAATTTGATTAAAAACTGGCAAATATAACTTGTTTGTCGCCAATTGTGCGTAACAGTCAGCCGAGGGCGCCAGAATCGCGCGGAGACCGACTCTCTTTTCAGCACGCGCGTCATCGCTTCCTGAGGCACGCGCAATTGGTGACCTCGCTCGCTCACTCGCTCCTCTGTGGAAAAACTCGCCGACCGTCTGTGTTTTCGGAGGGAAAGTTTCTTCGTTTGACGGCGCGCTGTCGACAAGATTTGCAGCACGGGCACCTTTATTCACCTGGATTACCATCATCCGCGACTCCGGCAAAACCTTCTCGAAAGGTGGATTTGTGCTGTTCCCCCTATTTGTGCGTGACAACTGTACTCGAGTCCTCGCGGCTTCCGGATATATTAGCGTTACTCTTATTACTGTATGTCTCGAAAAGGATCGCACTTCACGGATTTTCGCTGCATTTTAACCCAGTGAACTCATTGCTTTTAATCACACATTCTTTTTCCTTAAAGTGCAGCACAAACATGAAGATAAGCACGTAAGGTGAGTTATTATAGCATGACAAGGACTGTACACACACTTTGTTATATGCAAACATTTGCCATAAGGTGTAAAATACAAATTCTTGTATTTGTTGCATATATTTAACGTTACACTCCAAAGGGACCCAGGTCACCCCCAAACATGAGTTTCAGTCAAGTAACCCTATACCATCTTTTTGTCGACTGGCATAAATAACATATTTAATGGCCGTTATTTTGGTATAAGTAAACAATACTTGTGTTAAGTGGAGGTTACTGATGACAGTAACTTACGTGTAATATATTTGTGAGCATGTCTAGAATTTAATACTGTAACTCTGCATATGTTGTTCCTGACCTGTGGGGCTTGTAATGCAATAGAAAATATGTTATGGACAATGTTGGAAAGTGACAGATTAAGTGCCTGTTCACTTGCATTATATAGGAAATGAGCTTCAATCTGGTTCGTGAAAAAGGTTTGAAAAAAACAATAGATGTTAGGGATTTTCAGAGCTGTTTTGTTGTTAAATTTGTGTCATGATAGGATTAAGCCTAACAGATACTGTTTTAAAATGTAACGTGATATAGCCATTAAATATCGTGTACTGTGGTATTCTAGTCATACAATGCATTCTTCATTTTCTGTATGATCAGTCTACATCCAGTTAGAAATGTTGCCCCCTGACTTTTCCTCTCTGCCATTGTCAAGTAGTTACATATAGGCGAGCCTTGTTCAGTAAGTATCTAGCTTCAGTGTATGCAGGTCTGTCTCCAGCCAAACCCAGTTCTAAGAATGTACGGCGGGGTCAGAGAAAGGAATCTTAGCAAACTTTGTACCTTATTTTCAGTGAGGGTTGGGTTGCCTTTAAATCAGAAGTCTAAATGAATAGACTCACCGAGTAGAATTACTGTGATTGAGAATATCACTGTATCAACTATATGGAGTTCAGGGTTTTTAATGTCATCCTCTGAGCTAAAGTGTTTGGAGTTCTGGATGTCTTAGCATCAGTATGAACACTCCAGCTGTAATGTGTTACCAGTAAAACATCTTAGCATGCTGACAACAAAGTCGGAGATGAATGCTTGCTCTGGCTTAAAAGTAAGAATTTGATATAGTGCCCTGGTTGTGCTCGTGCCAGGAGTTCGGATTTATATACATTATGCCCTGCCAACATTTACACACTGGCATGACCCCAAAAATCATTAGGTTGATTTTTGGCAATGTAGCTTCAAATATTACACATTTATTTTTTTCTTAAATGATAAGATCCTTCATTATGTTTAAAATGTGCATTTTAAAGAAAGAAGTACAAAGCAGTGATGTATCTCAATAAATGTGTTAAAAAACTTCAGCAGGAAAGTAAACCAACTTCTTTGATTGGTTAATAATGTTTATCCTAGTCCTAACCTAACCTGAAGTTAAACAGTAAAGTGTTTAGATAACAATTTAGTTTAAATCAGTGGTAACATTTCTAACAATACACTTTAATCCCCAAATAATCCAATGTTTTGGTCTCAAGGTATGAACACTAAAATGCAATGTAAAAGCAACACAGGCCTGTTTGGGCAAATGACAGTTTCGTCAACTCACCCAAATCTCTGTTATACACCAGATTAGCTGCCTTTTTGTTGAGTTTTGTTGGCATACAATAAAAAATGGATTATGGATTTGAAGTGTTCAGAGTCATCTGACCTTAAAGTTTATCATCTTGACAGGCCTGCCTGCCATACATGACCAAATCTCATTGGTCGGTGTTTATCTGTGCTGTAGGTAGGAGCATCTGACGGGATATTGAATTTTTTTCACATCCCAAGTAACAAAAGAAAAAAGGGTTACAGAGGAAGAAGTTTTCAGAATATTTGTTCACTTGCCAATGCACACAGAGTCCTCACTGCTCTACATGTGGAATAAAAGATTTGTCCAGTTAAACGTGTGATTTCTTGTGTTAAAGACTTCATTCACACTGACCCATATTTTTGGGAACCCCTTAAGGAATATTTTGACGAATAACCTTTTCCGATAGCAGGAAATTGTGGTATTTTGTCCCGTCCCCTCAGAGAATGCCTCTTTCGTGGCTTTAAATCAAAGTGTTGTCTAGTCCGCTACAGATCTTCATGATGGGTCATTAACTTTTGGCCTAATCTCAGTGTTGGCTGTCTCTGACATAGAGGAAATCACAGTGTTTTTATCACTTTCTTGTGAGATTGGACACGCACACAACAAAGAGCTAAGGGCCTGTTCCAGTTTCTAAGTGTGTGGAATGAACAGGGGTGGTGGTTTTACTTAAAGTTAAAATTTGATAAAAAAAGAAAACCTTTTTTTAGTTAAAGACATCAAAGTATCTATATTTGGGTCCAGATTTTCCATTTCAGAATGGAAGAACTGGTCCATTATCTGTAGAGTCTTTGCCAAAGATACTGTACCGTCGACTCGTGTGTTAAGAATTAGAAATAGTTTTCTTGGAAAATGATAACAGACGTTAATCGAAGGGTGGTTATCTGTTTAACCCCATGGATTACTTTGGTTCTTTTATGTTTTATTGAGTGAAAAGGAATCCCTTTAATCGGGTGTTCTGTGTCTGAAGTGCAGGTGTATTGTCCCTATTAGGAAATGTGTTCAAAGCGGTCAGCAGCTATGCATGCAAGAACAATTTTCTATCAACGTAGGATAAATAAATAAAGAAACAACCAAACAAGGATTCATAGATTATCATTGCAGCATCGATGATTATTGATATTATTGAGTATCATAAAAGTGAAGAAAATCTAAGTAGACACTCACTAAACTCAACAAAAAAAAGTGCTATATATGTGCTATATTTTTTTTAGTGTATTCTGGGTCTGATATGATATAGGATCAGGGTTGGTTATTGTTTGTATTTTATCGATTCCGATTCTGCTTATTGACTCCGATTCCCAGTTTCTGCACAAAAGGTATTTACTTATTATGAGAAACGTTTTGTGTACACACTATAGCATACTTGTTTTTATAAATATAGTAAAAATGGTTAGTAAAATATTTTCATAAGGGCTTTTATTGAGATTTAACACTTGCACAGTTCTGCATGCATCAATTGATGAGTGGAATTGAAACGTTAATTTAATATCATGTATCTGTATTCGATTCCGATTCTAGGATTATAATTATTTTTCGATTCGCAATTCCTACTCAATTGCTTTATCGGTCTAAGCATTTTGTGTTTTTTACTTGATATATCAAAGTTGAATTGCATATAAGAGATCTCGGCAATCATCCTGAACTTTGCTGAAGGGTTTTTCACCAGCATGTCAGGTGTTACAAGAGCGGTCTGATCTAACAACAGTTATTGTTTCATATGTAAGACCTGGATGTTCTCTGTGGCATGTTCAATTGTTATTGATGTAACTCTAGAAACTACTTGGAAAAAGAAGTGTCAGTCAAGAGTGATACATGTCTCAGAATCTCTTTTAACCTGTCAGACCAGTGAGAAAACGTTAAGTGTTTGGCAGTGTCAAGGGTAATAATTGAAATTCCACTGGCGTTCAAAACAGATTTCTGCTGTTGTAATGATTTCTGGCTGCCCTGGAGACATCTGCTATCCTTTATATTTACATAACTGAGCAGAAAAACAAATAAATTGTATATTTGTTTGAGCGAATCGTGGTATACAATGAAAACATCATATTACCTTGCAGTGCAGATGGTGCTTGTTTTCTGTCAAAACACATTCGGGGAAAACAATCATTGATAGCTTTAAGACAACAGTTCCATCAGGATGTTTTATTTTGAGTAGGGCTTGCTTGATGTGCCTTTACACTGCAACGGTGGCACAGAATCTAAGGTGGCATTAAGATAAATATTTACCAGACTGTTAATGTTGCTCAGACATGGCATAAATGCATTTACATTTAAATGAAGTTTGTAAAAACGATGTTAGGAAGTACGTGTTTCAAATAGTTTTCAACCTAAGTATTTTTCTACTCTATGTATGTGTATATTATGTACGTATCCATGCTTCGGATAAATCTCCACATTAAATTCTTCTGCATTAAACATATTTGAACTTAATCTGCTTTTTTGAGCCCTGTGGAGATCATTCCCGATCAAGGTGTGTATATTGGCAAAGAAACTATACGGCTGAAAATGTATTGTCTGGTAAGGGAGTGTGCGTGTCGGTGTGTGTGTGTACAACAATGATGTGTGTGTCTGCAGGAAAGTGGGTTGCACCTCACCCGTGAAAAAAAAACATAATGCTGAAAAGTAGATTAGGAGCTCCGGGTGCGAGATTGGCTTGGCATTAAGCACGGCTCTCCTTGGCAGTCCCAAGGAGGAATTGGCTGTAGCAAAGCAGATGTTGTGTCATTTCCCCGAAGAGGCGCCGTCACAAGCCATGAGTCACCTAGTTGCTAACAAAAAGGGAGGGTTGTCCTAACCGGTGAGAGCTGACCCGTTGGGTTTTTCATCCCAGAAACAACAGTGCTTAACTGTGATTCTTTCAAGTAGGGATGCACCAAAATGAAAATTCTTGGCCGAAGCCGAATAAAACTGAAACACTTGGCCAAATGCAGAATAGCGAACACTGAACATGGCTTTTCGTACTTCTTCTATTTAATTAGCCAATTTTTTCACTATTGTATAACTGAATGGTCAAAATGCTTTTTGTATTTTGTCTTGCTTTTTAATATAATACAATATAACTTAAAATAAAATGGAGCAAAACAAGTAGGCTAAATTAAAAAATGTATTAGGCCTATGACTTCAGGGCTCTTGACTAACACTTGAGAGAGGTGGCACTGGTGCTACCAAGTTATTCAGTTGGTGGCACCAGCCTTTAATTTGATAGCACCAGAGCCGTGGGGTGAGGTAAGAAAAAGAACAATAAAACTGAATTGAAAATTATTTAATACATAAATAACTAAATACCTTTACAAGGTTTCTTGTTAATATGGGAATTTTTACGTTTATATGTCCGTTTCAGCGTAAGAAACGTGAAAGAGAACTACGTTTAGTATTTTGTGCTCTGACTCTCTGGGATCTCAAACAACCCGCGAGACCTGAAGGCTTTAAGTGATTATTCTTCATGAAAGCTGCAATGATACACGTTTGGCTTCTATCAATAGCGACTTACAAATAAATAGTATTTATCGTGATGTATAACGTTTGGTATGCCTTTGCAGTATTGTTAGATGGCTTTACAATAGTTCAGGATTTATAGTTTAAACACATGTTTCATGCATTAGTTTCACATTCATACAATGCACGCAATCAAATTTCGTTATGTTTGCTGTTTTGCACCTTAGCCGGAGAAATTCATGTATTATGCATATTTATTTCAGTTGCAAGATTGAGAGCTTCACTCGTCTGCTCTTTCGGCCCTTCGACTCTAACCTGTCAATGGGGGCGGGGGCACTGATAGATAAGTGAAGGAGGGGAAACGAAAATGAGTGACGGAATGCGCCGCTTACACAATATAACATTTCTGGGCATTAAATTTATAATACGCAAAAATTATATAGTCTATTGATCAGTTTGGCAGTCGCACCGCAGCAACCATTAAGAAGAACTTGTTGCACTGACAGGAAAAATTGTGACAAAATGCCACCATTACAAAAGATATAAAAGAGTATAATTGCACATGTCAACAGATTATTTGAAAACTGTGCCAAATAATGATTCTGACTGACAACCATTCAGTTCTCGTCTTTTTAGCTTACTGTCACTGTTCTCTCAGAAGGTGAGCTCTAGCAACGGCAAGGTAATGGGTTCGATCCCAGGGGATTACACATAGTCAGAAACAAATGTAGTACAGTGCCAAATGCACTGCGTCTGCCAAATGCATAAATGTAAAGTAAGTTAACGACCGGTAAAGAGGATTTCATTCAGAAATTCACTTCCTCTCTCCATAACTTCCTTAACTCCTCTCTCTCTCTCTCTCTCTCTCTATCTCTTATCATGTTTGGTCATATTTGTTCGGCCATTTCACTTATTCGAACATGCTTTTTTTGCTATTTTCAGCCGAATATTTTCGGTTGCTGAACATTTGGTGCATCCCTACTTACCAGACTTACACATCAATAAATTATATAGTTAAATAGTTATTTAAACCCAGCATGTGTACTCCATAAGAAAAGAGAAAAGATCATAATGCTTAACAAAAACATCCAAAGAACGTTCTGTTTCACAAAATGTAAATCTCAATAGATTTTTTTCTGGGCCTTATTTTGGGAACATTTGAGTGACTACTCTGACAAGAGTGCAAAAGCAGCTGCTTCATGTTATATTTCATGTACAGAATCAAAACAGTAATACATCATTCTGATTGGATAGTCCCGTTCGGCACCATTACAAAAGATATAAAAGAGTAAAAAAATAACCTGTAGTTACACGAATCATTGAACCTGTCAAAAATATTATTCACATTATATTCAACAAAGCTGTCAAAATTTTACAGTCCCATACAGCCCAGTTCTGCGTCATAAACATGGTAAGAATGTTTGCGCTTATTGTTCTTTTACCTGACACGATTACGACACTATTACGAAGGCTACAAAAAATATGCTATTCCCTGTGATATACCGTAGATGCAGTTCTCGTTCATCTTATGTTCTCAATTACAATCAGCGAGTTTTCTGCTAAATGTAATGAAATGTGGAAAGCTTTTCCATGCGTCATTAGAAGCTACAGCTGGTGAGCCGTCCTCAGACTTCACAGAAAAGTGAGGAAAAACCGTGAAATGCCGCTCACCTTGACTCGACTTCATTTGAAGAGGTGATGTAATAAACTGGAGAGAATAGATCATGAGGCCTGGCTTAAGTTCCTGCCAAAAGTCCCCCCCTTAGGTACTGCAGCAGTGAATGTCAGATGTCCTGAATAGTTCCCAGAATCAGTAATGACAAAGCAGCAGAACTGAACAAATGTTACATTAACTAAAGTGTTAGTTTCTGTAATCCTTCAATCAAATTCTAATAATTCGTAAAAATCTGTTGTTGAATCAATTTAATTTTTTTAGCTTTATGGCCAAAATCATTGGACGGCGCATCTGTCTGATCAAGAGAATTGGCCGAAGTGTTTGTGACATGAATGGAGGTTTGTGCGGAGTGTGCGTGGTTAAGCGGGCCTCTCGTTCTGTGTGGAGTGACCGAGCAGATGGGCTTGAGGGCTGGCGCTTAGAGCCAGACTCGGGGAGGGCAGAGGGGTTTAGCGAGATGCTCGCCGCCATGTTGGAGAGCCACCTGCTTTTTGGCAGCACGTCAGTCCCTCAGCGCTGAAATGTGTTTGTGGCAGCCACAAGGTCAATGTGTACGCCTGTGTTCCTGTTTAGATGGATTTAAGGTGCCAAGTTGGAGATGTGACCGTACATATCTCAAATTCGGTTTTTTTTCCACCCAATGCTTTTTTACATTCAAAGGTAAAGACTGTTAATACTTGCAAATGTTAAGTAGAGATACAGATGTGTGTTTGTAGTAATTGAAAATGTTTCTTTGTGGTAGTTTTTTATCAATCAGAGATATGTCAAACTATAGAAGTATATGTAAAAGTATGGTATATATACCATTATATAGTTAATGGAGGTTCTAACTATGTATCAAGTTTGAAATTGACTGACACATTGCTTGTTTGTCAAGTGTTAAAGGTATTTTACCAAATACCATTTCCAACATGCTGTCGCAGAGTTTTGGGATCATGTGACTGGATTTGTGTTTTGTTAGCTGTGGTGGCATTTACGCAGTTTTCTGCTCTGCCCTGCTTGTGTGCGCTGAGCATACGCCTTGGGTTGCGCTCTGGAAACTTACAGCAAACCCTTGTTGCTGTCAGGAGCCCAGGACATTTTTCTGCACTGACTGTTTCTGCAGAAACTTAGGCACCGTCCTGCAAGCTTTAGAGACAAAGAGGGAAAAATAAAAGCTGTTTGAATGAGGCATAGAGTTAAAAAAGACGATTTAAGCTAGGCCAGGAAGAGGGGGTGTGTATGAGTTTAGATTCCCACCGAACAAAAATCCTGTATGACTGGTAACTGTGTGCATCATCTTAAAGGAATGAATGTGAAGCCATTACCTCTTTCAGCTTTATTCTTTTCTTCTTTGAACTATGAAAAGAGTATTTGAGACTTTCTATAATTAAACATGCAGGGTTCAAAGTTCAGACACACGGGTGATTCTAAGTTGCTAATGTGGTGGCTGTTCAACAATTAATCGCAATTAATCACATCCAGAATAAAAGTTTGTGTTTAATTAAAAAATTACTGTACGCTGACACTGTGCATATTTATTTTGTACTTAAACATGCAAAATTATGTTTTTTTTTAGGAAATATTAGCATATTTATATTGAATTAAATTATATAAATTGTGCTATTTCTTTACATTTATCTTTCAGCTGAATTCACAGTTTAAAAGTCAAGTTTTAAAAAAGATGTCTATGTTGTTTTAAAAGTAAATGAGTAGTTGTGTTAAATAATCGGGATCTCAATATTGGCCAAAACAATCGTGATCATGTCTTTTGTCGTAATCGTGCAACATGTTTTAAACAATAGGTGGTTGCACATCCTTGTTCCCTTTCGATACTGCAAAACACTATGGGAAAACTCCTATTTTATCCGATACTGAAGCCTATTGGTTAACGTCTGTGAAAATCACAGACCAATGGCGTTTGGGCCATTCAGTGCAATTTTCTCCTTCCACACGATTATCTCGCTGCTCCAAAGAAGATGTCTCACTCTCCATAGAAACAAGCCCTGCAGCGGAAACCATGCTCCTGAGCACTTCCCCTGTGGCTATCCGAAGCACGTTGTTTCAAATGCCGCTTTGTCACTGTGGCTCTTGCCAAGCCTCTCTACAGTACCCACTGAAGATCTTCAATCTGAGTGTGTCGTCTGCCTGGGACTGACTCACGGTGAGACCGCTCTCACTGGATCAAGCTGCCCTCACTGCGAGCGCCTTTACCTCGTTGTGCTCCGCGGCCGGATCGCCTTCTTCGGCTGTCACGCTCCCTCGCCTGTCCCTCTCCACCGAGCCAGAAACATTGCTCAGTTTTTGTCTTGCAGCTTAAGCGTTGTGGGGTGTGGATGTGAATGCGTTTTTTTCATTTGTAACTCTGGACAACAAAACCAGTCTTAATTAGCAAGGGAACATTTTTAGTAATCGTCAAAAATACATGGTATGGTTAAAAATTTAAGATTTTACATTTTGCAAATAATCATTAGGATATTATGTTAAGATCGTGTTCCATGAAGGTATCTTATAAATGTCCTAGTGTGAATGTATAAAAACTTATTTTGTGAGTGAATGGCCTGCTACAGTGCCTCAGATTAACAACTTCAAATGCTATTTTTTTTCTATATTTGTTTTTTTTGCACCATCAGTTTCCAGCTTTGTAAATAGTTGTTGTTCGGCCAGATAGTGTTCTCTGCTACCACACTATATATCAATAGAAAGCTTATTTCTTCAGCTTTCAGATGATGTTAAAATCTCAATTTCGAAAAATTGACCCTTAAGACTGGATTTGTCGTCCAGGGTTACATTTTGTTTCCTATGATTATTGATCACATTATTTTTACAGTGTAAGGTTAAAGAAAGTGTTTACATTTGTAACCTTACTTTACATTTATTCATTCATTTTGCAGACGCTTTTATCCAAAGAGACATGGAGAGCATATAAACATTACTTACCTAAAAATAGCATCAAGTCTAATTATATAATTTAAATTTGTACTGCTTTAACAATATATAATTTAAGTTTACAATTGGAAACAATGTGACACAGGACGAAAGCTTATGTCAACCACTCACAAGCCCCATTCCCCATTTTGACATCACCACGTACCATCAGCTGCAGAAAGTGTTTTATCTCAAGATTCTAGTCTCATCATTTCCAGCCAGGTAATTTGATATAATCACCACAAGAGCAATCAGAAGAGAAACAGCCTCTCTGCAGCACTGCAAATATATTTGGCTCAGTTTTTACAGCCTGTCAGGAAAATATGGGAATTGCTCCAATTTGTAAAGTTTTTTTTGTTCAAAATGACACTGTTTCTTTGCAAATGTTTTAACCTTTTTACTGGCACACGTGTACTTCGACCCACTGTCAAGTAATAAGTTCTGGACTCTTTCAAGTTTTGCTAAAAAATAAAATTGGTCACTTTTTCCTGCCGAGTCTGGAGGCCTCTCGCCGATATTGTTGCATGAACATGACAATTATAAATGAAAATAAGTAGATCTCATTGTCTTGTCGCCTTTTCTGCTGGTGACAGTTTTTCTGCCCGATATTAAAAGCTTTCTGATCTTTAAAGAGCTCCGTGGTCGCTACTTTAAGCTTTCACCCGGCTTTATCCTGCACGCTGTGGCTAAACAATGTCTCAAGGTGATGCGTTTTCAATCTTCAAAGACAACAATGCTTGTGTCTCTTCTGCAGTACGACTCTGACAGACTTATGGAATATGACGGCTGTATTTGATATTGACATTTAGCATCATTTCCAGATTGTCGTTACAGTTTTAGGAGACATGTGTTATGGAACAGTGAAAATGTTATATGTCATATCATAAAAAATGTAATCCTTATTTATCTTTTAAAATAAATAGTACATTTCCTACAGTCTCAAAACATACTATAATTTTCAGTTTATTGTGGAAACAAAAGAACCACGTTATACATCTCTTCTATGATGTAGACTCTGTGAATTTAGTTTTTTTATATATTTATAATTAAGTATCTAATTTACTGTTTTTAATGTGTTTGCAGTGTAAAGATTATCCCTGATGAAAGGAGTCGAGCGTTTAGCTCGAGTTCACTAGGGTCACGTCCTGATGATGACAGTAAACATGGGTAAGTTGTCCTCTCTCTCTCTCTCCTGGTCTTGCACATTCTCCTCCCTTTCACAAATTAACTGCATACACACTTCCTGTAAACAGTTCATATGAGGCTTGCAAAACGGAGACTATTTCAGAATCATGTTTAAACATATTAATCATTTTTCAGGTCTGTTGTTAAAAACATTCTCACAGACATTTAACATTATGACACTTTAACATATATTAAAAAGCTACTGCAGTATAATATTAAATAGTTTTTTTTGGCAGAAAAAGAAATGACCTGTGCTAAACCTTACATCATCAAAGGGGAATTTTGCCAGTTAGTTCCGCATAATTGACGATTGGGCATTCCAAAGCCATTAATGCACAGCACATTAACAAAGTACAACAGAGAAAACACATTTGCATTTTCTTTTCATGCAGTTAAAACATTTAAAAACATTTGGGCAAAGACTCCAATATTCTATTTTTAGTGAGCATGCAAATTAATCTATGAACCAGCCTTTTGAAACCATTCATTTAAATCAACAAATTAAACTAATTCACAGAAATAAAGGAACACATTCTTAACTCTTTTCCTGCTAAAGTTCAGATTTCGAAGATTTGCTTTAACAACGTCAATAGGATAGTTCACCCAAAAATGAAAATTCTATCATGAATTACCCACCTTCATGTTGTTTCAAACCTGTAAAAATGTATTTATTTGGTTGAACACAATGACAGATATTTGAAAGAATGTTAGCAACTGAGATTTCAGGGGCATCATTGACTACCATTAAAATGAACAGAACAAAAAACGAATGATTCAATACTTTTTCTACTATGGTAATCAATGGTGCCCCAGAAATCTCGATTGCTAACTTTCCTTCCAAATATCTTAAAAAAAAAAAATGTATACAGGTTTGGAAAAACCTTATGTTGAATAAATTGAATTTTCAATTTTGGGTGGACTATCTGATAACACTCTCATTGTCATAAGTGTAATGACGCTGTCTTTAAGATACTTAACATGCAATTAAATAGGCCATTAAAATAAATGTGATTCTCACAGTGTTGCTTAATTTTATATTCCATCAATGCAACTATATAGTGAATATTCAACATATTGATCATCCCTAATAATCAGTTATTTGTTATTCAGGATTACAATTGCATACGAATGTTAGTTTCTTTACATCAAGGTCAAGACAGCAGATTTACATTGAATCAGACCTTGACAAATGGTGTGCTCACATGTGATACTGTTCTTGTTAATCACGCTATAAATAGACCGCTTTCAATTCCACACAAACTGTTTGCCTGATTGTCATTGTGTGTTAAATTTAAGCATGCTTTTGTCATTTGTAACTCTTGACTTTGTGTTTGTTTGTGCAGATGGCGGTCTCCAAAATGGACCCGGACAGCACAAGAACTCACAAGGTTTGTCAATTGTTTCTCTTTTAGGTTCATTGCTGTATACCAAGGCTTCCTAACACCGCGTCTACACCGGACGCGACAGGCGCGACATGACAACCTGCTTGTTCTTAATGGGTTTGTCGAAACTCGCCGCGCCTCATCCAGTGTGGACACTACTTCAAATTATAATGGGTTCTAATGCGTTTCTAATGTCTTTTGTCGAGTCGTGTCGCGTCCGGTGTAGAAACTGTGTAAGAGGCATTAGTGTTGATGCGAAATGTGTGGCAACAATGATGTGGTGGTGGCACAGTTACCAAAGCACAAGGCAAACACAGACACGCCCACTGAAACGATTACATCATCAGGATTATTGTCCTGGTTGAACATAAACCCAGTTTATTTGCACAAGGCAACAACCATATGGAAGAACATGTGCAGGTCATTTTTCATAATCAATAAAAATGAAGACTCTCTGCATTAAATTGATATTATTATATTATACAACAAGAGTTGTAGCCGCTAATCTGTCAGTGTGACAGAAAAATGCAGTGTTAAAAAAAGTGTACTGCCTGGATCATTTTAGTTACAGTTATGAGAATAATTGAGTATACGAACAAACTCGAAGGTGAACACCTGGACACATTAAACACTGAAGTGCTGAGTTGTAATTTAAATGATGTCATACTCTAACAATAAACATAATGGTCATATTAAAATTACCTCTCACTTTTTCTTTTGATTGTAAATTAAAACAATGACATTAGGAGGATTTGATGAGTCTGTGCTTGTTTCAGTGTGTGTAAAGAACGAGGACAGGCAGGGAATCATGGGTATGTTAGCAGTGATGAAAGGACATAGCGAGTGGATGCAATCTTAGTGAATACTTTAGTGGTGATGTGTTCATCCGTGCTGGGGAAATCCCTGTTTTCATTCTCTTCAGCTCCCCTGCCTGGGACACATCAACTCACACACAGTCACACAAGCGCACACATGCAGCTGTCCTGAGAAACCCTTACATATATAGGACTTTTGATCGATGGTGAGATAAAAAACATTGCATAACAACTTATCTGTGCAAAGACAAGTCTTGATGAGAAAGTGTGAGGTCTGCTGAATTTTCTGTTTTACTGTTTGAAGTTATATTGGTGATCTGATTAAAAAGAACGGATTGAAACAACTTTATAATACCCACCAAGATGAGCAAGTTAAATAGGAAATGCGTTCAACTGTTCATGCATGCAGCCACATTATTTCGAGTGTGTGCATATACATTCAGACGGTGCTTGCATACTGATCGACAGTGTTGTGTATCTGTACTACCGATACTGCAGAAAGACTGGAAGGGTGACTATTTGTATCAAGAGAAGTATCGGTTCCTTATACACCCTGGTCTGTACAGTATATATCTATTTGTGTTAAACTGGCTTTGCATTGTATGATGTCATTAGCTTTTTGAACTTCTTGTTCTTGTGAAATGTGGTTCCTGTGCGGGCCTCATGCTGACTAAACAGAGAGAGGTATAGTGATAAAGGAGAATAGACAGTGGAGTTAGTCATTAAATGGGAAGCTGCACAGTTAGGAGATCAAAATAAAGAATAGTCAGAGAGAATGAGTCAAATGCAATTGGAGAGGAGAGAGAGAGAGAGAGAGAGAGAGAGAGAGAGAGAGAGAGAGAGAGAGAGAGAGAGAGACATGGAAAGTGACAAGAGTGAGAGACTTTCAGAAAGAGAGAGTGACATTCAAATGTTGCACTGCATGTATCAATAATTGGAAAGTCATTTAGTACGGGTCTTAACTTAATTCATTTGATTGGATGTAAACATGTCAGGCTGTGTTACCATTGGTTAAATCTATTGGTTTATCCCCACCCATGCTGCCTTTGAATTTATTAAGCAGTGTTGTCACTTTGGAACTTCATTAAATCTTAATAAAACTATATAAAGTTATATTTTTCTATGATATAACGTGCCCTGATGAATCTTGTGAAAACATGTATACAAAGTCAGCACACCAAAGCTCCAAAAGTATCAAAAGTTTTAATAGACTTTCACAAATTGTGTGACGTTATGATCACAGATGTACTGTATCATGTAAAATAAGATTAAGGTCACGTTTTAATGTTGTGGTTGAAGTAATTATGTAGCTATTTACATAAACTAATTACATTTAAAGTGAAAGTTCCCCAAAAATGAAAATTGTGTCATCATTTACTCATCCCCTTGTCATGTCAAACGTGTAAGACTTACTTCTGCAGAACACAAAAGAAGATATTTTGAAGAAAGTTGGTGTCCGAACAGCACTGGCCCCCATTCACTTCTATTGTATGGACACAAAGTCAATGCAAGTAAATGGGACCCAGTTAAGAACATTCTTCAAAATATCTTTGTGTTCTACGGAAGAAAGAAAGTTATACAGGTTTCAAATGACAAGAGGGTGAGTAAATGATGACAGATTTTTTTTTTGGGGTGAACTATCACTTGACAATGTCAGCCAATCTTCTTATTTGACTTACCGAGTGACTTTCTACAAACTTTGTTTATAATTTTTCTAGGGTCATTTTCTTATCATATCTTCTTGGCATGATCTTCATTCATCATGTCAAGTTGAACGGACAAAGAGAAAGATAATAATGAAACTCTACTGTCACTTGACTGGTTGGTTGGATATCTGCCAGACCGGCGACGCCGTAGCGTTATCTCATCTTTAAACCAGCATGATTCAGAAGTGATATACTTATTGTTGCTTGAGACGCATTTAAGTTTCATGTACACAATGTACAAACCCACAAAATTAGTTTTGACTTGGATTTCCCATCTTGCAAGCTGTAGACTGTATTGCACTCGACTTGAGGGTTCTTGGCTATATTCCCGTTCTAATGCTCTTCCTCGTCCTTTGTTCATCATTTGATGAATAATTGCTGTCAGGATCAATAAAACTTTTCATCAAATATCCCTCTCTCGCTCTCAAAATAATGTTTGTTTATCCTCATTTTACATTAATTGCAGACGGAGCAAATGGAGTTTTGTAAATAAGCCACATTCTATAATAACCTCATTTGCATGGAAAGGACCCGTGTTTGCAGTTGCAATGACTTGACATAATGGCATTTAAATGCTCACCGCGGCACGTTTAGTTACGACAGATCTTGGGTAGTTTGAGGATTAGATGCACCTAAATGCCGTACGAAAAAATTGCCAATTTATTGAATTTGCCCCTTAGTGCTTTAGAGGATAACTTGAATCACATAACTGTTTTTCTCCAGTTATCATTGTTGTTTTTCAGAAGCTAAAGTACTTCAGTGATATTAAAATAGAAATGAGGTCAGACTGAGAGAATTGTGTGTGTGGGTTGTGAACCCGTTGTGAACCCGTCTAATGGTGGATGCTGCTGTGGAAGAGCAGCTGTGTAGCGAGACTCTTGCTGGTGTCAGAATCAAGATTCCCCCCAGACTCCATCTGCTTTTATAAAACCAACACTGCCTTACCCAGCACTCTTCTACCCCATAATGCCCCTCTGCCTCTCCAAGGATGCAATACAACCCCCTTAAATGCATGATTATTATTGATCCAGCATTACTGGTTGAATATCTGAGATCAACATCAGTTAGTAGTATCAAACCTGTTCTCACGGGAATTTGTTACTGTTTTACAAAGAAGCTAATTTGTACGAATTTGTTCGGTGTGAATCGTACAAAAATGTCAGATTAGTATAAATGATATATATTATGAATTATAAATGCACGCAACATATGATTGAGATTGCGCAAATTCCTACTTATTTGCCAGCGTAAAATAATTGTGAATTGCTGTGAGATTACTTTGTAATATATTTACATGTTTAATGTTTTAAATTAAGAGTTCACCCTAAATGGAATATTATGCTGTACAAAATAAGACATACTGCAATATTTCCAGTCCATTCTTTTCAACACAATTAATGGGGAATAGCGCTATTGAGCTCCAGAAACAACAAAAGCACCATAAAAGTTCAACTTTTGGGTCATATTCCAAGTTTTATTATAAATTGCCAACTCGACATTGAGCAAAATATTGGGGTAAATTAATGATGACGTAATGATTATTTTGGAAAACCAGGTATTTTATGTTTCGTTTATAGTAATGATCGCGACAACATATCATGTAGGTTTTGTAAAACGCACCGCCCAAGAGTCCTGACACACTTCCCCAGGCTGTGTTTTTTAATAAAGCTGTATTACTGTGATTAATAAAAGCATGATGTCTGGAGATTAAAAAAGGGGCTGGTAAAGAATAACCAAGACTGATTTAACCATTACAGGTCTTTCTAAAAAAACAAGCCTACATCTCTTAATATGGCCTTTGTGATTTAGCTCTAGAATAAATAAAGCCATAGATCGACTCTAAAGAGACTCATACAGCACTTACTCCATATTAACAAGCGCTCTTTACCTCCATTTCTAGCTACTCATGACAGTAGAGGTGAATGACCTTCCTCTCAGAATGTAATTACAAGTCACGCTTAATTGGCCTCTTTAAGGCCCCTTGATATGTTAATGTATGACATGCTTATTTGCATGATTGCTCCCCATTTCCCTTTTGATGGAAGGTAGCGAAGTGACGACTGTGGGCTATTTTAATGTTTCATGTGATGTTCATTTTGTTGCTTTGAACAAGGATGCCCCGATAAGTACATTTTTGGCCGAAAACAGATAATTATTTAACATTGGAAGCCGATATATTGGCCGATAAAGTATCTAAATATTAATATGAAATTCCCTAACACTGGAAAAAAAAGGCAAAAAGTGAATAACTGCTTTCATTTGACAACATTCACTGCAGAAATCAAGGTAGACATTCGTTGAACCTGAATATCATGTACCAAGCCAAATTTACACCAGTTAAACATTCTTTAACCTTTTAACTTGTTTATTTAATAAACAAATCAAATATGTTCTTCCAGAGCAACCCAGAAAGGTGTTCTCAATAGCCACAAGTCTAAAATGTCTTAAGACAGAAAACACTCAGACAGCAGTCTGATTCAAACAATATGGATTTGTTCCTATAATTCATAAATACTGTATCTACATACTGTACCTACATCAACAATGGTTCGCTAATAGTAGTAAGTGAATGATCTCGACAGAAAGACAGTACTGTACTGTATTTTAACTGTAAACTGAAATTATTTATCTGCTATAATATTAGCCTAAATTTTATTTTTTCAACCGATAACATTAAAGATGATCATTTGTCGGCCGATACCGATACGGCCTATAATTTACTGTGCATCCATACTTTGAATTGGTTATGTATTCAAGACCCATGAGCTTCTCTCATAGGTCTGGTGCGAAACCTTCCAGTGTCCTCAGAGGAGGGATTGGGGCTTTTTACAAGCTTCTGTCCAGCATTAGAAAGTTTCACATTTAATTGTCAAGGAAATAGAAAACCTTTTAGTTTTTCGCTCCACAGGTTAAAACAAAATGGCTTTGTAACCCGAGTTTCTTGGTTGATTCGCTTCTTTTTTTTGTGGTTCATTGAAGGTCGTGTGACCTCAATGGTTGCTTTTTTGCTGTGATGCTTATCTTTTTAGAGTGTGTTGCATTATTAAAATTCTCTTTGGTTTGCTCTTTTTCTCAGGAACACTGCAAGTGTAAAACCAATGACTTAATTCAAGGAAGCAGAACAAGCCTATCTAAACCTTTAGTGTCATTATAATGGCCTGTGGTTTCTGTAGCTGTATAGCACAGAATGGCACGGAATCTGGCAAACGTATATCTGCTTGTTTTGAGTGTCTATGAGTGAAAGAGTAGCGGGTTGCATGTAGTGCAATCGTGATTCAGCGCTCCCAACTTACTAAATGAGGACGCAAACACATAAACTGTATTTAATATTTCACGGTTTCATTTAAGAAAAGCTACTGTAAAACACCCTTTGTGGCGACCCGTAACACACACATTTTACCACACTATCCCCGTTGAATTGTTTTATAATAATAAATACTGAAGTATTTGTTGGCAAATATAGTAATATTTTAATATATTATATATTAAATATATTAACAGAATCTGGAAAAAATTCAACGAAATTTGGGAAAAAATACAACTGACTTCATAGGGACCTAATTTTGCTTAAAAATACGGAACTTCTGAATGAGAGTTTTCAATCAATTTATACTATAGACAAATCAATTGAAGTTTATTACTGCTTTAAATCATTACGCTATAATCTCGAATGTGCTAATAATACTCGTGTGAAAACAAGATTTGCGATACTCATCTACTACAATCACAATAGTCAAGTTATTTAATTAAATCTTCAAAACCAACACTGTTACTCAATTTTTAGGAAGCAAAATAATTCCACAAATATAGTTATTATTTAATATACTGTGACTAGCCAGTCTCTTCCTCTCTGTGGTTCGGTGGTTTATAGTGGGCCGGACTAGAGAGCTCATTACTGTGGTGGAAATATGACAGAAGTGTGTTTGCATGTTTGTCATAAGGGGAAAAACTATGATTATAAGGATCTAAAGGAAATAGTCGTTGGGTTTGTGTAAACCATACATTCTGTGACACTGTATTCTCACTGAACATCCATTGTCTTTCTTATGTTTTGAATGCAATTATGGTATTCAGATATTTCATGAAAAACATCATAGCTAGATATGATGTGCTGTAACCTTACACTGTGAAAATCCAAACAGGAATGATTAAATTTAAAATATAGGTGCCTTTGGAGGTGGGAATGACACCTCATTGGCACTTATCTCTAAATATGCCATCGCTTTAAAATAGACGCTGAAAGTTTACTAGAGCATGGTAATGAACACACGGACAGGAACGATACCTTAGAAAGCTCGGTGAGGTTGAACCGATAATTCAGTTGAAGGATGCTAAATAAGCTCTAAAAGGACCAGACCCTTTAATTTGGGCAAGCACTACTCACAATTTTTCAGAGTTATTGAAAACCACATTGTTGCATCAGTTGTCAAAACACAAAACTAGCATGTTTTATATTGAAGTTGTGCAGATGCAATGTGTTTTTTAGGGTCCATTCAAAGAATAACATCGGTTTTGCTTTGTGTGTTTCCAGATGATGAAGAGGCGCTCAACTCCATAATGAAGGACCTGGCAGCTTTACGCTTCTGCTACCAGCTTAAGACCAACAACAGTAACAAGCCCAAGAGCAGAAGCCAGGCCTACAGACAGGTGATTACAGTAAAACAGTTACTAGACTGTCAGGAATTTGGAGTGAGAACCCATACGCAGACAGCAGTTGCAAAATACTTGGGGCCTACGAGGGGGCAAGAACCCAGGGTAGAAAATGAACTCTTAAATAAAACACTTCCCACGAGGGAGAAAAACAAGAACTCAAAATAAACACAACTCACTTCTTCGTGGACAAGGCAGGAACAAGGTGCACTAGGATATGGGAAAGATTTAAAATGACCGAGCACAGGACTGAAGACAAGAGGGCCATTAATTGGGGAAACTAACAAGGGATGGTTACACTGGGGAATGAAATCCTAATGCACATGGCGCAAAGTGACAAAAAACGGCATGTGCTTCGACATAAAACACAACAAGCACAAAAGACTGGTACTGTCACAATCCTGTCCACAAAACTTGAAAACTCCTGACAAGCAGGACAGGATCATGACACTAGACACTGTATAAAATTTATCTGTAAAATTATCTGGCCCCAGAGATGCCGGTGAAGTTGCTTTACAGCATTTTACTGTAAATACGGAAACCCGTATTTTTCTATTTTACAGTAAAATACTGCCAGCAGAGACGCCAGTATTCTTCTGTAATTCTACTGTATGTATACTGTGAAACTGATTTACAGCTTATTACTGTAACAATGACAAACAGTATTTTCCAGTCATTCTTTATTTTAAGCAGAGAGCAACAAATTCTGTTAATACTTTGAAATTACTTTAAGCCATATTCTGTTAAAAGATATTTGAAGTTTTTCTGTAATTATTTCAATTGATAATATTCCAAAAATATGGATAAAAAGAATAAATACAATCCAATTTGAGTAATTTTGGCAACACTCTTCTTTAAAAATGGACCCCCCAAAATAGGTTAGAAAATAAAATCACACTGCAATAAAGACACAGGCAACATAAATAGGCAAATAATGTGAACATTTATTAATAAGCAAGATAATCCAAAAAAAGAGTATAAGCAATGTAAATATTTGTATGCGAGTAGGAAAAAGTGCAGAAAAGAATATAAATGTAAACTTGGAAACATAGGGTTAAAGGAAATTGCGTTATAAAAGTTTAATTGTCAGTTATGTTTAAGAACAAATTCTAGACTAAAATCAGCTTCAATAAACATTGAATTGTGAGAATAAAATATGAATGATAATGAATCGGCAGGATTTTGTTTTTATAGTCACTCACTTATAAACACTCTCATGTGCTATTCGCTTGGTTAAATTTACCCAGTAAATAGTTTATATTTGACCCAACAATTGGTTAAAACAACTGAGCATTTTGGGTTGAAAAACATCCCAACATATTGACACTGTTCAAATTGACAAGCACTTTTAATGCATAATATTGGTTAGATATTTGCAAACCCAGGGGCAAACATATTTTATCACAAAATACAGAGATATGAGATTTTAGAAGGAAAGCAGCGTTATGTTTAATTTATATTCCAACTGTTGGGTTTGTCCATATTTGACCCAACGTTGGGTTGTAAATAACCCAGTATTTCTTAGAGTACATTGAAAGATGCTTTGCCTTAATGCCCAGTTTTACCTTCCACTCGACATAAAATAGTCCTGTTGCTGTACTTTACAGCCTTAAACAGGATACAGCTGAGAGCGAGACCACAAAAAACACTCAACATCCGGACCTTCTGTACAACATATGAAACCCTTATTTTTGTGGCTTGTGTTCATTGCCTACATTTTCATTACAATGCTGTCACTCGACACAGGACACAAGTCAGTCCTGGAGATAATTGGTTGACACGCATTCTGTCCTAGCACACAGACACACAGTTTCTCTCAGTCTCGTACACACAGCTTGATGTTTTTGACTCACTCTAGGTTGTTTTTTCCGCATATTTTCACCTCTTTCTCTTTCAGACACATACACATAGCAGCATGAACTCTACCGACACGTTCATTTAAAACAACACAACAACATTCCCCCCAAATTCTCCCCGTGTCAGTCTTTACAAGTAAACATATGTGCATGAAATGCATAAATATGCAATATTTTCACTATTTCAGCTTCTCCTACTGCATTCATAATGGAGATGGCATAACAATGGCAACAGTCTCAATTTGAACAGTTTTTCATTAAGAGAGGTGATGTGTTGTCTTGAGGGAGACTTTGCAGTTAATGCTTATACAATATCAAACAGTGATGTGATGTTAATAAAATTGTCTGTTCATGAACACGATCGTGTCTTCTCACAAGCTTTCAAAACATAATAAATAAATATACAACATTCACTTCAAACAGAACTTTACATTGTTGTGTATTGTCCCCTGACAGGATTTGCGGGTGAAGCTGGAGCATGAACAAGAGAAACGGTGAGTCGGAACGCTCACATTATTCTTACAACCCTCCCGTCCCTCATCTCATTCCTCTTGTCTCGTCCCGCCTCTCGTAACACCTTTTCTAAGATCTCTCGACACAGAGAAGAACGGAAATTATGCCATGCTGCCCAAAAGAACCAGAACGTTCCTAAAGAGTTGAGTTAAAGCCTCTCTGGTACTGTTTGGCAAAAAAAAGAGTTTGAGCTCAATGACACACCCGGTTATTGATTTACAAAGTCCTGTAGGTCATCCATACACCCACACACTGAACATGTCATTTTTCCCATCTTAAGACTGCCAAGTGCCAAGACCCTAGCCTTTGCAAAGTATATCCATATGTGGTTTTAGCTAGCCTAACATCTTTTCTTGCTGAGGTACTAATGCCGGCATTTCCACTCATATGAAGCCAGTTTTTCAACATAGAAAGAATTTGAAGACATTAATGATGCATTCAGATCAAAATTGTTTGCAGGCGGAAAGTGAATTGTCCATTGAAAAGGAAAACGGAAGATCTCTTCAGTATCTCAATTGTTTCTCCTGGACCAGAAAGCCATAGAGCATCCTGGGAGAAGTTAAGGCCTTTGTTTGAAAACGCCTTGCTGGGTTATGTCATGTCACATCGCAGGAAGTTTGTGCTGCATTACAGGTGACAGACAGCTGGCCATACGGCTGTTACAGCTCTAATTGGCTGTGGGGGACGAACCCTGGCTTATAACCCTCTTCTGTTCTCCCTTCACATTAAGCAAAGACAGTTAAACAAGGAAAAGAACACTCGCAGAGGAAAATTAGATTGTTTAGAGGTTGCTCTTTCATTGCTCAGGATATTTGACACGGTTCTCTGTTAGAAGCAAATGAAACTGTTTTGCTCTAAAATAGAAATGGTAAAATATATGTATTATTTATCTTCATCAGTAATATTGACCTCTGATTGCAGACTTGAGAATCTGGGCTCAGTTTGTGCCATAGTTGAGACATTTGTGAGACTTCTGGGTCTTTTTCTCAACAGAAATGTGTGACACAGTACACATAAGGGCCGGTTGTACTTGACTTTCCGCGTCCGTGTCAGCCTCGCGCACATAATCGGCATACTCAATTGCGGATTAGCGCTGATAGACAAGTTCGACACATGCTCAATATGTCACAAAGTGGACTCGGCCGATTCAACATGTTCTGTCCACGGGGCCTCAAAAAATAGACAGCATGTAGACGGGGTGTGCGGACGACTGCAGACCCTACTGATAAGGAAAATTATGCCATGCGGGTGGCGTGTGGACGCGGAAGCCATGACTATACTTTGGGCTTACAGCAACAGTTTCCATTTGCTCTTTATTTACTCTCATCAATGTCTAGATTATATAACTGACATGTTAAAGTCAGAAAATTAGAAAACAAGTCCATATTGCAGGAAAGAGAGCAAATACAATAGCCTATTGCTCTTTTGTTATATATATATGAAATCTTAATAAACAATCTTGGCCAGATGGTTGGACTTAAAGATGTTCTCATGAATATGCAGAAGAATTAGTTTTTATAATAAAAACAAGCATGTTATGAAATCAGAATGACTTTGTAATAGTTGTAACATGCAACTTACAAAACTGTATTTTTTTACAAAACTATAGATGGGGTTTCAGTACTCATTTACAAGATATTACAGCAGTACCACGATACAGTGGTGATGTAAAATGTAATACCATAATATTTATAAACATGTATATGATGTATATTGCTTAATAGTCCTATTAATGAACCATGGTTGTACATACCAAGAATCCTGAAAATACCGCGATACCTCATTTAGTGCTTTTGAAGGTTTTGTTTGTGTGATAGAAATTTATAAAACTTACTTGCATTAAAAGCTCAATGGGCATTAGATAGCATAACACGTTGGACTTGCATTAAAAGCTCAATGGGCATCAGCATAACACGTTGGAGACTGTGAAATGCGTCTTCCTCTGGCAACCGCTGAATCACTGTGAGTAGCATGTGCCTCGCCAGGCGCAGAGAGACGCAGCCAAATTCAGATGATTATCTGTGCACGCTGAGGAAGGAAAGTCATCTCGCTCCTTACATCCTCTGTTCTCTCCAGTCTTCCGCTATGAGTTTTGTCCATCCCAATCACCCTCATCGCCCAATGTAAACAGAGTCATCTCTCAGAACTCAGATCATTTTGTAGCACTGATCGCAGCTCTCACTGTCAACAAAATTGTTTATCTCACATCAGTCAGAAAGCTTGACATGCTAACTCGCAGTTAGCCATGAATAATGTCTCAGCTGCTTTCCCAAAAATGCTTTTCAGATAAGAACCCAGTAAAATAGGGGGCCGGATTTAGCCAACAGGAAGGATACTGATTGGCAAACAGTCACAAATTGTTTGTTAAGGTTCGTGGAGGATCACAGATATGTGTGTGATTGTTTGTGGGCCAGTAGTTGGCCAAAATTCTTTGTGTTAAGGCAGAGCCAAACTTTCGAGAAGAAGAGGAAAACGTGCGTCCTGCTAATTCCAGATCTGCTCCCCTTTTTCCCGCTTTCCACTCAGGAAGCACTCCATCTGCCTTTGTGGACCCTGGTGTTGAAACAGTGGTCCGCTCCGGTTGATATGGCCAAGCACACGCTTGTATACTTTAACCTCTTAAACTCACCATGATGCCAAGCATAAAGTACACACACTTAAACAAATGTTGTAATCTCATTAGAAACTATAAAAAGTTAGTTTAAATTCGAATGTGTTCTTCAACAAATTTCAATATCGCGAAGCGAGTGAAAATAAAACAAATTATTTTGCATTTCTATTTTCCATGGGGGTCTTTCCTCTCTTGCTTTAGCAATGGTCTCAATTATAGAATAGGGCATCATGCATATATACAGTACAAAGTTTACATTCATTTGCATTTTCCTGTAGTTCTCACAGAGATATTAAACATTCCTTTATCACAAAAGAATGTAAAAAGAATATTGCCTTCATTGTACTTTAAATCGGGAGTTGCCCATAAATTGGTTTAGTTTAAGTCTTTTGCTGTTTTTCTTCAGAATCATCCCGTTCCAGAGACCAGTGAAGTTTAGAGATCTACTTCAAAAGGTGATGGAGGCTTTCGGGCAGCAAATGGACCTTTACTACACTGATAAAGAGGTACTGAATTTATCCAAGTAACTTAGCATTGATGACAGGTGGATAACTTGTAACTCCAAAATCGCAACTTGACAGAAAATGGTAAAAAAACACTGCACAGTCATAGAAAAATATAGTGGCCACTCCAAAAAACTTTTCTATTTTTTCAATGTACTATTTAAGTGTCCTTAAAGTTTCATTCTGTGAACTAGAAACACATTTTTTCGCGTATCTCAATTGAAAATATTGTGGGGGGTTTTTCATTTATTTGCAGAATAAAATAAATATATGATGAAATAAGACTGATTATTTACACAACAGGTCATTGTCATATCATTCCTGTTTGGGATGCACTATTAATTATCAGCCGTATCGGCCGATAAACGGTCATTTTAAAAGTTACCGGATAATCACATTTAGGCTGATAAACTACAGCCGATAAATCAGATTTAATTCCCTCTGGTTAAACGTCTTCAGCTGTATGCTGCTCACAGTTAAAATACAGTACAGTACTGTCTTTCTGTCGAGATCATTCACTTACTGCTATTAGCAAAACCTTGTTGATGTAGGTAAAGTATGTAGATATTTATGAATGTGTAAATTATAGGAACAAAAGCATATTGTTTGAATCAGACCTCTGTCTGAATGCTTTCTGTCTTGAGACCTGTTAGACTTGTGGCTATTGGAAAACCTTTCTGGGTTGCTCTGGAAGAACATATTTTATTTGTTTATTAAATAAACATTATACCAGAAATGTTTGAAGGTTAAAGAATCGTTTAGTAGGCTTGTACCAACTAGTAGGCTCGGTACATGATTTTCAGGGGGAAAAAGAGAACTAATTACCTTGTTTTCTGTTGTGAATTTTTTAAATAAAAGCAGTTGGCAATCTTTGTACCTTTTGTTTCAGTCTTAGGAAATTTAATTTTAATATTTAGATACTGTATATCGGACAATATATCGGTTATCGGTGGAATTGTCCCAATACATTAAATGCAAAGCTAGAGTGGTCTGTTTATTCGGCAGTAAAATATTAAACACTGTCTTGTCAAAGTTGAAAAGCTCTTTTTAACCCTTTTCAAGGTTGAATTTAAACCCACAAACAACCATCAATGGTGAATATAAAATTGAAAAGTTTTATTCAAAAAAACACAAGGTTACTGGTCCCCCTGGCATGGAATTCACCATGTTGTTTCTACAGTAGCCCAAAACGGACAAACATTTCTACAGAGGGTGTTTGGTAAATATGTTATGTCCTTCGGCAAGAAGTGAAAACATGTGACATCTTACTTCCTGTGTCAGTTGCCATAGTGCTTCCATTGTCCATTCGTTGGTTGCAATTCACAACCTAATCACTAGATGCCGCTTAAATGTCTACATTGCTCCTTTAAATATAGCAAGTACCACATTGGTGTGAGTCAATAAAAACACCCATATTAGTATATGTAGTATACATTAGTATACAACACTTCTACTTAGTCATAATAACCAAGAAAGTTTCTATTTATGTCTTATGATTTGAAATGATCATTTAAGGATGTGGACATGTTCCACTTCTTGTTTCTTTAATGGTGTGAATGTATGACAAATTGTGTTGACAATGTCCTTCTGGTCTCAGATGTTGCTGGCTTTGAAGTGTCAGGAGGATTTGGACCGAGCAGTTCAGGCTTTGAGCTCCAGCACTGGAATGAACAACCTGCTGAGAGTGATCCTGAAAACACCTCCCAACAACAATGTGAGTCCAAGCCAAAATAAAGACAAGCCACCCAAGATAAATTCAAAACTAGCCAAAACCAAATCTAAAGCGAGGCCTAAACACTAATAGTTCTCAAACCACAAATTCCCTTACCCCATCCTTTATATCCTGTTTGTTATTTTACTCCAGTAGCTCCAGTTAAAATGCCAAATTCTTGCTAACTTTAGCTACAGTGTCTGCCAAATATCATGCAAAACTCACATATATTCACCCTCCCAGTTTCTTCAGGTAAGCGCCCAAGACAGGCAGAGCGAGATGAGGGCGTCCAGGTCGCTGGGAGATCTCAAAGCCTCCGTTCTGAAAGGATCTGAAAGAGTGCGCAAACACTCCACAGGTGCGTCACGCAGGCGCGCATGCACACGCCCCACCTGACACGACAATAGGTTTATTATCGGCTCTGTTTGCACTGTCGTCATAAGGCCGGGGAATTGGATCAAAGAGCGTGGTGATGTCACAGTTGGTAGAGAGAGGCTGGAAAATCATTTTGAAATGTGTGACATGCAGAATATTACTCTTTTCAGAATGTACATTTAAAATGAAGTGTAAATATAATCACACATTTTAGAATGACGTAGTTTGCACTTGGTTACATGTTTATCGGGGGGGTTAGTACTGTGCGGTAGCTGTGAAGTGACATCATTTCTTAAAGTGTGAGATACTTGTGGAACTAGTTTCAAGATGAATACATCTAATGTTTGTCAGTGCCTAAATAGGTCAGTGAAGAGCGTACACACATGCATCTCTTTCAACACACTTCCTTTTGTTTTATTTTTTGGTCACAAGGTCTTGAGAAAAACAAATGCAGAGTTGTCATTATACGTGGGTCTGATTATTTAGATGTCAGCAGCCAGTTAACCACTCACCCTGAATAAACAGAGTTCACATAGCGTCAACCATTTCAACGTGATGGAGCTCAACAATGCACAATCTCACGTTTTCACACCATGTCTTTGTTTTCGTACCTGAGAACAAGAAAATGATTGACTGCTCAAGTCTGGTTTTATTCTGAATGATAGAGGCTGAGAGTCAAGAATGTGTTTGACATGTTTCAGTATGTGAGTTAGCATTTGTCTTTCTAGCGGGGTGAAGGAGAACTTAACTCCCCACATGAAATGTTTGGTTATCATTCATTTATCACATTTTATAAACACAAACCTTAGCAAAGGAAATATATTTTTGCAAAAAAAAAGGTCCATATGTGTACTGCACACATGTACAGTATTAAGGTTAACAGCACAAACCTGCTTCATTTATAGAAACCAATATTTAAAGAAAACAGCTTATTAAATAATGATTGCACGTGTTTTCACATTATAACCCTTATGATTTATCGCCAACAAGGTCTCAAGGACCCATCATCCTGTTCTATTTAGTTGTTGCTTTATACATGGGAGAATGTGTCCTGAGTGAACGCCCATTGAAAGTCACCCTGTACTGTGTTGACAGACATAGCATAGAGCCGACTGTCAGAACTAAATGTACAGCCGATAATGACAACATAACCATTCACCAAATTAAAACCGAGGGCTTTTTGGCACAAACGGATATGTTGTGACTAGATTATAGTCATTGTGAAATGTTGACTCATGTCACCTTAATGATATAATGTGTTTTGTTTTAAAGGCCAGAGATTTTGACTTTTACTGCCATTAACCTTAATTATGTGGGCAGAAATGAATAGCTACATGGGACATGTAATACCTTTAACCCCCTTAAATAAAACAAATGATTCATCTCACACGTTCGCATCACATCCTCTTCATGTCTTGCTCTACATTAAGATTTTTTACATTCCTCGCACATTTTTCGCTCTACCCCACCTGTTCTTGTCCCATATCCTTTTAATCGTAAGGTTTGTGATTTCTGCAGAACAGCCTTTGCCGGATATAAAAGCATGACTTGATAGTAATTGTTCACACAAAAAGGAAAATTCCATCATTTACTCACCCTCTTGTCATTTCAAACCTGTTTGACTTTCTTTCTTCCGCAGAACACAAACGAAGATATTTTGTAGAATGTTGTTAACCAGCCCCCATTCACTTGCAATGGTTTTGTGTCTATACAAATAGAAGTGAATGTGTACCGGCACTGTTCAGTTACCATTTTTCTTCAAAAGATCTTCTTTTGTGTTCTGGGGAGAAAAAGGGAATACAGGTTTGAAATGACAAGAGGGTGAGTAAATGATGACGGATTTCCTTTTTGGGTGAACTATCCCTTTAAATATGAATGAGACTGTCTTCTTAATCGATTAATGATAGGAGGTGTTTAAAACTGTTAGCTCGTGTACTCTCTCCTACTTACACATCCTCCAACGTTCTGTTTGCCTGTACCTGTCAATCACACTCATCATTTACTGTTCCGTCTTTTTTTGAGGGGATCTTCCCCTGCACCGTTATCGGGTGCTCGTGGAAGAATTACTATTCGTGGATGATTTTTTGCATCAGACCAAGGGATGTGTCATGAAAACGTTTTCCTGTCTGTCTGCAGGCTCCCTGAACACGGGCCGCACCTCTCCTCCTCCAGGCAGTGTACCAGAAGAACAGCAGCAGATCGCTCGGCAGGGGTCCTACACCAGCATCCACAGCGAGGGAGAGTTTATCCCAGAAACACTCGATTCAAATGTAAGATGTGCTGTCGGTATTACATTTATCTTCAGTTACACCAGGGCTTTTCACACCAAAATATAAGATAAAGATTCAGTATTGATTAAATGATTGAATTCTATGAAATGCCGGGTTTATACTACACAATATTTTAATTTTGTCAGATTAAACTTTACTGTTTTAAAAGGCACGCATTATGTTATTAAGAAAACGGAACCAGTGTACAACTTCCAGAAAACAAAATCGTAAACAAATATTGGCAAGTGAAGCAGAAACATCATTAAGGCAAGAGTATTTCACCTAGCAGCACATTTCTCTTTTGTTTCGCTCTCTGTAGTCCTATTGGTCATACCAGAAATGTGATGGAATCAGTTGTGGATGACCAACATGCTGTTCTTTTTGTCAGGATGTTTTGAACAGTCAGAGACACAGTTTCGGTTGTCAACCGTGAAACACTATGGACGGTTGCATTGGACGTACTAGCCTGGCCTGAAGTTATCTTCTGGTCTGTGTTTGATCATAATATAACAGTTTATTTTAGATTTAAATTATAATCATATTTTATTGTATATTAATAGTATTGAATTGAAATAAAAACTACTTTACAGTTATTGATTCTTTGCCGAGGTTAACCAGGAGTGAAGTTTGGGCCACATAACGTTTCTTTATGTTGTTCCCCCTAAAACCGTCTACACAAAATAGTGTATCACCACGACCCTATATAAAACAGATTGGTCCTGTATTGTGTATTCCAAAAATAAAATGCTGAATCATGGAACAAGATTACCCTGGGTTACTTTTCCCCAAGGTTAAGAATCACCATGTGTCAAAAATCGCTCTATATAAAAAGGAGTCTCTGGTGTTGTTTTGTACCGTGATTTGTATAAAATGATCACTATCTTGTGCAATTGGTCCCTTTACAACAGGGAAAGGAAAGCTTGAACATATTACTGGCATTGGCTCATGGAAAATCTTACGTCAGTCGTGTAGTTGGCTAAGGTCAGATGTGCTGCAATTCAATGCAATGCTACGAGCTGATGTCATTTATTTTTTGTCTGTAGATATTGGAGCCGTTTGGGAGTGCAGATGGCTCACTTTCCAGCAGCTGTCAATCATTGGATCAAGCGCTGGACAGGTGAGCGGATCACCTTATTATATATGTATGTGTTACTTTGTATTTTCACAAATGTGCACATGGACTTAAAATACGACGTGGAAATCGTTGAAAAATTGCAGCTTCAGCCATCAATGAGCATTTTGTAATAATAACGGGCATAGAGATGTCTGATAAATGTGCCAGCTGCCCAGAAAGGAAACGGAATCAGGTCGCCGTACAGGCCAACCAGGAAGCCCATGATGTCACCATGGCGACAGTTTGCTTATCTGGACGCCTGGATTCCAGGGCTATCACTGGACGCCTCTGCTCGGCTTGGCTCAGAGAGAGAGATTGAGAGAAAGAGTGGCTTGATCTCGCCGATTTATTCTGCTATCTGTTGCCTCGCCAGTATTGTTATAAAAAGAGTAATAATGCAGTGCGAAGAGAATAATAGAAAAACTAACACAGGGGAGACAAAAAGAGGGAAAGAGTGAGTAAGATAGAAATCCATGTATAAGAGAGAGAGCGGGAATGAAATAGGGAAACCATGCTACCTGCACAAGTCCTATCTGGCTTTTAGCCCTTAGAACAATGGCAGGAAACAAGTGCATGGAAATTTTCCCCCTCTCTGCGGGTTTGTGTGTGCCTGTTATCCGGGGTCTCGACGAACCCCCCGCTCGGTGCTGACATCACCGTCGGAGAGGAATAAAAGGGTCTGGGCAGTAGCAATCACTCCTGCACGGCAGACGCTCTTTATGTCTCATTAACTTGTTAAGTTTTTTCTATTATTGACGGTTACCTGTGAGGGTTTGTGCACATAAGCTTATTATCTCCTGTAGAAAGTCAACATCAAATAAGGTCCTCGTAGTAAGATAAGTTTTTTTTTATCTGCTGAGCTTGTAGATTGCTAATGGGAATGCAAAATGTCCACTGGTTGCACACTTCAGATTTTCGGTAAATTCAGTATGAGATCTGGTATGTTGTGTCATAAACATTTATAAATGTTAATACATAAACTGCGTTTTGCATACCAGCTAGAAATGATTTTAGTGGGAGGGTTAGAGATAACTTTTAATAATCACATTTTCAGTGAATAAAATCAAATCCGCCCCTATATCTTTTCAATTTAAATGTGCTAACATATTTTTCTACTTTAAGAAATGTCACATTTGGGCATTTAAATGTGTTTTGGGTAGTCATTTTACTTTTTTATTATTTATTTTATTTGTATTATTAAACATGAAGATGAGTGAGCAAATTAATGAATATATACAATAATAAATATATATATATATATATATATATATAAATTAATTAAATTTTCAACAAATATAGCCCTAAATCTTTTTCTTATTAAATATGCTGATGTCACTTTTTTATGGTTGAGAAAATAAATATATACAGTAAATAAATATCAATAATAAAAATAAAACATATAAATAATACATAAAGTCTGTTTTCTAAATAAATTACAAAAAATTAGGGCTGTCAAAAGATTTATCGCATCCAGAATAAAAGTTTGTGTTTACATAATATATGTCCTTGTACTGTGCATATTAATTTTGTATTTACAAACACAAAAACAAACACATAAATGTTAACATAAACAGAATTTCAGAAATATTTACATGCATTTATTTATATTTACTAATAATTGAAGAAACGTTTAATAATTTGTATCTTTTTCTTAAATATATCCATGTATGTGTATGTGTTTATAGAACAAAATTAATATGCACAGTTCACAGACACATATTATTTGCCCTCCAGATGCGATAAATCGTGATTGATCATTTGACAGCCCTACAAAAAATATAAACAAAATTAGGTGATTTAACTGTCCAAATAGATTTTGTCTCCACTCTATATTACAGATTTGACTGACACTTACACTATCCATTGTCATTTTCAAAAGTTTACCGAATCCTCTTAAACATCCAGACGTTAGCATGTCAGGTCAGGTATCGAGAAGAGACAATCGGTCTCTGTCCTCAGCATAAGGACAGGTGGCAGGCGGACCTGCTGTCCGTTAGAGTCTGTAGGCACATTTGGGACAGTAATGTGTTGGAATGTAGGCCAGTCAGACCTCTCCACCACACACAAGGGAATAACAAGCAAAAATAACCCGTCATCTCCTCCCCTTTCCTCTTTTACAGCCCGCCGTTCTCCCAGAACAACAGGGACAACAATTACATGAACCTCAACTATGAATACAAAGGTGAGATCTGCAAGTCAATATGCATCTCTGTCTAGATTTTTAATGGTCTCTGCTCCATTAATAAGACTTGATATTTAATGGAAGTCTGTGTGACAGGAGCAAAAGGGCTTCATTTAGGGGGTCGACTATGGCTTCTTTGTGTTCTTAGTAGGTAATCGCATCCAAACCAGACTAATGAATTGCATCCCTGCGGATTGAAGTAGGGAGCTGCATTCTGGGATGAGGCTCCGTTCCAACAACTACTGAGCTACCTTGAAGTGTACTATGTGCATAAGAAGTACACTTCTAAGGTTGCATTCTAACAAGAGTGATTGATTTGGGACGCTCATCATTTGCAGCAACTATATTTCAAACGAAAACATTTGTTTAATGAGATTGTAGCAGTGCATTCTGGGATTGACTTCTTTGGTAAAGGTGCACGCAATTCAGTAGTACTGAATGTAGACTCGGTAAAATCGTAGAAGGAAGAAAAATTCCTTAACCCTATGCTGCACGTTTTCCTTAATTTTTTCTTGTTTTAAAGATACAGTCCATAACTTTTAACTTAAAATCAGCATCTTTATTGGAAAAATTGGTTATATGTTTATTAGAAAAGTAGACACAAATATTTTGCATGTCTTTATACTGTAGCTACATGGACAACTTTCAAGGTTTTGCAACGAAGCTGTAGACTCGAATAAAATGAGACTGAGCAGAAAAGATTATTCTTTCTCTCTTTTCCCCCCATTCATTCCTTTTCTTCTGCCGCGCTGACAGATTGAAAGTTACTGGAGTGGTTAAAGCAGGAGATTTTCTTTCATGCCTTTCCCTGGTTAGCATTCTCCATCTCTCGCTCTCCCCAGCTCTCACGCTCGCCCGCTTCTCCCTCTGTTGTTTTTCCTCTTGAGCGGCGATCAAATAGAGCAGGTCTCCCTGATAATGAGATCCTCAACAGCGAGAGGCCGGTCACACTCGCAAACACACACTAGCTGGTACTTCTCATGGAAAGTTCATCATCTGTGCAGATACAGAACCGTTTCTATCCTTATAAGAAAAAGAGCTTTGTGTTATTTACGACATACCCAGACGTCCGTGCACACACACACGTACCCGTGTCCAACACTGTGTAGAATTCCGTAGAGAACAGGCTGTTTTTTGCCGGGTCTTGTGAGTACATTTTTCCTCTGCTTTCAAAACGGGGCAAATCGTTGGGTCTCCCTGGGAAACGGGGCTGTAAACAGCGCTCGGGGAGGCTGTTCGCTTAACAGCTGCTTTCAATTGCATGCGGCCTCAGAACGCAGAGCTGGTGTTAACACAAGCAGGCCTCTGAGCGAGACCGCGTCCTACAGTTGTGTTGACACACAGCCATTGGCTCTGGCATGATCATCTTGCTCTTTGTTTTCTCTTTTTCGTCTCTTTCTCTCGGTGTGATGTTGACAAGTAGAAAAATCTCACAACGGAATAGACTATATTTCACACCAAAATCCAGTATCTTTAGGACTATTGCATTGTGAGAATATTTTCATTACACTAGCACAATAAAAGTGTTCAACTGTAATTCAGACAAGACAAGTGTATTTAACACATTAAATATAGTATTACCTTTTATGGTAAAGAACTAAATTTAATAGCCTAGCATGTAAATAACCAGCCTGTGTCTCACTGCTCCCCCTGCAGGCCGTCACGGGAAACACGGGACCTTTCCACGGCAGTTCCACGTGTCCAGCCGCAGCAAAGACTACGGTGATGGTGAGGTCCTCTTTACTATCATCAATGTTTGTTAAATTTGCTCATTTAGCAAAGGGTAGCAGTCTATCTAATATAAAATGAATGCTTGTTTGAGTTTCAACTTCAGTCATTAAATGTAAATCAGGTTGAATGAATAAGAGATGTGAATTGTAATCTAATGAACCGTAATCTAATCTGTTCTGCGGCTGTCAATCATTTTGCTGGTGGTTATTACCAAGCCAGTGATGGATTTAGACTGCTTCATGCATGTTCATTTAAATATGAAGTTACATATTAAATTCAGTAGTTTTGTTAGTTATATTGGTACAGCTACCAATGAGCACACGCCTGGCCCGATGTTAACTACCGGTCTGCCTTTGGTTATAATATAATAATTGATTTTATCATTAAAATTATCATTAACTGGAATTCATTTTTTGTTGTATATTAAATGTATTTAGTTAAATTAATACTACGGAGGTCTTTGCGGAGGTCTACCGGAAGTTACAGAACATTTTTATTATGTTGTTGACGCTGAGGCCGTCTATAGGAACATGGGTTTATCCATCATTCTTAATACATCAGCACATAGTATAAAAGCTGCGCATGTTTATTTAAAAAAAACATTTTGCTTACAGTGTTATAAAACTAAATG